>NC_134276.1:196310931-196615067 GCF_949628215.1 Phalacrocorax aristotelis
TTGACCAACTGCTCCTGAGACTTGGGGAAAAAAAGGAAAGAGAAAAGTGTGGAACAGATGGCTGGCAGTATTTACTCTCTAGGCCCTAAACCTTGCAATTTCCTCCATTTTTTTCTAGGTTTTCCCTAAAACCATCAGGACTCAATTCTCAATTCTAGCAACTGGAGCTTTAAGAAAACACAAAATAACCTGAGGCGTAGGATGCAGTCTGATGCGGTGGTGACAAGCCTGGTCTCCAGCTCAGAGGAGCAGCATGGTTTCACTTCTTGCCCTCCCATCTGCTTTCTCATGTTCCCTTCTCAGCCAGGAGAAGAGGGAGAGGGCTCTTGCCATAGACTGACACACTAAAGAATGCCCAGAAACCAAAAAGCCTGCAGGCACTCTTGTATCCATTTCTTCCCCTCAGTGTTTGCATTTGAAAGCAATAATAATAGAAAAGACATTCCAAGTGAGCACAAGTTCCTGCACTATCTTATAACCTAAAATCACCAGGTTCTGTTTCAGGAGTTTTCTTCTGAGGTTAATTGCTTCATCAGCTCCCTTTGCAGAAGATTAACATGGTTTCTAACAAAACCTTTGACTCTTTCACTGAACTTTTGGAGGTTTTTCTAACGTTGTTTATTGTGACTTCTCCCTTGTTGCTGCAACAGATTCCCTCCCTACAACATCCCTCATCTTTTCGTCCCCGCCCACCCAATCACCCTACACAGCCCACCTACTCTCACACAAAGTCTGTTTACCTCCTGCAGTTTTATTACCTTACACCCCTTGGACCTACTAGCCACCAACCATTTCATAGGATCATGGGATAATTCAGGTTGGAAAGGCCTTCAGGAAGGGACTATCCCTCTCTACTTAGAAGTTGTCGGACCTTTTCTAGAGTACTGTGCCCACTCCCTCTGTCCCAATCAGTGCAAGAAAGATGTCTATCAACTGAAACATGTTCAGTGTAGGGCCATGGGAACAGTTGGGTGCTAGAGTAACTACCCTGCGAGGGGAGGCTGAGAGAGATGGGTTCGTCCAGCCTGGCTTCAGGCAGACCCAACAGCAGCCCCCCACTATCTAAGGGGAGGTCATCAGGTACACAGAGACAGGCTCTTCATAGTGGGGCCTGGTAGGAGGACAAAAGGCAACAGGCATTGGCAAACACCCATTTTACAAACTCCCAGGGTGAGCCTGTGGCCAGAGGAACACATTTCATTTCTTTTGGATGGCAGTCCTGGGTTTGCACTATTTAGAAAATCAAAAGATTTCTTTTTAAGTCTACAAATCTATACATATTAATGTAAAAGCATCTGTTACTAACATGGTCCATCAATCCTCTGAAATCCGCCCCCCCGCCAGTAACAGCATCAAAGACTTTATTTCCACTATTATTAGGTGTATTGTTTACAATAGCGCAGAAGACCACAGAGAGAGTTAAAAACATATTTGCCATCTCTCATTAGCAATGTCAACACTGTCTCTTGGGTAAAAGGGTAAAATCTTCCATCTGGAAGGTTTGAAAGTCTCTCTGATTTTTTGTTCCTTAATGTCTTTAGTGTCTGAGTCCTGTGTTGGGGAGGAGAGCTGTCTGTACATCGGTTTCTCTTGCTGGAGGCAGGATCTGTTTTGTGAATTCTGTTTTCCTCTCTTTTGCAAAGGGGCAGTTACAAGTCATTCACTCTATGTTGTTTATAATTTTCTGTTCTTTCAGAATAATTTTCAAAACACTTTGATTTTCTTTTCAGCTGTGAAAGAATAATCCACGACCAAACATGTTATTCTTTGAAATTAACTCACTCACTAAAGCTGGTTTCCCCATAAATTTTACTGAAGTGGATGATTAAGAACTCTTCTCTACAAATAATGTTTCATGCAATACAGCTGTAATGAGACTACAGTCTGATTATTTAAATAGATGAACATTTTTATTAACTGCAAAATCACTTCTGGCATGCTCTGTATTTAATACTTAATGAAACTCTGAAATCATAATAGTGGTTTCACACGTGGTTAGGGAGGTTAACTCCAAAGGCTGGTTACTTCAGTCCTCAAAGTTGACTCTGTCCTTCATGTTCCTCTAAGGCACCAATTAAACCTACAGGACAAGTCTTACCAAGAACCTGAACTTGGAGCTAGATTTCATATACTCCCTATTTTCATGCCCCGCGCAGAGCAGATGCAGGGTTGTTTGGTCCTAGTGGGTTTCTGATGTCCTTTAAAGAGCAAAAAGCCCACCTTGACTAGCAGTCATCCTCACACATCTGCAAGTGGATGAGAGGAAAAAAAATGGATTAACAAATACATAAATAAAATTGAGACTGTGATGAAATAATAAAGCATACATGAAGTGAAATGCTTCTGTAGATATGTTTTGTATACCAAAGTCAATGAAATGAGGTTCTAAAAAGTCTTCTGCCCCAGCCAGCATGAGGCGAGAGCACAGCACTCATGAGAAGCTCCTGAAGTTATCCTCCAGCAGTGGGCAAGCTTCAGCCTCATGGCCAACCAGCAGGAACAGGTTAGAGGGATCCAGAATGACACCCCCAGGGAACCACGTGAATAACAGGTCGCTTGGGAGACATACATGGGAAAGAGTGCAGCTGTGGGATTCATGTTCCTTCGGGGCTTTTGAAGCTCAAGAGGTTTTAGACATAGCCAGTGTCAAGTTCTACTAAGAGACATTTTGCTTCTGTATTTCTCTAGCAGAAACTTGAAGATACGTGGTAGGTGCTGGGCCTTCTTCAACAAACTGATATTTTCTTAAGCTATGCTGCAACTATTTGTGACACCTCCTCCTTTCTCTGACGCCTGGTAAAACAGTCATTCCATTATCTACTACTCTGAACTGTTACAAAGGACCCCTAGGACAAGCAACTGTGTGGTCTAGGATCTGAAATCAGGTTACTCATTTGAGTACAGCCAGATGTCCCTACAGAGGTGAATCATTAGATGGCACTAGTTTGAACCTCTGTACAGCATGGCACCATGCCCAACCCATCCTGTCCTACTTCTCAATGCTACTTCCTCTCATTACTACTCTGAGCTAGTTATGCTGCTTTCAGTACTGGGCTTGCTGTGGCAATAGACTCTGAAATACAGTCTAGTCAAAGCCATGTGTGTTATTGTGCAAAGTGGATATGCCCAGAAGCAATTTCACTGTTTGCCTCCACACTGCGGTACCTTAGAGGCTGGCAGGCAATTGTGGTTTGAAAATTTTATGTTAGAGAATAGTCAAAAAGAAAGAAAATCGCCTGACAGTACAAGAAGGCTGAATTGAGAACCTAGTTTTTGCTGTGTGTCCATGTAATGATTCCAGTGAAACATAATGATATCCATGAAGGAGCTGTGTGATGATGCCTATGGATCCTAATGGGTGGCTCTTACAGCGGTGGTGTCTGTTGTCCTCCTTTAGAAGGGATGCAACCACACTGGAGTGGAGAAGGAGAGGCCTTCCTCATATATCACTGTAAACCTTGCTGATTGATTGGAGTAAGAGTGCAAAGTCTTTAGACTGGCACCTTTTCCTTGACTTTGACCTTTCACAGAACCAGGAACCCATCAGAAATATCCCACTCAGAAATGAACTTTCTCACATTTCCATGCTTTTTTAATCTCTTTTGTGCAGATGTCTTTTTCTCCTCCCAAATTCTCCAGCTTAGTGCATGTGAAAGGGAAAAGCTGATCTGGCCATGAGACAGCTTCGCTCTACAACAGTTAGATGAAGGGCTAACTGCAGTATTTTGAAGGCCAAAAAGTCCTACACGACACAGGTGTATTGTGAAGGAGAAGAGAACTTACTAAGCTTCTGAACAAAACTAATTTTTTACAGTAAGTGTGGTGAGACACTGGAACAGGCTGCCCAGAGAGGTCGTAGGTGTCCCATCACTGGAAGTGTTCAAAGTAAGGTTAGATGGGGCTTTGAGCAACCTGACCTAGTCAAAGATACCCCTGCCCATGGCAGGGGGAGTGGACTAGGTAATCTCTGAAGGTTCCTTCCAACCCAAACCATTCTACAATTCTGTGATTTATAAAAAAGTATTTTAGCCTCCCAGGTAACAAGGCAGAGGACTCTCAATAAAAATAAGCCATGTTCATTTCCTAAATATTAACTGGTCCAGAGTACAAATGTACTGAGTGAACCTGTCTCTGTACAGATACAAACAAATAGATGATGTTTGAAATCTGAAGTGCAGAGACTTCATGAGAACCTTCTCCTATGGCAGAATAGCACCATTAAAACTTCTAAACTAAGGATAAAAAAAGGAAAACCAAAAGCAACCACCCAGTTGAGCACTTTAAAGCATCAACAGAGGCTTTCATTTGGCAATTATCCCTTTTACCCTTTCTTTTAACTTCAGAAAAATCATATATAAAGGACCAACTCTTTTTCCTTTTGGCAACATTTGAGATGCTGCTAAAGATAAGAGCCAAGAGCCATTGTCAGGAGAGTGGGGAGAGAGTGGAGAAAGGGAAAGGGGAGAAAACCTCAGAGATGAGCTGGGAGGCATTTTGCTTTCTTTCTGCTGGAGTCTGATCTGGCTTTCCTGAACACAAATTAGAGAAAGTCACATAAAAGCAAGAGATAACAAATACAGCCTCTGTTTCTGGTGTAAGTCTCTGCTGAAGAATGACAGATGCATGCACAGCCTTATCAGTCACAGATGTATACAAGCATCAGGTTGTTTAAAGTTTTTCTTTTAGTTGCCTTTTTGGCCATAGGCTTAGAACAACATTGCAAAGAAATCAAGCTTAGTCAGCTGAACCAGACTTCCAGTAAAGAGAAGGTATAAACAACCAGATAAGAAAAGAGAAGAAAGAAGACAAGGGAGTTGAAAAAAGGTGCTATTCAGGAAAGACATAGTGGATGTGATCTAGCCAAGTTCTGACTGAGCGGGTGACGCCTCTGGGCTTCTGAAGGCGCAGAGTTGTCACTGTGTGTCCCACAACCCTAGAGGTGGGAATGGGGCAGTCACCACAGCAAAGCTTGCTCCTCAGTCCATCTGCTTTCCTGTCATTGATATTTACAGCCCCACAAATGGGGATAGGCCCAGCTGCCCATGCTTTCATTATTAGGCCCAGCATGCAGCACATAAAATTTTGTTCATTAATTCCCAATTTCACATTTGTGTTATTTATCAAACACAGCCTTTGGGGGATAGCAATGAGAATCTTGGGTTTTGCTAATCTTAACTTTTTATCTTTAACCCTTTCTTTACTTGTATGAGCAATTTCAGATAATGGCTTGACTCTGTTTCTTTTTTATTTTGGAGACTTGGAATAGAAACTTCATTACTATAGTCTCCCCTTTAAGAAATCTGGAGACTTAAGTCGTCCTTGCAGGCAGAAAAAAAGAACCAGAATAGGGGTTGCTAAAGAACTATTGCTATGTTTCCCTATACTAAATCATCAGTGCCACCTTTCCCTCATTCCTGTGCCGTGAGCATCCACTTACTTCCTTCTGTGAACTTCTTTCTTTTACCTTCCTTCTGGAATCAGAAAATAGCATTTTTCATTGGTTCAACTTTAAAAAGATTCAGAGGATAGGAATGTAACAACCCTTCTTCAACATGGGTTTAGGGAAATAGCTCTTGTCAAATAAACCCGAATTACTTCTAAAATATTACAAGTGTGTCATAGTTCCACCACTATCTTTGACTTCTATAAATCTGTTGAATTAATACAACATTACACTGATCTAAAAATTGGTGCTATATAACATAAATGCAAAAATGTAGAAAGTTAACTCTATTCGTGGAAAATATCATTGCCAGTAGAGTACCATCAGTGACTGTGGGAAAGTTTCACTAATCAGGACTTTAACTGGTTTTACAAGTGATCAAGGAATAAATTGTAATTCTAGGCACAAGGACTGAAAAAGTGGTAAACAGTAATGGAAACCAGAGCAGATAAACCCCTCTGATTGCATAGTAATCTGAGCCCATTCGAAGAAACTGGGATAGCCAAAGGATAGTCTTCCTTTTGAGAAAGGTGAAAGGAAGGCTAAACTTACCAAATAGGGGAAAGGATGCAAGAAAAGACTGAAGGTACAGTACACCAAAACTGTAGCAACAAAAACCAGGTTGCATTAGCTAGGGGAAGGCTGAAGAAGATTAGTAACCTGACTAAGTGCTATAGGTATTGGTGAGTGAAGACTGAAATACTGTGTGTGGTTTGGGGCCCATTTTTAAAAAAATGTTGACAAACTGGAGAAGATAAAGCAACTAAATTTTTGGAGAGCTGGAGTGACAAAGATAGCAAGCCCAGTCTCGTTTAGCTTACCAAAATGAAGACCAAAGAGTAGTTAGGTAAGCACTTTCAAAGGAAAAAGCTACTGAGTAGTAACACAGGTTTTAATTCCAGCAGTTGAAAACCTATCAAGAACCAGTGGTGAAAGAAAGAAAGAACAGGAAGGGAAAGAGAGAAGGGAAGGGGAAGGAAAAAGGAGGGTCAAAGGGAGGGAGGCAGGCAGGCAGGGAAATACATCAGCTGTAGAACTAGGTTTGAAAAAGCAGGTGATTAATCATTGAAACAAACTACCAAATGAAAAGGTTTACTCTTCATCATTTGGGGTTTCCAAATTAAGACTACGTGCTTTCTCAAACATGGCTTTTAGTGGAAAACAAAATATATGTTCATGAAGAAACTATTAACACTTCAATATAGGTTAGCCTTAAACATCTGTGACACATGGGAAGCCACATCAAATGATCTAAGAACCTCTCTGGTCCTGTAAGGTATTTGCAAACAGTTGTTGGTAGTTTTGAAATCAATGGTTAAGTTAAATTTGCTCAAAACCTTGTAGCAGGCACTATTTCCTCCTAGTTAAAATTTTGCCAGACATAAGTTGAAAAAAATAATATGAAAGGAATATGTGTTTCACAGTTCCCTTCTTTACAGTCACTTCATGCATGGCAAAAACGGTCTGGTGTTTTCTTTGAGTTCACATGCTGAGGACGCCTGCTGTCTTTATGGTCTAGAGCAAGAGTTTGAAATATGGCACAGGCAAAAAAGTCTGCTGGCCACAGACCATCTATGTTCCACCAAAGAGAATGCTTCTGAGAATCACCATTTGCATATTGTTAACATGGCAGACAGGAAAAGTTATTTTCAATAGAATAGGTAAATTTAACCCTTTGTTTTCTTAGTTTCATATCATGGCCTGTTAAGCACAACCTCACCAGGCACATTCAGAGCTTGGACAGTATGCTCCAAACCAGGCTTTTCTGCTGTTGCCCTTCCAGGATGCCGTGCTGGGTGTCCATGGCAATGTTTTGGCACAGGGGAATGCTGCGGGGTGGCCTCTGTGAGGAGAAGCTGGGGCTGCCCCATGCCAGACACAGACAGTTCCAGCCAGCTCCGACCCACCCACCCACCCCAGGGCACGGCTGAGCCCCTCAGCCACAATGGCAGCAACTCTGTGATAATGTATTTAAGAAAGGGGAGGAAATGTCAGACAGGCAAAGGATGAGGAGGGAACAAAAAGTGTGAGAAATAGCTGAGGGGACACCAAGTGTCTTTCTCGTGACCCATGAGCTTACTTGCTCCTGTTCTTCTTATCTTCCCCACAGCCTGTCCCACTGATGGTGAGACTCAGCAGCCAGGTGGGAGTTTGGCTCCTAGCCAGGGCCAAGCCACCACACTCATTTTGACCATTATGGTATCAAGTGTCAGAAGGGAGACTAAGGAGCAACTCTGCATGTTTGGATGGAACCAGTGCAAGGTCAAGTGTCAACCTTTCCCTCCTTGTTCCTTCCCAAGAGGTACAGCAGAATGTGCAGTGCACAGTCTCTTTCTCAGCACACAGCTGAGGGGGCATGGGCTAGGTCAACACTCGCTAACTAAATTCTCAGACCAGCACTGACACACTGCTGGCCAGGGCCATGAAATACTCCTCCACGTAATTCTTCGCCATAATTCAGACATTAGCACACCACTCCTAAGAGGCAAACTGTGAGTTGACCCAGTTTTGGCAGATAAGAGAGTTTAATGGTATGGACATAGCCCGTTCCACACCAGTTGATCTCAGTGTCAGAGGCCAACCCTGGGCACACCGAGTTTACTATCAATGACACACCCACGTTATCCTCAGGAATTAGTCCAGGTGAACAAACATGTGTTTGCATTTATAGGGCTAATAAAGGTAGTTATACCCTCGCCTGGCATTAACCAACATATTTAGCTGAAGGCAATGGAGCAAAATTGATTTATACCAGTTTAGTTTGGGCTCTTGTGGAAATACTGTACCCCTTTCTAAGCTCCAGCCCCACAAATCAGTACCAATGGTGAAGCACTATTTGCTAGGTTTAAAATTCAGAAACCCCTCAAGTTTTACTTTTGGGTAAGTATCATACCTTCATCCTGTTTCCTAATTTTTATTTTGCCTTGACCAACTTACTGAAGTGCCTGCCTGGAAGGCCCTGGGAATCTGGCCTTCAATGCTCTGCTTCAGATGTTTCTGTGATTCTCTAAAAGCTTTCAGAAGGTTTTCACTCTGACATAAGGTAGCATTGAAAGGACAGTCATTAAACCCCAGTCAGATAAGGCACAGCTATTCCTTGGAACTAACCCCGTCTCTTAAATTTTAATGTCCTTGGGCAAATAATATTTTCCATTTTTCTAAGCACTGCATACTGTTCTTGTCGATCTCAATGAGTCATTTAATTATCCACCTAAAATCTGTTTATTTTCAGCATAAAAAATTGATTTATTGTAATTATGCTAAGTGAGAATTAATGCATGTATTTGTGTCATATAATTTTAAATGTTGCAGTGCTTTGAGACCTTGGGAAAGACCACACGTGCTTGCTTAAAAAGGCACTTCTGGCATGGGTACAATTTAAACAAACAGTGTATGCAAATAAGTAGTTGTAAGTAATCAAAAGAGACTCTCCACTAATAAGAGCTAATATTTATTATTGTTCCTGTCACCATTCCTGCAGCCAGAAGCTTCAAAACTAGACTTCCTAATTTGACTTATCCATGAATAAATAAAAAGAACCCAAGCCTCTTTTGTATTTCTTTTCCTTTTTTTTTTTCAAAATGAATAAAGTCAAGTTTGTTCCCATCTTCCATATTTCTTCTCCCAACTGAGCAGCTTATTGTACTATCAATGGAATGTAACAGATTGTGAAGGAGTCAAGTAGACGTTTGAAAATAGATTTGTTCAGCCATACACTGCAAACAGCACATCTGTTATTGACAGAGTGAAAATAGAGCCTGCAAGGAGTTAGCACTAAATATAATTCAGACTCAGGAACAGCATTCTTGCCTAGATTTTACTTTCTTATTTTGCTTAGGTAGAACAGTCACCACTTCAATACAACTGCCGCAAGCGGACCCAGAGGGCCTGTTTTAAAGGTCCCTAGGCGATGAAAGACACCATTCAAAATTTTATATTACAAGCTCATTCCACATCATGCTTGTGACACTTTCACAAATGTGAAAAATCTTTGTTAAAAGAACAGAGAGATTGCAGTGACAACAGCTCAAACTGTTGGGTCATTGAGGTTATTAAGGTTCAGTGGACATGCCTTATTTTTTCACCTGGAAATATTACATTAGAAGAAATTGAGCGTTTTAGCACTTCTCTGATCTCTAGAGAGTCCAGCTTTCTGTGCAGCCAGTGTGTAAATTACTTTGATGCAATCTGGGAATTGATGGAACCTTCTCATATGCATCCAAGAAATCTCTTGAAAGAGCTACAGCAATCTTGGGAAATATCAGAATTCAAGCTATCCATAACAGCATTCTCTTGACTCCTGGGATATAGTCCTAATTCATAGCACCTAACTAGAGCTATTTAAAAGTTTCTCTCCAGCTTATCTACTCTTCTGTGGTCCCTCTACAACTGGGGGGAGAGGACACGCATGTCCAGATGGAGTAACGGACATCCACAGTGGGATGATAAGGAATTAGGTTAGACTAGACACCAGTTTCTGTATGGCTCAAGCCAGGTAAAAAGATCTGCAGCTTTTGTATACAGCCATTTTACACTCTTGACATTCACATTCCACATATTTTAGATTTGCATTTTTTCCACAGACCCTTCTGCTTCCAGAATGCACAGCCTTCGCTGAACCAGCACCTGCTCAACGTACTTCCCTAATCCATTCAGAAAACACATTTCTTGCCCAGACCTTCCTGGCTGCACACCATCCAAACCCACACATAGTTGGGTCGCTCAGGTTCTCATTACTGGAACTGTCAGCATTTTTGAGGGGAGAAGCCAATAACACTCGTATGTCAGGTGTTCAGCAACCTGCTAATGGAAGGCAGAGATCTTGTCTCTGCACATAGTTTGTTACCAGCTGATGGCAAGATGCTGTTCCCCACCACCTATTTCTAAGTGTCCAGTCAAAAACAGCACCACAAAAAACACCTGTGAGAAAATGGTGAATACAGGGTAGCAGTAGGGAATGTTTTGTCCCCCCACAAAACACTCCTGTCCGGGAGGCTGCCTGCACAGCTGCCTGCAGCAGGTTGCTCTGATTCTGTGGATCAGACAGGACTTAAATGGCCTGTTTGGCTCTTTTTAGGAGCATCACGTTTGTCCACAATTCTCAGGCCAGCACTGGCCTATCAGAGATCTCCAAACCTGCTGAGACCTGGAGAAGGCTTTTCTATTATTAAAAAATTAGATTTCTCTAGAATGTAAATGAATTGAAACTGCAGCCAACCTTCAAAGAGAAAGCAGGGTAATTACATTGCTACAAGGCAATAGTTGAATTACTGGTGTAAAGGAGTACTCGTACATGTGACTGTCCCAAAGGTACTATTATTATCAGGCTATATGTGGTACAGATGCTATTGCTTCCCAGGCTTACTGCGTTCTCCCTTAATATAAATAGTCTTCTTGTGTTCCTGTTTTCACTGACTTATTTACATCAGGGTTTTTCATCACTTCAGAAATGAATCACCTGCAATGCTAAATACAAATCCCAGGGTGAAGGGATGGAGAAAGAGGCCTTCCAGAGGACAGATGCCCCTGATCTTGTGATTCAGAACACTTCTCCCCTACATTTTATTTTAAATCGGCAGTTAAACTGATATTGTGAAGTCTGAAACTTTCACAGTAACAATATTTGTGCCACCTCTCTGGTATAGCATTTCCCGTCTGGGATGCACTACTTTCAGGTAAACAAATATCACCTACTTTCTTCTGTAACGTGTTCGCAGTAGCCGATAATTCTTTCTTCTACTACCGATCATATATATTTCCTTTAGGATTATAGCTGCGGGAAAATACCCTTGATAAAACCAAAATACCATAGACCATGAAATATTACGGGAAAAAGGTATAGGATACCAGTTTTTCTCCACCTGCTAAGGTTTTGTCCATGTGTTGCAATCTCCTGAGTTTCTTCAAACTGCTGTATTTTGTTTTCTGAATGGCAAAATTCACAAAAAACATTGGAAAAGAGTTATCATATCTGCCTAGATAAACCAAAATGCAGCGTAAAATACTTTTAGTGGACATTTTAAACTTTTTCTACCATGCTTTTTAATGTCCTCTGTAGTTTGACTTTCTGGATCAATAAAAATTATTCTGCTCTCTGTTCTATTTCTCTGGGGGTGGAAAAAAAATCTCATGTCAGTGTTTAGCAAGAGCTCAAACAGACAAGTAGACAGCTCAGGTAGGGTCCTTGTGGGGATGGTTTTGCCATATGAACAACCTGAATCAAAGGCTCATCACTGTTGAAATACGGAAAGCTGTATTTCCCCTCCACTTGCCATGTTCCTTCCCTTCTGCTTTGTTCTTCCCCCTCTTCTCTGCCTCCCTCCCTTGCTCCAGCTCTGGGGTTCATCTGAGTGCCAGGTTTTCATGGCTTGTTTCCATGTCGCTGTATCAACTGGGAGATAAGCTATTATCACAAGAATAGTTTTATTCCACATTGGGCAATACCATACCACTTACTTTATCTGTTACACAGCGCTCAATACTGGCATGTTAGGTAGGCAAATCAATCTGTCATCTTAAAATGGTTACTGCTTTATTTCCTTTTCTTTCTGTTTAAATGTCACATTGCTCTGGGTGCTCTCAGTGCTTGCTTCAGCGCAGGGCTCACTGCAACAGCTGGAGCATGACCACTTCACCGGGGCAACTAAATCAGGAACGTGGCTTCCTTCACTAAAAATAAAATCAACAGGGGGAAAACAAGGCATATCCAAAGAGTGATTCAACCCACGTACTGACTCGTCCTGCAAATATGGCTCTTCTCCTTTTGTCACAGCAGGAACCCACACCAGCTGTACTCCTATGAGACATCTACATCAAGCTCCAAAGTTCACCAGGGTGAATCTAAGCAGGTACCTGCAATGAGAGGAAGAACTTTTGGAGGCTGAAAGGACAGCATACAGTACCTGGCAAACTGATTTTGCCATGGCTATGCCTGGGCTATCAATCTTATCCCTGAAGTGCTCTTGTTTCAGTTTCTCAACAACTTTTTGAAACAGACTGGGTGGGAAGGAATATGTTTTAAAAGTCCAGATCAGCAGAGCCTGGACTTTTATTAATAATGGAAGAGGAATACGAAGCTACTGTCATAAGCTCAGCATACTGCCTATCAGGTGTTCTACAGAGCGCTGATTTCACACCACCTCACACTGCTCATCTATACATCATCTAGATCCTTACATTTTGCCAAGGGTTTTCTAAGGAGAGGAAAAGAGTAGCATGGACCTTGCAACACTGTTTAGATTCATCTGGCAAGATAGGGATGATAGAGCAGATGCAGAGATATGAATCACTATCTCCAGAGGGCATGTGTCAAGGTGATATGCAAACCTCAGATAGCTCCTCTTGCACTGCAGACAGACCCCAAGTCATGTACGGGTCAAATGTTGTGTCCCCAAACACCCTCTGACATGGTGTTGGTGGTTGGGCTTGCAGACAAGGTTGTGCTTTTAAATGCAAATGCAAACCTCTTCCTGAAGCAGAAAGGCAACTGCCAACAAGTTTTTTTTATCCCATTTTTCATGCTGCAAACACTGATTTGTGTGTGTTTGTTTTTAAAGACCATTGTGAGGACAAGTAGAACTGGAACTGGAAGATCCAGCCCCTCCCATGCTGGCTAGAGTGACCAGAGATCATTCAGGCCTGCTAGTACAGAAACAGCTCCTTGTTAATGAGTGGAAGTGCAATCAAGCACACACATTTTATGAAAACCTCCAGGCCCAAAAAAGGCCAGAAAGCAGCACTAGGCATTGCTGTTGAATACTTCCAGGGGAGGAAGAGCCATGTGGAAGAGGTACTGACCAGAGTGAGAGCTGCCTACCAATTCGCATCTAATAAAGCCAACAAGCTGTCTCTAATTACACTTAAGTAAAAGGCTTTCACAGTCAAAATAGGCCACATGCCCTTTTCTGTCTTGGCAATAGGTTAAAATGTGTTTTCAATTCTTTGTTGTAAGGGACCTCTGTGGCTGTATTTCCAAAAGCCTGGAGGGAGGGAGGGAGTGAGCCAAGAGCAGGGAGAAGTATGGCACAGGCTCGGCACTGAGGCCAGATATATCACAGAAGCCACATGTTGCTTGGACCAGAAGCTGCTGGACTCCACACCCAGCAGAAATTATATCTTCAGTTTTCAAGCTGAAGAGAAAGTTCCAAGCTGACAGGCTGTCTGCTGCCTATGTGCTGTCTAAGACACATCTGTCCTTTCTTGGATCAGTGAAAGCACCTTTGCTGGTAGGAGTGTGTGAGCCACTGAGCTGAGCTCCGGCAATGCCTCCTTCTCAACTTCCAAAGAAATTCTTCTGACTAGTCAAAAAAAGGCCAGTGCCACAACTGTTTTACCACAAAGATATGCTGTTCCTGAACAGCCGCTTCTAGCACTGCTTAGGCAGGTGTAGTACTAGCTCACTAATTAGCAACAACACACCCCGCAGTTGCAGCAACTGATAGAACAATAGAACAGCCCTGAGTCATTAGGATTCTGAACTCTTGTGTCCTGAAGGACATCAGCCCAAACTTATTCAAGGAAATAAACTGACAGCTATTAAGGGTGTTTGATTGTTTGCTGTTCATAGCAAAGGCATGCAGAGAAGAGCACAAGCAAGGAACTATTTCTCTAACCGAGTGCTAAAGACACATGCCTGGGAAGTGAAATGGTTGAGGTTCAGACTCTACTCCAGCGGCTTCCAGAGAGTTCTAAGCAAAACCAGAGCACCTAAAATGAGAGAGGCTTTGTCCAGATCAGCCTGTAGCTCAGGCACTAGTTCAGTTCCCTTCTCAAATGTAAGCAGAAAGGATCTGAACTCAGATTTCATTCCTTTCATGACTCATGCTGTCACATCATGCCACAACGACAAGTGAGATGTATACATAAGGGACGCCACTAGCTTTTCTCCCACTTTGTGACTCAAAGCCTTTGATTTTACCAGACCTGTTCAGAAACAAACCAAAACAAGGTTATAATCTATTCTTACGTTTTATTTTGACAAAAACCTGTCTGTGCTGGATAAGCCTTTGCATGCAGTCTGGCCTTTTCACCTTGGGGGGTGGTAGAAGTTGAAAGGCAGAGATGAAGGCAGTGAGGATGGTCCAAGGCAGCAAACAGTTTCTGTATAAGAGAATACCAAACAGAGGAGGAGTCTTCAGGTTGGAAAAAGACAAATGAGGACAGCTACAAACAATGAATGGTGCCGAAGAGGTGACGAGGTAATGATTATTCACTGTGTCGCACCACACAAAAACTACAGGGCACCCACTGAAATTATCAGGTGTCAAATTAGGAGGAGAGAGCAAGTATTTCTTTGCATAGTGCATAATTATATTGTCACAGGCTGCCGTGCAGGCCAAAAGTGTAGATGAAGTCAAAAAGTCATTAGAGAAAATCAGGGAGGGCTGGTCCACTGGTAGAAATTAATAAAAATTAAAAAAAAATAGTAGTCTTCATTTCTTAATTCAACCTCTGACTCAGGAAAGCAGGGGAGGATAGATCATGATTCACATACTCTCTCTTGTGCTTTCCCTGAGCATTACTGCTGAAGTGCCATAGCTACTGTGACAGACAAGCTGCTGGGCTGACTTATCTGAACAGTGATGTGAAGGTTCTTAGTCTGATGTTAATTTTTTTTTATGTTTTGCTAGGAAAATCAGGTATTCACACAACTCATTGCACAGCCATAGGATAGACAGAGACACACAGGACACAGAAACCATCCCAACTTTCTGAGATCGCTGGTGGGCAAACTCACCAATTCCAAAGTTTTGAATACACATGCCCTAAAACTATACCTATACATGCAAAAGCATTCATTGATTAAATTCTATCTCTAAAGTTACCATGACACAAGTATTTATAGCTGAAAAACTAATACACCAAGACAATTACCATATCTCAAAAAGAACAATAATACTCCACACTTTCTCCCACTAGGCTATATTTAACTTTCTACCACTGCCCTGTATTTTCTGTGCCATTCCCTATATTGTCCCTGATATGTCCTTGTTTGAGAGTTTAGACTCACAGTTCAACAGAAATCAGCTGTTTCTGACACATTAAGGAGTACATTAAAAAGCTTGTTTATTCAAGGATAAACATTGCCTTTCCTTTCCATAACATCCTTCCATATCTTGGGATGAAATCTGGTCCATTGCCTAGCAGTCTACGGTACCTTACAACCCAGCCTGGCCTTCTGCCAGAAAGCTAATGTTTAAAACTACCTAAGGGAACATCTCAAACTTGTTTGAAGCTTCTACTAATGGAGAAATCACAAGCTGGGGTAGGTAACATGGAGACCTGGACTAGTTCTTTTTCCTCTTTATGAAGGATCATTCATGAGTTAGTGCTCAAAATAGCTCGTTTTACTCTCCTGGACATTATACCTTCTCAAGGTGTCTACTTTTGGACTTGTTGCTGAATGTCCATGCCCAAACGTAGCAACCCCAGCTCCTCAAGCCCTCAGTGATGCTAACACAGCACTGAAATTTTTACAGAAGGGAGACCCAGTACAGTGACCTATGCTACAAGAAAGTTTGACATCTGATAGCACAACTTAGGAGGAAATAAAGTACATTTCAGTTAACTTCAGGGTTTCTTGTACAGTTCTCCCTAACCTTATGAACTGTGGGAGCTTTTGTGCTCTGTCTACACTAAGCCCAGGCTGCCTCCTATGGAAAACGCACTGAATTTTGCTTCCAAAACAAAGGCTTCTCAAAGGGGCCCGCCCTTTTTTCCCGAGGAATCAGACACTTGGGCACCTAGAAGTCTGGCCTATTCAGCATATCTTGATAAAACACCTAAGAGAGACATAAAAAGACACTTCAGAAGAATTAAGCCAGCTGGAGATTTAAAGAAAAGCATTTCTGATAGGTTAAAAAAATCATAGTAGACTGGGGATGTACATCACACACTTGCAATACTTCTGTCCAGCTATGCTGAAGAAGGAGTAACAAAGGAATGAAAAAAATTACATGTATCAGTTTAATTAGATCGACTAATTGTTTCAGTTTGAAATAAGCGTTAAGCATGGGACAGCATATCCAATTTCCTTCAAAAATTACTGAGAAAAACATGCTCATCATCACCATCTGCTGGAAAATAAGCTGGGAGAGTCATGGGAAAGCTTGTTCAATGCTCTTGCAAACATTAGATCTCATTAGGTGTGTGAGGAAAGCAGCAAAGCTTAGCTTTTCTACAGGTTCTTTCATTTTATCATTTTTTGTTTTCACTAAGCTGTTCACATCATGTCTCTCAGTGGCCTAATATAAAAATGGTCTGAACTATGGGAGACTAAACAAAAAGGATGAGCAGGAAGTGCACGCTCTCTGCAGGGGAAGTGCTGCAGGAGGCAGCACACACCTGGCTGCTTTCCCCAGGAGCAGGGGGATTCCTGGCGGACTCCCTTGCCTGAAGGAGTGAGGTGGTAACATGTTGCCAAGTCCAGCTTCAAACCCCAACACAAATTAAGATCTTGTGAGCATACATGCCCCAGGGAGTAGCAGTTTCTGGACCTCCCAGGCCCACCCTTCTCTGGGTGACCTTGCATCAGACAGGAAGGTATTTCCTCACCTGTCCCCAAAACACATCTGATATTGGGCAATGTGACAGCACCACTGCACTGGATTCAGAGGACAGTATGAATTTATTCACTTACCAGTCCTGACTATTTCTGGGTGTAAAATCAGAAACTAAGGTCGAACGCAACACAGTATTACATTTCACATCTGGAATGCACGTTGCAGCTGCACTTCGGTCTCAAGGCAATTACTTTGATCCCAAACCTGGTTGCTGTAAATAAATTCAATTAATTAGAATGTTTTTCCTTTGCCTTTACAGAAAAAAATCAGTATTTCAGCAGAAGCGTAACCACCAGAAGTAGGTCCTTGCTGCCGTTCTGCTCAGTTGTCCCAATTTATAAGAAATGTTCTTCAGTTAAACCTTCATCTATTTCCCTCCCACACAAAATCAGTTTTATCTCAGATTTCTGACACTAAATCACTTCTATCAGAAAGGTTGCATCAGTTCCCTGAAGCCTTAGCTTAATGCTAAGAAAATTAAAACTACTACATTCTGGAACATTTCTACACTGCTATTTTCCTTCAGTTTCTCCTTTTTGACCTCAGTCACAAAAGCAAGCTGGTGCTGTTTTCTCTCCTACTGCATTCATTCCAACTGCTCTGAGGTTCATTCTGGTTTTGCTGTTTTCTCTAATGAGTAGCACACAGCTTGCAAAAATATTACAAACACTAAAATAAACTGAGCACACTTCCCAAACTCCCTGGCTAGAACTCCCCTCTGGACGAGACAGCAAAAAAGCTGCAAGTTGATAAATATTACCAATGGACATAAATCAGTAGGCTAAATAGCTTCTTACGTTCCTAGGAAATTCTTGTCTCTCTCCTGGCAAAGTGAAAAATAATAGATACTACCAAGACTGTACTGCTTGACTGAAAAAAAAATCCCAAATTATTTAAAAATTTCTGTAAAATGTCACACACCAGTGAAATTTAAGTAGGTTTAAAAATGCTTTTATATTTCTGAGATTTACCACTTTTTGTATTGTCATTGCATTAAAAAATACAGGCTGGTGGTCGAGAGAGGCTTCAATTGTATGGCGTGTTTTCCTTTTAACTGCGTCATTACCTGATCTTGCTGGCAACCACCGGTGCCGTTAAGACACTCGGTGCAACAGGCAGCACCGGCAAGGAGGGCGGGAGCTCGGCTGCAAGTGGGTTTGTTCAAAGCAGGGCTGGGGGCTGCAGAAAACCCCTCCCGCCGCTTGCCCGCGGCGGGGACCTCCAGCCCGGGGCTGGAGGAGGAGGCGAGGAAGTGGGAAGGCGAGCCAGCGGGCACCAGCGTCCTGCGACTCGCCCTGCCCGAAAACCTCCGGGCACTCACCTGCCTTAACCAAATCCTAAGCGCTTGTTCTAAACTCAAGTGAGGAGAGACCCCCTTGCGCAGCCTTAAAGCGGCGGCCCAGGGGTGCCGCGGCCCCGCTCCCCGCCCGGCAGCCCGGCGCCCTCAGCGCGGCGGCGGCTGCTGTGGCTGGTAGCGGGCGCCATCTCGCGGCGGGCCGGCGGGCGCGGCCGGTGGCCTTCGGGAAGGCGCCCGGTGGCTGCTGCCCGCGCCCGGCCCGCGGGTAGGACCCGGGGCTCGGCCCTCGCTCCCACCCCCTGCGCGAGGGCTCGGGAAGGGAACGGAGAACAAGTTTTCCCGATGCCCGCCCTCGGGCGGACTGGCCTGACTGGCGCTGTTTGGCCCCCAAATCAGACGACTGGGTAGTGACAATAAAACATTTATTTTTAAAACACTTTAAAGGCCAGGGTTTCCAATTCCTGCTGCACCACTCGGCTGGAGCCTCTCGGAGAAGGCTGCATTGACCTTTCACGTTCCCCTGTTTCTCCAGCGCTTCCAGAGGAAGCGCCTCAAATACATCTAGGCACCCACCAGCATGGCAGTCATCCCGTCCAGAAGGGCCGAGCTCTCAGAAACCCGCCTGGAGAGGCCATCAGGCAACAGGTGCCATTTACAAAAAAAAAAAAAAAAAAAAAAGCCCCGGCATTAGTAACATTTCTCTGGTGACACTTTCCACACGCCCTCTCTTTAGAAATGGTCGGCCAGCCTCCCCACACAGCTCTGTAGCCTTCGGGGCCCAAGCACTACTCAGGGAGTGATGTCAGCCCTGGGACTATAAAAAAGATCTTAAAGACTTTAATTCATGTGGTTTTGCACTGCATAAAAAAAAAAAAAAACATGAACTGGGAGATTTTGGCTGCAATTATTTCATGAAACTCCCATGTACCCCACCATCATATGTGCCGCCAGTTACCTCCAGTCTGGCCGCAGCCATTGAGCTGAGACCGCGAGGCCACGTTATCTGTTTCTCTGTGACAAGTTAATTCTGCAATCCATTATTTTCATGTGCAATAAATCTCACAAGGAAGCTCGTTCCTTGGTAACACTGAAATATTTCTACTCGCTTTTGCCTTCACCTGAATGACATGGCTGTTGTGCGTCACTTGCTGATAAAACCACCGTCCTCACCCAGGGCTGTACTTAGGACTTATAAATATTTCTGGCAAAATTTTTCAAACACAATTGCAACCTCATTGCTGTGGCCTATTTTCAGAAGGCAGGGCTTCCCTAGAAGCTATATTACAACTCTGTTAAGAACTGTAATAACAGACCTGAGTATTAGTGAATATTTTACTAAAACAGCTTATATAGTACTGTAGAGCTGGGGAGCAATTAGGATGTATAAACCCAGCATGGCAAAGGAGTGAAAAAATGAAGATGGTGTTAATGTCTTGACAATCCCACCTTATACAGCATGTGTTAAAAGTATTTTGTCTGTAAGGTTTTTAAGGTGAGAACATGTGTCTGGCAAAACCATTTTTTCTTCATCTTATTCAGGTAGAACATACATCATCTAGAGGTTGATTATGATCTTAAAGTTACTCTGTGTAGAGGCATTTAATTCACAGTTGAAATTTCAATAGACTTACAAGACGTTTATTTAAATATTACAAGAGAAAGAATTTTCCTACGCTAAAGTTCAGCTCGATGTGTTGAACACATGACTGTGAAGACCTTACTTTTGAAGCCCTGTATCTTTGCATTATTAACCTGTTGCTTCCAAAATCATTCATTAAAACAGACTGGCTTGGATGCTTTGTTGCTGGGCAACTATGAGAAAGGTCAGCAAACTTTGTGTGAATGATGAAGTACTAAAGATACCCGGCCAGGTCTCCTTCATGTTCTTGAATGCAATCTAATGTGGCCAAGTGCAGCCTGATGTCCTTTCCTGGGCATTTTTCAAGTGAAGCAAATTCCCATCAGGTAATCAGTTAAACCATTTGCCCAAACTACAAAAAATAAAAAAAAGTAAGGTTCACATAGGGTGATTCAAAGTGATAATTAGGTAAGAGAAATAGTAATATCGACATAAACAGTACTTCTAAACAAATATAATTACTCTGTCTCTTGCAAGATTAACTGAAAATCACAAAAAGCTGTGCAAACAGCAATCCAGCATGTGAATAACAGGAGGAAAGAGCATTTCTTACAGAAACATGCAAACTGGAAAACGAAGTGATTTGTCTAATTACTTTGTCCACCTCTCTAGTAGTACAGACTGATCCCTTTGTATTCTGTGTATTTGATTTCTAATTCTATACCATGCACAGTTCTATTCTGCTTCAAAACTGAGCACTTAAAGGGATTAGTGTTTGTTGATTGCTTTCATGAGATAATATAGCCTTGTTCTCCTCTATGGTATTTACCCATAATCTTTTTTTTCCAAGGAGAAAATTCTGATTAGCCTTATGCTTTGAATAGCAGAATTATTTCCTGGAGTGTGAAAATTGTTGTGGTTTAACCCCAGTTGGCAACTAAGTACCACGCAGCCACTCACTCACACTCACACACACACCCCACCCCGGTGGGATGGGGGAAAGAATTGGGAAAAAAAAAGTAAAACCCGTGCATTGAGATAAAGACAGTTTAATAGGACAGCAAAGGAAAAGAAAATAATAATAATGATAAAAGAATATACAAAACGAGTGATGCACAATGCAATTGCTCACCACCCACTGACCGATGCCCTGCCAGTCCCCCAGTGATCACTGCCCCCTGGCCAACTCCCCCCTGGTTTATATACTGAGCATGATGTCATATGGTATGGAATATCCCTTTGGCCAGTTTGGATCAGCTGTCCTGGCTGTGCTCCCTCACAGGTTCTTGTGCACCCGGCAGAGCATGGGAAGCTGAAAAGTCCTTGACTTAGTGTAAACACTGCTTAGCAACAACTAAAACATCAGCATGTTATCAACATTATTCTCACACTAAATCCAAAACACAGCACTGTACCAGCTACTAGGAGGAAAATTAACTCTAACCCAGCTGAAACCAGCTGTAATCATTCAAATAAGCCAGTAAACAAGCCAGGACAAATTTATCCCCAGCATAACAATTCTGATTCAATTGAAATAAAAACAGTCATAAATTCAATCCACAATAACAGAGTAAAATGCCCTTGAGGATTCAACGAGTGAAACCTCTCAGGCCGGAAATACCTGTTCTGGTTTCTTAATCAGATTAATGCATGAGCCATGCAGAATACGCTGTGTCTTAAAATACAGCGACGTGGACAGAGACCAATGAAACTAGTTCCCAAACAAGCTGAAATTGCTTTAGTGAATGCAAAGCAGAATTAACATTGTAGCTAATATAGGCATCTGGGCTCAGAACTAAATTATAAAAGGTAGATTTCTAATAAATCATTTTTTCAGACATGAACTGAACCTTTGAGGCTTTTTAATTAAAATAGAAAAGATGCACGTGGCCTTTCAGAGAAACATGGGGACACTTGTAAAGCACTGGAGTCTGAAGAAGCAGTGATGATACAATTTCTGTTACTTGGTGGTTTATGCAACAACAAACTCATGGCCAGAACGGCTCTAATTTAATGCATGGTTAGAAGACCAAGAATGCACAACACGCCCCAGAACACTCCTGCACCACAGCTGAGACGATGACCCTGTGGCCATACCTGGAATACTGCCCAGCACTAGCTGCTGCTTTCTTTGAAGAACTCTGAAAAATGTGAAGGGACTTAGAAGAATGGTTTGAAACCCAGGGAACCTAATAACAGAAGAATCTCAAACTACTTAGTTTGTTGAAGAGAAAGCTCAGAGTTGATACAATCGAAGTATCTGTTTAGGAGAAGATTTCTAATAGTCAAAGCTGAAGGAAAAGGAAGATTTTTTAGGTGGAAGCTAAGCCAAGTCAGAACAGAAGTAAGTACCACATTTTTCACAGTAAGCATAATTAAATCCTGGAATGATCTACTCAGGGAGCAGGTGTTTTCTCCATCATTCTAAGTCTATCTGGGGCAGGTATGAGTTTTGCACATTAATGTTTGGAAAGAGACATACTGAGACCTGCCGAAAAACATTACTGCAGCTTGTCCAAACATTGAGGCTGCCAGCTCGCCCAGATGCAGCGAGAAAAGCTCATGATTCAGTAGTAACTTCCTGCTGCTGCCTACCAACACTCACACCAGTAGGCTGTGTAGAAGCTATTACAAATCTGCCCATGGTTAACACACCATCAGCGAGCTGACAGGAGGAAGAAGGCAACAAGTCCCTTGGATCTAAAGGTCCCTTTGCTCTGCCACAGGACCAAGCAGGGTCCCGGCTGGTCTAACAGCCAGCCTCAGCAGCCCCTTTTGACTCCCTCCCTCCCACCACAGGGGTCCAGCTTCCTGAGCAGCACAACCCTGATGCCAGGTAAATGACATGACCCTTCTTCAGGAACTGCACTTCAGTTGCCTGCAAGCCTTACCTGGCCCAGGAGTCACTCTCTGACCAGCCCTCTCAGTGTAAGGCTGAAGTAACCCCCCTTCCATGTTACTCAGACAAGGAGAAGATGTCCTGTGAACACCTGGTGGGACACAGAGGCGATGTGTGAAAGGGGGCATGGGAAAAAGGGGTGCTTTGAATATGTGGTGGTTTTATGCTTGAGAGGTATCACTGTCGGGAGTTCTGTAATGAGGTGGAGAACATCTGCAACTGCAGTAGTGGACAGATGTGTTCACACTGTCTGCCCACACCTGCGAGATCATCACACGAAGCATTGGCACCAGGGCACAAAGGCAAGGACTGTGAGAGAAAGGACCAGGAGGGCAGAAGACCTTCTGAAGGAACCTCCTGCAGGTGTAAGAGACATGAAAGGCTGCTTAAATATCTCTTCTGAGCTCAGAAAGCATTGAGGGTGCTTAAAACACTCTGGCGAGGCTGTGAGTAGTTCTTGGCGTTACACAGGTTCACCCAGAGCTGAACAACAGTGTTGGTGGAGCTGTGGGACTCAGCTTGACCAGGTCACAGCCCCAGGACAGTGCCTGCCTGGGGAACCAGCACAGCTCCACGGCAGAGCAAGGCACAACTGTAAGAAATGGGTCAGTTGTGTTGTATAAAATTTTCTAGTTAAAATTTCAGTGCAAAGCAAATATTCAACAAGGAAATTTCAATGAAACCATTAACATTTGTTGAGACTATAAATATGATGAAGTGTATGAGACCACATTAATAATAGGCTGTACTGCATGTATATTCTACATAAAATAATCTCATTTATGTGGGGTGGAGGGGGGAGGTGTGATTACCTAAATTATTATTAATAAAAGGTTACAATGGAATCAACTATTAGAAGCTTCCAAAAAAAGAGCACTGCATCTGCAGTCCTCCTGTGTAAATTCAATGGCTGTTCACCTCTCCTGCCCTGTAGTTTCGATCTGTGATAGATGTAATTTTTTACATCACTTATTTTTGAAACTTCAACTTTTAAGATCTTCTGGTCTTTTAGATATTGATAATAATTCACTGTAGCTAAAATCCCAATGCCTGTGATAAAAAAATGGCCTTCCATATTTTATCCTGCCAGAAGTATCCATTAGTAAGATACCTGAATTATATTTCCCATTTCATTTTTCTGAGGAAAAAAAATGTCATTAGATCATTTCTCATTATAATGATTATGTTAATTGTTTTCTTAGGAAACTCGTCTTCCTTGGAAAAGCCTGGATTAATTCGCTTTCAGCATTCACAGGATGTACATACCAGTTTCTCAAAATGGCAAAATAATTATGTCAGGCAGAGGTGGGTTTTCCTAAAAATCAATCAATTTATCTGTTTACCCAACTTCACCAAAAGCTTTCATATATTAAATTCAGTGCTCTGAGTCAGCTTGCTCAGTGCCATCAAATCATTAGGAAGGAGGCTCTCACCACGCAGAATGGACTGCCTGGCATGGATGCATGGGAGCCAGTTGAGAATAGACTGGGTGTTCTTCGGATGGGTCCAGTGTCTCAAAAACAAAACGCCTTGGCACAGAGGGCACAAGCCTAGAGGAGATGCTAGCAGCTGGTTTGACCAGAAGTCAGACCCCAGGTCCCACGTGAAGTCTACATCCACCTACAAGGTAATGCAGCTTAAATACTTGGAAGTGTTCAAGGTCAGGTTGAGTGGGGCTTTGAGCAAGGTTATCTAGTGAAAGATGTCCCTGGCCACAGCAGGGGGGTTGGACTAGATGATCTTCAAAGGCCCCTTCCAACCCAAACTATTCTATGGATCTATGATACCATGGCTTATTATGGAGAAGGGTCACTTTTACTCTGCCTGGTTTCTATAGATGCTCTTGTTTTACAATTCTGTCTTTGTGTGTGTCTGTATGTGTGTGTGTTTTTACATACAATACAATTTTACCTCTTTCTGAAGATTCCCACTGTGATTTTAATTTTCCCTTGGCATAAGCCTTCAACTGGACTCAGCAACACAGGTTAAAAAATATATTTATTTTTCATTATATTTAATATGTTCAACTTAAAATCAAAGGCCTAAATATTGCCAACAGAAACAGCTAAAGATGCTCAAAAGGGCTCTGCAAATTCAAGTCTGAGGTCAGTGGCAGTGGCCTTTATCTGCACCCGAGTTAGTCCAGCTGCTGACTGCATGCTTTGAGTTCTGCCTCAGGCATGCCGTGTCCTGGACAAGCTGCTTCTCCAGATGCCTGTGCCCCCCACAGCTCCCAGCCCTGCAGGCCCCCCTGTGATTAGAGCAGGCAGACATCTGTGGGTGGTCACCTGGAGTCACCAACAAGGAGGGATAACAGCAGAGAAGGTCCCAGATAGACCTCTGGAGGGTATTTGTATGCTTGGGAGGTAGGCTGGAGGCTCGCTGCCATCATGTAACCGAGATGTGCCTTTCTGTCCTGACTGTGCCAGATGTGTGCCTCTGGATGTGAACAAGTAGGGTTTCACACCTCAATACAAAGGGAAGGTCTATTAAACACCTGTTTTCATGTCTTAAAAGATGTCTAATAAGCATACTTAGACAAGTTAAAGAAATGGGTTTCCAAATTCCCAGCTAATCTCTCTGAGACAGGGACCAATAGCTAAAAAGGCATGCATAAATCACTTCTGTTTAACAAAAACATCTGATATGTTATCAATTTAAGCTTTAAAATCTGCAAGTTATTTCAGCCAGATCATTATGGAAATAATTACAAGGAAATTTCTTTGGAGGGCAGCTGCTTTTTCTAATCAGGGAACATTTGCCTGGGTTCTATTTTTCTGAATGTACAAAACTTCTCAGGCTGAGCAAATTGAGCCAAGAAGAGACAATCCAAGGACAGGCTAAGTCCATTAGAAACACCAGCATAAAAACATGCTACCAAAACGAACTCAGAGAAGTCTCTTCTTACTGGAGAGTATCAGTATTTCATAAAGTGCTCTTAAATCCGGAGTGCTTTTAGGACTTTTTAGTTCCTTGGGAACAAAAACCATTGCATTCTGGTGAAAAGCACATAAATAAGTAAATAAATAAAAATAATTATATAATTAAATCACCCTATCTTTGCAGTGCTACATTATCCTGCTATTATCAGATTAAGACTGTTTTTTCTCCTAACTAATCAGATGGAGGGATTAAAACCTGCATATGCCAGTGAAACACAAAACAGCCAGAGGGAGAAAAGCCAATTTGATAGGACAGATGGGCTGGGAGACAGTGACATGCAGTGCCTTACTGTGGCTGCGAAGAGTGGCAACTTTGTCATGAAAATGGGTGGGCAGAAATATATCATCAGCGACATTTTGACAGCCCACAGGTTCTGCTCTTCTTGCCTCCAGCTTTCCAGGACAAAGGTTTTCTAGGAGGTTTTGTATGAGGGCGCGTGCAGGTGACACAGACAATGAACTTCATGATGAACTGTCACAACTTGGAGTAGTTATGATATATTCTGTTTACAAGAGTGCTCCCAAACATGGCCGTATGTGTTAGTGACTGCTGCACCAAGTTAATGAATGCCTTCCCCAGTTCCTAACAATTTAAAGCCTTGCTGTAATAGGCACCTATTTAGATGCACTTGCTAAAACCACTGCCTCTGTTCAGCTCCCCCATCAGAATAATGACCAGTGGTACCTTCTCTCTTCTGCATGGTTTGTGGTACTTGGTGCAGTTCTGTGCCCCTGGAAAACCAACAGCAGCTGTGCAAGTGGCACATGTATTCAAAGAAGCTGCTACAGGCAGTTTCTGAATCACAGAGGATCAATATTAATTACATTTCATCACTTTGACACTGCACTGGGGGAAAGGAAAAGGTAAAAATAGTTCTATTTCCCCTGTTTATGTTCTTCCTCCTTCTCAGTCTTTTCATTCCATTTCTCTTCTTTAAACTCCATTTGTATACATGGGACAAGCTGAGAGGTGTCCCAAACCATGTTAAAAAGAAAAATTGGCTTTATGCGGCTTTCAGAAGTCTTTGATCCTTGACTAGTCTGAGCAAGGTTCTGACCTCCCCACATCCCTGGAGCAGGGCAGAGACACCCAGGAACCACCTCATTACCGGCTCTATATCTGAACTGTCGCTTTTTCCATCATGCTCTTCAGTCCCTTTCCCCTCCAACAAGCTTCTTTTCATGCATCCTCTTTCTTACATTAATTTGCAGAACTCTTTTTTTCCTGTTGTCCTTTCAATATTTTTTTCCTTCTTTACTCCTTTGGTTTGACCTTCTTTCTCTGATTCAAGATTATTTTTATTTTACACACATGGTCATTCACTGCAAATTGCAGAAATCTGATGTTTAGCACTGGAAGTCTTTCTCCAATTTCTCAGAGGTTTCTCATGCATCCAGTCTGAAGAACTGCTTTCAGGATCATAAATAAATACTTTGGGTGTTAACTTTTTATTTTTCTTATTTCTTCTGAGCTTGTCTTCATACACAGTTCCTCCATCCTGTGCACCTACAATCTAATCTTTAAAAACAGCTTCTTTTTGAGGTCTCACATTTTTAAATGAGGTGGGCTGCATTTTAAAATAGCACTTTCTACCTTCCAGTTTGCAAATTATCATTTCACAGAGTGATCTCTACTTCCTTACCCAGTATTGTCAGAAAGATAGTCTAGCATTTCATTACTTTTCACATGAGAAGTCATGTTCTTTAAAACTGTTACTCATGCTCTTTTCTTGGTCTTCAACTCCTCCTTGCTGACCTGTTCCTTATTCTTCCTTTGGGTTGCTATTTAATCCATATTTACACTGTGTCCAGCTACTGGCTCCTTTTCCCCTAGCCATTTCATTTCTGCTGGAGGAAGCTATTTCTGCTGTAGCTATCCCTGAAAGTAGCCCTCCTCCTATATTAAAGATAGCAGTCTCTTTTAATAGCTTAATTAAACTGGAATATTTCTGCCAACAGCACTTAAGGTTTCTGCAAGGGGACGTCTTGCATGGCATGCAAGTGATAACTTGCTAGAAAAGCTTAATTAAAAAAAAAGAGAAAACAAAACCTCAGATCTGACTCTTTTCCCTACTTCAGCAACATGAATTTCAGTTGGATTATTCTCAGTTTGCGTGAGGAAAAAGAGAGGAGGATATGGTCCTCAGTGTGCCGACAGGGCCTGTAGATCACCTGCACACACACACCAGGACTCATTTTTTGAGTACCACAGTGGGAAGTAGCTAGAATTTCCAAAGAACTGAGAAAACTCTACACCCTTGCTCCCCTCCCTCCTCTTTCGTATTATTACTTGCTAACAAATGCTTCCAGTCACGAGTGCAAGAGTGGCTGCCCAGCCCTTCCACTGGCACAGTGGCCACCCTCAGCCATAAGGAAAGCTTCAGCAGAGTCTGACAGTTTGTGTCCAAAATATTTCCTTGACTTTATGGAGCAGTTATTTTACCTGAGGTGAATTTTGATCCTTCATCAGTTTTCATTTAATTTGTTTTAAAGGAGGAAAATCTATTTTGATAAAAAGGCAACATCCTGGACAGTGCAGTATGACTTGTCAGAAGCAGACCAGTGTGCAGTCGGTTTGGCACTGTGTAGCAGCAGGGATTTTCCTCTGCAGCAAGCTGACTACACCAAGTTCAATGAAAGTCAGGAATAACTATTTAACATTTGACATTGGCTACAGCGTGAGGACGCAAAGGAAGTCATGGGCTACAACTCTAGAACCGATTAACAGATTGTCATTCCTCTCTCACCATGACCTGGCGTAGCTGATTGGCTGACCTGCTATCACTATTTGCCTCCCGTATACACAGGAGAGCAGTAGGTCTGAGTCTGTGTCTCACAGCAAATTGGTTTCTAGAGCGTTACTTCATGTGCTTATCAGTATCTGCATGAATGCCATCACAACTTCAGATCCGTTGAAGTCTAAAGGATTTACAAGATTAAGAACTATAGCACTTGAAAAGAACGAGGATATCTTCTGAATTAGGGCCAGAGGGCAGAAATACATTATGTATAACAACCTGGCAAGGTGTAAGTTGAATGAGTAGATCTTTGGATATCGCCCCTCTGAAATTTTGTGAAAGTTATCAGGCAAGCTGACACCTGAGGTATTGAAATGCAAGGCCTTAAAAATGTACAGAACTGGTTTTTTTCCCAAATTACTCTTACTCTTGTTTTTCATACTACATTTTAACTACATAGTTGTTTATTCAATCTTACTGCTTTTACTGTATAAAAACATGGTGTATTTTCAATTTGTATACGGAAGAGCAGACATCTACAAGGGATATGTAAAATGCAAATCACAGTGTTCAATACCTGTTCAAGGAAAAAATCTCAACCAAAGTTAATTTTAAGGCTGCATCTTTAATCTTACATCTTTCCTAAAACTGAGTTCATTCCTCTTCACTCTGCTAAAAATAACTGATGATGTGGCAATTCTCCATATTTTGTGATTTGTGTTTCAGACTATTCTCCAGATAGCAACCTTGGCCTGGTCATGAGCCAAACAAACCTTTTGTGTTTCCTTTCTTTCGTTCAGCCTTTTAAATATGCTTTGCTTTCAAGTTTTTAGCCTAGAGCTGTAAAAAGGCAACTTGATACAATACAGATCTCAGGATACTATGTGATTCATCAGAGATATACCAAATTTTAAAAGCAGTGTTAGGTATGGAGCTTTAACAGCTTCAGTTAAAAATCGTGTTCGAGCCCAAATAAAAGGATCATCTTCACAAAGATGACTGAGCTCTAAAGCTGGAGAAGCAACTTTTTTAAGAGCACATGCCAAGCTGTATTTTCTTTCTCAATTTAGAGGTTAAGAGCAGCTCTGGTAGAAGATCAGTGGGAGCTGAGGGATGCAGCCTCAGAGAGAGGCAAGAGGATACCAATCAACCAATTGGCAGTACCTTGCCTCTGAAGGGCAGAGACTGTCTGAGTCTTCTAAATTCAAAGGATTCCACTGAATTCAGAAGAAACTAGAAACTTTTGCCTTCCATAGATGAATTTCTAAACTGCAGAATTTCCCAGCACTCTCCCAAACTGCACTGTGGGCCATTCCTAATATGTTCCTGTGCCACAAGTTGTTGATCAATGACCCTTGATATTATCGAATTTGCACTGTAAGAGGAATTTTTGGGTCCATAATCAATAAGACAGAATTTAACATTAACTCTTGATTTCATATGCTCAAATCTGTGAAAGTCAAATGAAGCTGGAAGCATATCTCTTCTTTCAGTTACATCAACAGACCTAATGTAGGCTAATTCCTCCCTCAACAAATCTAATATAGGCTAATTCCTTTCCCCACAAACCTCAACCCTTACACCCTTAAAGTGTCACAGCTGCTGCAGTACTATTGCTTCAGGCCCATGGAGAGCAGAGGACATGGACAGAAGCAGCAATGCTGGAGAGAAGAGTTGCACAGGTATATGTAATATACAATTACAGTCTAATATTAATGGTGAATTGCCTTTGCCTGGGGCTGTGATGATATCTAGCTATGATTGTAAACATTTCTCCTACTCTTCAAATTCATGTGGTTTCTGTAGGAACACTGCTTTTGTTTTATTGATCTAAACTAGTTTCACTTTTAGGGAGGGAAAGAAGCACAGTAATGGAGACTCTATCCTTGTTTTTTTATTCTGTTGTATGCGCTACATGTCCCTTTCACCCCTAGCAGCAATGAAAACAAAGCCAAACTTGCACAGATACCAGTTCAGCGCTGGGCAACAGGCTGAATTCTAGGTCCAGCCTCTCACTGGCCTCCAGCAATAGGGACTTGTAACAACTGCTGATGAATCTTTTCTTGGGGGTTGAGGGAGAAAGGGCAAACAAGACAAGCTGCTGGAGGGAGGCTTGTCATCTGTCCTCCAAAGTTTCTTCTTGGGCATGGACTACCCTTTTCACAGTGCTTGCACCCTGTACTCTTCTCAGAAAGCTGTGGCCAAGGTTCTGATGAACTTTGATAATGACACAATGCAGCTAAGAAGGTGTGGGGCCTCAGCATGGATTTTGGCTACACAAAGACCTACCAGGTTGAAGTAAAAAATGCCTCAGACTAAGTGCTGCAAGGGAATTATCTTCCTTCTGAGATCTTTTACTGTATGTCTGAATAACTGCTTATATTGTCTATGCAAACTTCATAGGTTGCTCATGCTGAGTCAATGTCTGTTTCAAAAAGCAAGATTGCTCTTAAATACTTAATTTTTATGCACTGCTTCAAGTCCCAAATTGTTATTCAAGGAAAGCAAGTATATTTCCAGCAATAAAAACAACTCAGCGGGAAGTTTAACTATTTTAAGCTTGCCTTCTCTGTCTCACAAATGAGACAAGGTTTCTTCTTTTCAAGACGCTGCTCTAATTCGACATGCTTGCAAACTTTTTGATAAAGTGTCTGTCTTTTAAATGCTACACAGATCTCAGTACATCAGTTTACACTGACAAAAGCATTAGAACACAAATCATGTGGTGCTTTTTAAAGATGCAAAGGAGAGGTAGTTTTGAACATCTTGGCAATAAAAGCCCAAAGAAATAAATCAGCGCTACAGAAGACTTTAGTTAAAATAAACCTTATCTTGGCTGAGATATGGTAGGAATGACTTTAAAAACTACATATGAAGAGCAGTACGAAGAGCAGAGGCTTGGCTCTCACTCGCAATTAACTGCCTTGTAGTCACGGTGCCTGTTCTTTCTTGAACTACAGCACCCTAGCTACCACTGGTGAACTGCCATGTGCAGAAGGCCACAAGTATCAGTTCTTGTCCGACAGCCACAACGTGAGTGATTATACAAACATGGCAACAGGCAGATGTTTTTACCAGTCCAGCCACACTAGAAGTTTCCTGCTTGCTTTGATCTTGCCCTCCCTGCCTTTCTCACAGTTTGATCAAGATGTACAGGCAATGGTATGTGACATAGTTTAAAGATGATTTATAAGCAGGTTGAACTCGTACAGTATTTTGTCAATGATTTATGTACTTCAGGAAGCTGATCTTGAAAAATTAAGAAAATTTAAAGCATATGAAAACATTGGTGACACAATCCAATTAAAGTCTTGATCCTTACTTATGCTAATCAGGCTTTATACCCCTCCAGGGAAGCTGAACTCGTCAGCAGTTATTTCATGGTAGAATTCCTGCGCCAGCTGGTTTCTCAGCTGATGATCATGCTCATAGGATCATGCTCATTTCGGGCAGTCATACATGGAACGTCCTATCAGGACACACCTACTGACTTGCTACAAAATCCATCTCGTCAGGCAGTTCTGAATCTAAAAGTTGCAGCATCTGGTTATGCTGTCCCTCCACATGGTCGCTGCCTACTATCTTTTGTCTGCTGGATAATTGTGTTGGGTGAGTGAGGGGAGTTGATCATCTGGTCTGCTTCAGTGGTTATTGACCTTCCTCTAGGTGAGGCTTGTGTGAAAAAGACCAGTGGTGGTCTGCCCCTGTCTGGGCCTGGATCTTTGTTACTGCTTCCCTATGCTCAGCTATCTCTTCCAGCAGTACAGGGACTCTCACTCCTGGCTCAGGGCTCACGTCTTACCCATGCTACTTTTGCTTCCTCCTGCTCACTCCGAACCTGCTGCCCACTGAACAGGCACTGAAGCCAGGCTAGTGAGGTTACCTGAACCTGGCTAATGCAGTTCAGAGCCTCTCAGTCATTTCAGTGCTCTCTGCCCATGTTCCAAGTATCTGAGGCACACTGCAAAAACAGTCCAGTCACCCTCAAGCTCTCTGCTGAGCCACAGCACCATCCTTGCACCTCTCCAGTGAGGTCTTCCTTACTTGTTGCACCCCCTTGCAGGTTCAGCAAGACAGTCTGGACATGTAATGTACACTCAGGTGTTACAACGATGGTGTGAGCTGCTTCTTGCCAGAGAAACAAGGAAGTAAAAGGAGGAAAACTCAGCCTTGTAACAAATCGAAGTTTCCTGACTCAGATGCATAGTTTGACACAATTACTTTACGAAAAAGCTTGTCAAATGTGAGTACCAAAACATTTTGTTTAATCAAGCATAACATATTGTACCATAATATTGTACCATAATATTAGTCTTGGCTGTGCTTGTGTCAGGGGAGTTCATATCACCATGAATCACTTGTTATGTTTTGTTTGAAGACTTCTGGTGGGCGGCTTGGAGTGAGAGATGTGTTCTTGTTACCTCAGGAATGTTCTCATTTAGATGATTTAGGCTTGAGAAGGGAAAATCCCTGAAACTGATATGGAAGTCAGATTCCATGCCCTGATGCACCCCCACCTCCCACAAGGTTTTTGCTTGCTTGAAAATTTCCTGTATATCGAAAGTCAGCGTGAAGCCAGATGGATTGTTGCAATAACAGTGACCTGTGTCTGGATTGGGGTTTATCTCCTAGCCCATTCATATGATGTATGCCAAGGTTACTGAAAATCAGACATTGCCAGTGGAGAGGCATTTCTGCCCACAGATTCTTGTGGCTTCTCCTGCCATACATCTTTATTTTCTTACCCTAAAAAAATAAAAAAGAAGTAAACAAAACCTAGAGACCAAAACCAGCAAGTCAACGCAGCCAATTAATAAAGGAAAGAAGTACTCTATGTCAAGGGAGATGAACTGACCTGCCTCCCCCAACAGACCACTCAGCTGCCAGAATAACTGCTATCACAAAGCTTATGCTTGACCCAGTCACTTTTTGTTCTGAAAACATTTCCTGCTGCAATAGACTGTTTGGCCCTGGCGCCTCTGTTTTCTTGTGTTTTTCACTGTCAGACAGTGTGTGGATTTGCATTACTTGTATCAGCACAGCAGCAGTCAGCAATATTTTAAACATCATCGAGGCGCAGGGAGTCAATGGCATCAGTTCTGACTGATGAAAATTGATTATTTTTGTTAGCAGCTTTTGCCAAGTATATTTACTTGAAAAATATTACCCGTTCCTGTACTCATGTGTCTGTTCAGCACAACTCTGTATTACCTGGGAATACCTGGGCTTCTAAATAAGCCATAGTAGCATGGAATTCCACATCTGATAACTAGCCCCACCTTTTCTACAATGTTGGCTCATCTACCTTTACTCCATACACAGTGTGAAGCACAGATACACCCCTCAGGATAAGTTCACAAACTGAAGGTGTGATTGTATCATGGGTTGGTAACAGCTGTGATCCTTCAAGATCACAGTCCTCAGCACATGCTAGCAACCAAAGCAGGCACAACCAGATATACCAAGGCAATAAAAACTTGCTTAGTTTAACACTGTTAATTGTTTGGTCCCTCCCTACAAGCCTATCGCATTCTTCCCTTCCATGACAGCAAGAGCTTGCACCTTCCCAGGCTGTGAGGAACGGAAGCCAGACTGCAGCACTGTGCAGGAGCCAGGGAGTGTCTTAACATCAGGAGGCCATACGTGGCACGTGGTAAAGGTTTTACCCCTTTACATAGCATAAGGTGGGGGACAATGCCCCTAGGCAAGAGCTGATGCAGGAGTAGGGTTCATTTCTCGCCCTTGCCTGCTCACATTAGTGGGGTGCATACCCTCCAGTCACACACTCGCTCCACTAGATATGCAACCTTTTAAATATTCATATAGACCCTTATTATCAGGCAAGCTGACCACTAAGCATTTTTAGGGCTTTTGCCGTGATAAAAAGCCTTGGGAAAATGGTATGAGAAGAGGAGCAAAACAAATATGGAGGGTCAGATCCAGGAGGTCAGCTTTTGTGTCCACCTCAGTTTGTAGATGGCAATGAGATGCAGAAGTCTAATACCATGAACTTCAAAACTCTGGCTTGTACTCCTAGTGCCTAAGTTCATAGTTATCAGGGTTTTAACAGTGAAGGTCCCTTGCCTGTGAATAAATGGAACTGCCTCGGCTTCTTCAGGCCTAGCAACTCATACCTCTCATACTTGAGTTGACTAGGATCTAAAAATTAGGCTTTCCTGAAGCGTGTCCATTTTGCTCCTTCTCTGGAAGACATGCTCCAGGCGGTTTTGGTACTTAGGAAATTAGTGGCTGGATTCTGTTCTTCTCTGTGCTTATGCAGAATCAAAGTTCTCCTTTCCTCTCTTTGCCCTGTCCTTCCCTCATCCACTGGGACCTTAAGGACTTGGGCTATATAGGTGTAGCAATGCTCTTACTTCCTTTGTTTGAAGCAGCTGCATTTTGCAAACAAGAATCACATATTCACTAAGAAAAAGAGATAAAATTATTTTAAATTTAAAAAAAATCATCCTTGATGACTTGATTAAAGCAAAACAGCTGGAATCCAAGTATGCTACACAACCGAGGAGCAGCTTACTTGCACTCCAGCTTGTTCGGTCTTTAAATTCTGTAGAAGGAGCAGTTTCTCCTTCCCATCCTGTATTGATCCATTTGCTCTTCCCATCCTCCTTCCCCGTACCCTGGAACCTGGGAACTGGGACAGCCTCAGGCAGTGGGCAGAAATCTCAGGTTCAAGACAGTAAGTTTGAAGGAAGAATTGCAGTCATACTTCTCACTCCTCCATAAGTTCTCCAAACACTGAAGTCTTATACAGAAAAGTGTCTGTTTATCCTAGAAGAAAGGAGTGACTCTTTCTCTAACACTTGCTAGATGTTTAATCCCTGTGCAGCTTTGGTACCTAGCTCTTCATAGTGTATTCTTCTTTAGAGGAGGAGCATGTAAAGGTTTTAGGCATTAGAAAAAATAAAAAAAAGGTCTTTTTTAAGTATCTGGACCAGGCAAACTGAATGATTTGTATAAAATCCCATAGGATGTCTGTAAGAGCACAAGAACTGAACTGACATTTCTTAAGGTCTGGGCAACTGCCCACATTAGTGAACGCCCTTCCTCTTTCTGGCTGATTACAGATGTGTCTGCTTGCTGTGTGAAATGCCCGGGGCAGTGTGTGGTCTCTGGTAAAGAGCAAAAGAGCCAGGATTCAAGTTGTGCTGAAGCTTGTCTGCTTACCTGAGGCTATAAGAATTGCCTTTTCCTTATGATTGAGAGTGGGACAGCTGCTAGTTTCACAGATCGCCAAGCACTTGCAGCGGTATGGAGTATTTTACTTCCTGAAGTCACCTGTCCCATACTTTACCATGTTACCTCCCAAAAAGAGAAACATCAGTGCTCTTGCTTGCTCTGTTTTTGCCCAAGATTTATTTATAATAAAAATCTATTTCTATTTTATAAAACCAGATTTATCTTTAATTTCCCTTCGTGCTTTGAGGAGGAAAAAAGGGGCAGGGGAGGGGGGGAAGCAGTAAACTATCATTTGGCTTCAGTTACTGCTTACTGTTTCTGAGAATTTAGCAGCCCCTGTGTAAAATCTTTAAAATCATGGTAAGCTATTCCCTGTGTGCCTTTGCATTACTTCAGAGAATTCACCATAATGACTTCTGATCATGGCATTTCCTGATTGCAGGATTGCAACTTACTCCTGTATTAGAGAATGCAAAAATAGCGTTTACGGTTGAATTAACCAGGAAAACTGCACCTGCAGGGAGAAGTACGAGGCATGTGATTGCTTTCCAGAACAGTAGAGCTATCAGCTTTGTGGCAAGGGCCTAGAGCTGGAAAGATTGTGTTCATTGTGTTGGGGGAATTCTTTGATTGACTGCTGAAGCTTGCCATATGTGTGAAACATTTGTCTGCTTTCCTCTCTATGATTACACTTATTTCATTAAATAAAGAGGGAAAGCTACAACATTTACAATCTAAGCATCCTCATCTGTTGCCATTTCCTCTCAAAGCATCACCTTACGCTGAGGTCCATCGCCTTAACCAAAAGATCGAATGAAACTGATATTTATGTCTAAGCTAGACTTTTATCAATTTGTACCTCAGAAAACAAACACAAGCCTTGGTTAAGCTCTTGTTACTGTTGTTCTTTTTGTTTGCTTGTTGAGCAAATATTGCATAGCTATTATTAGTTCAGGTTGAGTTATGCTCACTGCAGAACTCATGAATGGAAAGGAGAAGGTCACTGAGCCCAAGCTCAGTAATCTTGTTCCTCATGCCCTCTTAACCATGATCCTTCCAGGCTATTCACACATTCATACTCTCCGCAGCTTGCACTACAGCAGGGAAATTCCCTGTTAGGCAGATCCCTCCAGCCATATAGACTGGATCTATCAGGAGAATGGCAAAAAGTAGACATAAGGGAAGAAAGAGAGCATGCAGAATCCCGTAGGTCAAACCTCTTCATTCCAGGTAAGATAATGAGAGAGAATGCATGATCAACACAGCAGTGGGAGCTACTGCCAGCCAACACAGCTGCCAGCCAACACAGCTGCCCTCAATTTCTTTTTGTCTTCTCTGCCACGTGGGACTCTGAGAAATTTCTTCAGGACTTGTTTTGGTCTAAGACACATAGGAAAGAAAGAAAGGAAACAATGAAAGAAGATGCTCACACTTACTGAATATCAGGGAAAGGAACGTCTAGGAATATTTAGGGAAAGTTTTTCTAGCTATTAAAGCAGAATGGCTGATAACTATGCATACACAACTATAGAAGGAAACAACTGAAAATAGGGAACTCTTGAAGGAGAATCCAGCCTTCTCATGTTACTTTAATATTAAACCAAAAAAGTGTTTTCTGGTCTACACAGCTTTTTATGTAGTTGTGAAGATCTGAGCTCTGTTGTAATTTAGTTTTGTAGTGCAGTGTGGGTTTGAGGTACAATGAGTCACTGGACAGGGGTGTTAATGTAGGGGACTGTGCCTTACCAGGGAACTCAGTCTTGTGCTGTCTCTTACCTATATGTTATGATTTAGGTTTTTATTCTGTTTGCCATTTGCTGTTTTGCTTGTGTGATTTGTAACAGGAACGTCACAGTGCTGGGAAGGAATCTTGCAGGTCAAGTCCAGGCTCCTGTTGTCATCAAATATTGTTACAACCATCACAAATGATGCAAAACTGTGCAGTATGAATGCCCTGATGGGATCCAATCTTAACAAATGGTTGTTATTTGCAGAGTGAGAGTCCTGCCAATTTGGAATGAGGCTGAAATCCTAAGCTGAAAATGAGGAAAAGGGAGAAGCCAGCTGAATGAAACTAAAGAGACCTCATCACCTTGCAGCTGCTGCAATGTGAGAAAATGACTTATCTAGGAGATAAAAAAGTTTCAGAAGGCTGGATGCTTGCAAAAAAATCTACTGCTCCACCTGCATGGGGAGTGTGGGAGTTTCTAATACCTAATCACATAATTGATTACTTTTCTGAGAATAAAGGAGCTACTCTATAGGTAGCAATTTCTCTAAGTCAGCACACAAAATAGTGCTGATTGAATGACTTTGCAGGATCACCTGTCCACAAAGCCACTGGTGACTGCAAAGCTCTTCTGCTGCCACAGCAGAGTTTCAAACAGAAATTACCGTATTTTCCCAGTATGTAGCTGGATTAAGAGTTTGGTGAAACATTATGAGTTTAGAAATTCGTCACACCAAAGGAAGGGTCATAAAACTGCAGGAGGAGTAACAAAGATGGTACATGGCTTCTTTTGAATGGCGTACAGCAAAACTGGTACAGAATCAGGCCCCGAGCACTGTCGCATATCTTGGGAGAGATATCAATGACATTCACAGGTGCTTGGATCTCATTGGGTTCAAAACCCAGAAGCCTCTGTTTGTATAAGGGCAAGAACATCACCACTCCACTGAGCTCCTGGTAACGTGCTTGTGTAAATTGGAGAAAGTCTAGGAAAGTGCTCCTGAAATGTTGCTAACCCTTGTTTCAAAAAGCATGTTAGTGTAGGATACACAAACTGAGGCGACTCCAGATGTTGATTTGAGCCTCGAAAATACAGTAATAATTGTTAAGTCAGGGAGAGAGACCTGGTAAAGCTGCTAGGTAGGTGCAACAGCATCGCACAGAAAAATAAGATACAGATCAGGCAGAAGGAGTAAATGGACCCTCTTCAAGGGCACCCATTAAGTTCAGAAGACAGTAAACAACTTGAATGTTACGATACATAACAAAAAACACTTTCAAATGAAGCTTGGTTCAAGGTTTTCTGCTTCTATATTTCAAACAGGAAAAGTTGTGAAAACTAGTAAAAGAAGAAAAGTTACAGAAAACCTGGTGCTTCTAAAACCCCTGCTGGGAAAAGCCTTTTACAGAGCTTTCTAGAAGAATTAGCTAAAACTCATACACTGTTTGCTAAACCTCTATGTTAAGAAACAGAGGGATAAAGACTGGCAGAGAGAATTTGTTTCAATGCCCATGCTTAAAATCAATCCAAAGTTTTAAAGAAAATATTGGGCTCTATCCCAAAGCAAAGATTGTTGCAATTGCTGGACAAGGCAGTTGGCTGATGTCTTTCAGGAGGAAACTGAGGTTGGAACAGATGAAACCAAACACTGAAGAGGCTGCTTAAGCTCATCCACTCTTTCATACTACTGAAAAGAGAGGCAGACCACTAGGTGTATAAAGAAGGCTACATGGGGTGAGGTGGAGCATGTTGCTGTGGCAGTAATAAAAGATGGGCTCACACCCATCTCTCATCATTTCAAGATCTCCAGTAGCATGGCATAAAAATCACTATGTGTTATCTGCAGTTAAGGACATATTTGCCTTATTAGCTGATGATAAGGATTTCCTTAAGGTATACTCAGTCTAATCCTACATAAAATGGAGACTGAAGATAATAAGAAGTGGTGTTAAGAAACATTAGCTTACCATGGTATTTTGCTGTAAAACAGACTGGTGTTTAGAACAAATGTGCTGCCTTTGCCAGAAAAGACATCTTGCATTGGTTCCCCTTAGCATCACAGGAATGGTAACTGCCCATGCATTGAAGAATTGTATTGAAATGCCTCTTTGCCTTGGTTTGTAGGTCTTTTAACTCTGCCAAGCTTAATTATGCTCACATTGAGAGAGAAGCCCCCAAATGCACTCTGGGGATGTAAAAGGTTTTGCCACAGGTCACTGTCCTGTCATTTAAATGTTCACACAAAGAAGGCAATGGGCACGACCATTACTTTTGAAAGCCCACTGCTACGACATTCACATCCCAGAGTCCGAGTCAATAAGAAAATGCAGCCTATTTGTTATTTTACCATTAGAAGCAGGTGATAACAGTAAGCAAGCAGCAAAAAGGACAGTCTGTGTGTTTTGCTGCAGGCTGAGTAAAGCCTCAAGGAAATCGGGAATAATTAATTCTAGTTTCAACAATAGATTATAGTACAAAAAAGGACTACTTCATAACTCCCCTGTGGCCATAGAGAACCATCACATAATATTTTTCATAAAATAATCAACTCCACAAGAGGAGCTGTTACAGTTTTTGCTCACCCATCTCCTCAGAATCATACAGGGAAGGGTGAGCCTGTCTTAATGAAGGAGACATAAACATCTCAGCATATTCGACCTGCATGCTGCCACAGACACACTTGATGTCTGCAAATACATGGGGGGAAGCAGAAAAGCCAAGGAAAGGCCACAGAGCAGCACTGGCAGAAGCACAAATACATATTGGTAGTTTACAAACTAGTATAAATTTTCTGATAAGGCCAGCGAAAATTAATTACTTTTAAATTGGCACATAGTAAGTTTGTGATGGTGAATGTAGCACTGTAACCTACCTGGGAAGTTGCCTCCAACCTTATATTCCTTATCGACGCAGCAGCCTTCCCTCTAAAGCTCTTTCCAACACAGTTCCCTTCCTTTTTCTGTGGCCGTGTACTTGCTGCAATCAGGATCTGTCTCACTGCTTGCAACTTCTTGCAACTGCTGATAACCGCATTCCTTTCCAGGGCCTCTGATCTTACAGTATTCCCTTTGTTAAGTTCAGGTTTATAAAAGGGACATTAAAGGGCTTAAATCTTGAGGTTCAGGGCCCTCAGTTAATTGTTTCTCAAAAGAGCCTTATCTCTGCCATTGCTTTTATTAATTGATTTAACTGTGTACAGTCAGGTACAATAATACAAAGCAGGTAAACTGAGATGCCACCTGATATTTATTTCTGAAATATTAGTAGACATATAGCTTATGTCTACACAACTCTATATACAAAGTTTTATGGCTTTATTTGTTTTAGGAGGGCAATAAATATATAAGAAGGTTGATTCATCTATGCAACCTATGTATGGGTATATATATGCAATCTATGGTAATGGGGACCGCTTATGCAGCACAGGTCATAAGAACTCCCATAAGTACAAGAAAAACTGAGGAGTAATAAATTACTCTTTCACAGCCATTTCATGTAGACTATTAGGTTCATTTGTAGAAATATGATTAGATTTCAGTAAATGCATGGCCTAAATAGCCTGAAAGATCCAACGTGTATCAAACACATCCTGAATTATGATGAAACTGTGAAAAACTGTCTCCCTTTATGGAAGACAGCTCTTGAACAGAATGTGGATCACACAGATTACAGTTTTTATCCAAATGGCTGTTTGGAGTTATTTGAAATGCATCACATTATTGTCTTACCACCCTGCCGTAACAATATTAGCAGAAAGTTTGATCCAGATATTTAGCAAGAGAAGTATGTTGTGAGTCCATGTGTGCCTAGTAAATGTACAGCGTGCCAAGCCACACAACAACCGCTTCACTGGGTTTATCAAGCCCCTATGGGGCCTCCGCAGAGGGCACATCTCCATCAGGTCCATTATTGTCCACACTGCTCAACATCTGCAGTATAATTTGTCACATTACAGTCATGTCACAACCATTATTTGGAGCCTTGCTGACACACTTACTTTGAGGGACCAAAAGTCTGTTCAGCAGGGCCCAAAGGCAGGATATGAAGTCACAAACTGAAGAAGGTGACATTATAGCATCAGTGAAGAGGAAATTGTTATTGAAGTAGAAATTCCACTTTCCACCTTCGTGCAATAGCACACTGTGCACTGGAGTCATGCTGGTAGAAAAAAAAATTGCAGATAGGTTGGAGAGGTCCATATACAACAGAACAACTGATTTTGTACCATTTTTCTCAAACATCCTGAGTTGCATCCTCACAATATATCGAATAAAGTCTGAAAAACACAGCGCTGGAGAAGGATGCAGTATTTTCAGTATTATAAGGTTGAGTGTAACTGCTTTATGGGAAATGAACAGCACCAGATTGAAGTACAAAATTCTGTAGATGAGTAGCAGATGGCAAATGAAGGCACGTGAATACACGCATCCCATACTAAGCCAGGCTGATAATTTACTAGAGATCTGTGTTCTGCTTTTACAGCTGGTAACTGTTTCCTCTAGGTGTTCATAAAGAGTTAAAGTTGAATCAGAACTCACATATTGTTTCCCCTTAACTGCAAATATTTGCATATTTGTAAAGCATTCTGTTAGTGCTTACCCTGTTCTGTTAGTGCTTACCCTGTTTTGAAGCTCACAGGAATCAGGCAGAGCAGCCCTACAGATGTAGGTACAAGTTTGTACACATCTCACCACGGTTATTTAGAAGCCCTGTAAGCAACACCTTCTCTTCACATTGACTTAGTGCAGAGAATAAACACAATGTTAGCCAAAATGACAACTTGGTAATATAATTGCTCCAATACATAAATATTTTTGGATTGTGATTAGAGGAATTCATAATTAGAAATGCACAGTCATTTTAAATATCCCATGGTGTTTTCTTTGGAGCCAAAAGAGACAACACAATAGTCAATTAAACAGCCTTCCTCGAGCGTGATTTCTTATATGCATCAGAAAAGCAAAGAGCTTGGTGTACATCGGCTTCACATCCACATCTGCTTTTATCTTTGGAGTGTCTTCAGAGTCAACCAGGAGAAATTTACAACATGTTTATTCAGGACATAAACCCGCATTAATGCATTTGGAACAACGTGTTCTTGCTCCCATGCACATAATGAAATTTGCCTTTGACTTGAGTGGGAGCAGTGCTGGCTGGGCCCTCCGCAGCTACTGATTATACTTGTCAATATTAGGCTCTGTTTGAATGATGCTGTATTATGCATAAGAATAAAGTATCATGGAGTTGTTGTGAGACACCAGGCAACATAATTACATGGATTGCGAGAGAAATACAAAGCAAAATATAGCACTATATGTTAATAGCCTTCCCTCGTTATATCTGGACCTTTATTTACTTAATTAGGAATTATTTTAAAGTTAAATCTATATTTATTTTTCTGATTATGGCCTTGTTCTGAATGTAAATACACTGAGAAGCCCTTGTTGACATGTCTGAGCAGGATATTGTATTTTATTAAATTTACTTTGGAGACTTCTGATGCCAGTTGCTAGCACGTTTGCAGTCCCAATCACACTGAAAATCAAATATGAACATCATCTTAGAATAATACCCATATGTTGTTCCTGGATGAAGAAAACAGTGTCACCCTGTACTGTTAGACTACAGGAGGCCAAGGTACACTTCATTGTAACTTCAGGTAAAGGAGACTGATTTTTTTTCAGAATTACATTCATTTAACAGGATATTAGAAAATATTTCCCACCCTGCATCCACAGCAGTATGAAAGGAATATTTGAAATATGTTGCTATCAATGTCTGCAAACAATAATCTTAGCAAGTACAAGTGCTGTTACTAACTGAGGTAATATTGATCTTATATATTTGTGCTTAAAATAAGGAAACAATCCTAGTCACAGTTCATAAATGTGGAAAGGTGGCGCAGAGGTATCTAGTGACCATCTGAATTCCACACAGAAAGAATGGGGGAGAGAAGGAAACAAAGGCCCAGCTCTGAACTCAAACGATATTAGAATCTGTCTTATCAGAAAGAATAAATACCTATTCTTTCCATGTAATTATTACATGTATTGGGTTTGTGTGGCAAGGGTTTGGTAGCGGGGGGACTAGCGGGGTGGTGTCTGTGAGAAGCTGCTAGAAGCTTCCCCTGTGTCCAACAGAGCCAGTGCCAGCCGGCTCTGAGATGGACCCGCCACTGGCCAAGGCTGAGCTCATCAGCGACAGTGGTAGTGTCTCTGGGATAACGTATTTAAGAAGGGGAACAAAAATACACCAAACTGCACCATTGCAGCCAGGAGAAAGGAGTGAGAATATGTGAGAGAAACAACCCTAGAGACACCGAGTGAAGAAGGCTGGGGAGGAGGTGCTCCAGGTGCCGGAGCAGAGATTCCCCTGCAGCCCGTGGTGAAGACCATGGTGAGGCAGGCTGTCCCATGCAGCCCATGGAGGTTAATGGTGGAGCAGATACCCACCTGCAGCCAGGGAGGACCCCACACTGAGCAGGTGGATGTGCCTGAAGGAGGCTGTGACTCTGTGGAGAGCCCGTGCTAGAGCAGGCTCCTGGCAGGAACTGTGGCCCCACTGAGAGAGGAGCCCATGCTGGAGCAGGTTTGCTGGCAGGACTTGTGACCCCATTGGGGACCCATGCTGGAGCAATCTGTTCCTGAAGGACTGTCTCCCGTGGGAGGGACCCACACTGGAGCAGTTCATGAAGAACTGCAGCCTGTGGGAAGGACTCAGGCTGGAGAACTTCACGGAGGTCTGTCTCCTGTGGGAGGATCCCCACACTGGAGCAGGGTAAGGGTGTGAGGAGTTCTCCCCCTGAGGAGGAAGGAGCAGCAGAAACAACCAGTGATGAACTGACCACAAACCCCCCCATTCCCTGTCCCCCTGCACCACTTGGGGGTTGAGAAATTGTGAGTGAAGTTGAGCCCATGAAGAAGGGAGGGGTGGGGGGAAGGTGTTTTAAGGTTTGGTTTTATTTCTCATTGTCCTACTCTGATTTGATTGGTAATAAATTAAGCTAATTTCCCCAAGTCGAGACTATTTTGCCCATGACGGCAATTGGTCAGTGATCTCTCTGTCCTTATCTTGACCCAAAAGCCTTTTGTTATATCCTCTCTCCCCTGTCCAGCTGAGGGGGAGAGTGATAGAGCACCTTTGGTGGGCACCTGGCATCCAGCCAGAGTCAACCCACCGTATGATATAAGCCAGATTTTAAAAGCCCTCAGTCAATAGCAGGATTCCTCAGTGGATTTCATACCTAATCATAGGTATGAAATACCTTAGATTTTTTGTGATCAAACTTGACATTCAAAATGAGTAGCTAAATTTTAACGGTTTTCTCCAAAGCAAGACCCTTCATGTTCTCATAATGTCAAAAAGTTTCTTCAGTTTAAATATCTAAGCTGTAACAGGACATAATAGTCTTGGGCTGGAGCAGGTCACCTGAATCAACCCGGGTGCTGTATAAGGCTCCCAAAAAGGAATTCAGCAGCAGAGAATGTTAAGAACAGAAATAAGAGTGATAGTACATTGCAGGCACATGCAACAAGTGTCTTGTAATTCCGTAACAGTCTGTAACAGATCTAGCAACAGAATCAAGGTGGTTCATCTTAAAATCCCACTGACACTTGGTAAATCTTTAGTTAGAGCTACCCTACCTTTACATCAATTATAGTGACGACAGTCCTAACTCTGATCGGCTGGCAGTCTGTCCTATGTTTTCCAAAGCCTGTATTAAATCAGTGCTGGGTTTACAGTAATATGATTATGTTTCCAGCCAGGAAATGACATGTTTTCAGTACTAAGGTGTCATTTTCTTTCTTTGAGTTTCCATGTTTATTACTGGTATGAGAGTTGCAATCTTTAAACCGCATTATGTGTTAAATTTGTGATTCCTAAACTGAAAACAAAAACAGAGCTAGAGAGAGAATAAATGAGAATCGAAAGGAGCCAGGAGGAGGTTAGCAAAGACATGCAAGCTTTCTGCAATGTATCAAACAAAAAAAAAAAAAAAAGGAAGTAAAAGAGTAATGAGGAATAACTGGAAATCGGTAACTCACAACTGGCTAAAATAATAAATTCCTCTGTTTTAATTGGGGTTTGTTCTAGTGGGAACAACATAGGATTTGGCTATGCAGTGCAAGAACAGCTGCCACAGAAAAGTTGTGCCCTGCTACACCAGCACGTTTTTTCCCTTCGGTACCTGCTGGAACTGCTGTGCACCAGAGGGACGGTGCACCCCCGCGCTCCCTCCCTCCTGGGGCATGGCCTCCTTGCGCCCACAGCCAGGGCTCACCGCCACGCCTGGCACCCTGCTCGCCAGGCGCCAGGCTCTCACACCTGGCTCGTGCCTCGCACGCTGCCTGGCGCCTCAGCCTACCCCGCTGCAGCGCACGGGCCTCCCTCCCATGCCGTGATGCCACGTGTGAGATGCAGTAAGTCCCACTGACCTGGAGCCCTCCAGCCATCAGCACATGGCGTGGGGAGGAACTGCCACTGCAGCCATCCGGGCAGGAGGGGAAGGGGTGTGCTGTGTCCACATCGGATTTATGGCCTCCCCCTATCCACGGGCAGCCCCAGCACAGCCTCAGGCACAGTTTAATGTAGCACTCCTTCACATGTAGGAAATGAAAGTTCCTAAGAAGGCAACATATATACAGGGGAAGCCATGACCTTATCTCTTCCTTATGCCTTCACACCTCTTCAGAGTGCGCTCGCTCTCCTCTCCTTTGTGCACGCACAGACCTGGCTGGCCTGTAGAACAGGAACTGAAGACAAGAATGCAGCTGAGGACAGAGCTGCTTCTTCCTCATGCACCTCCACAGAGCTGGCAAAGATGGATGAGCTGCTCCTGCTGTGGGAGGAGCAGCTGTCAGGCTTGCTGATGGGAGGTTCCAGGAGACCTGCAACCTACCTAGCTCTGGGACAACTTGCACGTGCTGTCCTCCATGTTTTCTAATCTCTGCCTCATTACGTGGAGTTGAACAATTGTATATATAGTATCCAGTAAAACAAGGCAATCAAGCACAATCTCAGAGTCACGAATGCAATACAAATACCTGACAGAAGCTCATGGAAGACAGGAAATTGAGAGAGACTGCAAATATCAACAAGGCAGAAAATTAACTCCTGTGGAAACTGCACAATTAGAAGCTTGGGCAGACACGGATAGACTCAACTTCCAAAAATCATGGCTACAGTTAGTGAGAAACAATCTAATACTTGGTGAATGGGTGAAAGCCAGAGGCCAAAACACCTCCAGAGGCCAAGCAGAATAAAAGTCAGCAAGTAGGATTATTTGCTTCATTTTGGCACTGGAAAACACTTGGGCCTGCTTACTTTGGTAGCGGGAGGGGCGGAAATATTTATTCTTGGCTTGGTGTAGAGTGACTGCACTGTTATTCTGATTTTGAAACTCAAGATGGTGGCACTGAGAAAAATAAGATATATGAACGTATTGTTGGATTTTTCACACTTACCTCTTCCTTCAAGTATGATGCCCTCTGCACAGAAACTCAAGTGGGACCAAGGAATGCTCTGGAGAGGACCGGAGCTGTCTGGTGCACTAGGGGAGGGTGGATGTAAGAACTAGGCTACGGCTTTAGGATTACTTAGTACCCCTTGAGTGGATGGCTGCAGGTAGATGGCTGTAGTAGCATCATTCATATATGCACTGAGCAAATGCCAAAGTTGCTGGCACTGTTCACTCTGGTAGTTCTAGTATGGAAGTCCTGTCATGCAACATGGGCTGGGGTGTCGGAGCTGGAGCTTGAACCATCCAGTGTTTGGAGCATCCATAAAACTTGCCTTGCAACTATGCAAGTGTATGTGTTCTGTACTCTCACGGTGATGTCCTATCATCTGAGCATCCATCTGTCAAAGCAAACTGCAATTCCTGGCATAGGAACACAGCCGACTTGTATGAGGGCTCTGAAGAGAGAGGATTTACATTCCACGCTGATTCAAAGGCAGGTGTGGTGCAATCTCCACACACTGAATCTATGCAAGCAGGCTACATACACTTATTTAGAGGTGCTCAAGGAAGCGTAAGAAGTTACGGAAGGAAATAATACAGAGCAAAATATACCGGTAACATTGCAGTAGAGCTGCAATGATTCCATGAGTCACTCAGATACGGTATAAAGCACATTTGGAAAAAACAAAGGAAAAAAAAAAGGCAGTAAACAGAGAACATTTTATGTTAGCCGGTGCATGTGTTCTGGGAATCTAAAGTTTTCAAGGTTTTTCCTCTGCTATCCTGAGTCTTCCTTGATGAAAGCAGAGGTGCTCAGATGACTGAATGCATGAAGAGTTAATGCCTTAAGGGGAAATTCTAGGTAGCAGGGGACTGGCTTCCCACATACCCGAGGTGTCTGGCCGGAGCTCTCCGCCAGCCCGCCGGGCCCTCGGGCGGTGCCCGGGGCGACCCCCGGGGCAGGCTCACTGCCTCGGCCCGAGCCGGGAGGGTCCGGCGGGCCGCGGGGGAGCTTCAGGCGGCCCCGGAGAAGTACGAAAGGTGTCAGCAAGGCTTTAGAGAGCCTGCCGGGCGCTGGGCGAGGGGCTAGGCGAAGCGGCGGCACCCGCTTCCCCCGCGGGAGCTCCGGGTGGCACCGGGGGCCGCCGGGCCTGTGCACCGGGCGCCCCTCGCCCCCGCTCCTCCGGCCCCGGGCGCTGCCCCCACCCCCTCGGCCCTCCCGCCTTCCCCTCCCCTTCCCCTCCCGGTCCCTCCTCCCCGCCGGCGCCGGCCGTGCCCGCCTCGCTCCCCGCCCCGGCTGAGGGGCGGCTGCCGCTGCTGCTGCCGCTGCCGGCGGCGGCTCGGGGAAGATGTCCGAGCGCGGCGGCTTCTACCGGCAGGAGCTCAACAAGACGGTGTGGGAGGTGCCCCAGCGCTACCAGAACCTCACCCCCGTCGGCTCCGGCGCCTACGGCTCTGTCTGGTCGGTGCGGGGCGGTGGGAGCGGGGCCGGGAGCCGGCAGGTGCCGCCGGCCGGCGCGGTGGGGGGGGCGGCCCCGCGGGGACAGACAATGCCGGGGAGGCGGGAGGGAGGCTGGCGCGGCCGTGCGGGGCGCCGGGGCTCGTGTGCGCCGGGAGGGACGGAGGGAGGGCGGGCGGGCGGGGGGATATGCCGGCGCGGTGGCGGGGCCGGGGGCGTGTCCGCTGGGGCGGCCGGGCTGGCGGCGCGGCGCCGGAGCTCTGCCCCCGCGGCCGGCGGCCCCGCGGGGCCGGGGCGAGCCTCACCGTCACCCGGGCAACCGGGCCCGCCGCCGGGGCGGCCCCTGCCGGCCTTCCCGCCCCCTCAGGTCGCCGCCTCGCAGGGGAGCCGTGCCGCCGCCCGCAGCGCGCCGCGCCGCCGCCGCCGCCGCTCCCCGGCTTGGGGCTGCCAGCGCCGGCGTGAAAATCGCCCCGAAACCGAGAATCTTGCACAGTCATGGCGCGTCCGAGCGGGGAGGACGGGGCGGCAGCGGCGGGGCGCGGCTGTGGGAGCCCTCCCTGCTGCCGGCCCGGGAGGGCTCACGGGGGGGTCACCGGCGGGCCGCGGCCCGGCGCCGGTCTCTGACGGGGGGCTACCCCTGCCAAGCATCTTCCACACACCGAGACAGACAGACAGACAGGGCGAGGTGAATTCTGCCCACGGAAACAGCGCTGGGCTGGTCAGGGCGGGCTGACAGAGGGGCTTCACCCGGAGATTTCAGGGGGAACCACGAATTATTCACGAATATCACGGCAGATCGCCGCCCGCGGGCTTCGGCGTTTTAGGGCTGCGTAAGGGTTTATCACATCATAAAACACTTTTTTGGTTTTTTTGGTAATTACTTTATCAGGTTTGCACTTTCGGGAACTCCCAGTGCAGATTGGGCTATTATTTTCATATCTGATGTGCACTTAACTATGCTTATAAAAGCTTTGAATCAATTTTTGGAAATAATAGTGATGTATAAGGGGTTTCTGAAAAAAGAGTCGTGTTTCTTTTGTAAGCTGGGTAAGTGGAATTGTGTGAAAACAATCCATAATGGGTCTTTAGATAAACGTGCTACACACAAAAAAAAAATTCTTTACAATTTAACTTTTTTGCCATGGACAAAACTTGTGCAATAGTCGCTCGCTTTTTTCTCTTCACAGTCAGGTACCAGAGAACATTTATGGAGTTTCATGTTTGTTGCTTCCTTCTTTAGCTCTGTGATATGCCCCAATTACATGTAAACTATGAATAGGCATTTGAAAAAAAAACCAAACAAACAAACCTCCAACAATCAGTAGAAACACTCAAGACTAGTCTGAAGTATCTGTGAATTCTTCTCTTTTTCATTATTTGAGGCTTATGCTTGCACCAGGGCAATCCAGGCAAATACTGTGTGACTGTTAGTCACAGGACTATATGCTTAACTGCAATGGCAGGTACCATCTGATGTGAATAGTTTCACAAGGACCTAGTTTATTTAGACTATCTTAGTTTTCTTTCTCCTTTTTTATTTTACAGACTAGGAGCTGGTTATACAGACAGAGAGTAACTACAGTTGTGTTCCAATTGAACCTGCATTTCTGGTTATTTTCCCTATTCATGCTGACATAGTTTTAAGGGGAAGACCTACTCTGCTGAGTTTTGTAATGAGATGTCAAGACTTTTGAGAAATTGCAAAGGAAATGAAAACATGTGGTGGTTCACTCGCAGCACAGCTGGTGCTTTGTTTTTTTTAACTGTTAGTGTTGTTAATTCATTGTACTTACTTCTCTTCTGTCTGCGAAGCCAAGGAAATCCTTGTATTTTATCAGTGGAGAGCCTAGGAACTGGTATATAAAATGAGACTGGAAGATGCTATGAGAAATGTTTACTCTAAAATATACATTTAAGAACAGAATATAGCAATAAAACATTACTCTATATTAATAGCCTTGTTAACATCGATGAACTATAAACCCAGACAGAAGCTTGAATGTGAGGAAAAGGTTCACATCTCTCTCAGAAAAGCCATCTATTTTTAGTCTCTATTGAAATTGATTTCTTTCCCCTGCCCTCCCCCCTTCTGTGCATGTGCTTTTCCCAGGAGACCCATGAGACACAATCATTCCCTTGAGTAATAAGCTATATTGCTTTTGTGGGTAGTTGTACTCCTATTCAGTAAAAATCTAAAAACATATTTAAGTCTTACAGAAACCACTGGAATTAAACAAATTCTTAAGTGCTTGGCTGAATAGAAGCCAAGGTCCTGAACTCCCAATGCTGGCTTTAAAACAGGAACGAAGTTGTAAGAAATCCATTTCTACCTCAGTGGAACTCTTTCCTAGTCCTAGCCCTTTCTTAATTTATGGTAAATTATCAGTCGTGTCCAAGAGACTTGTGCAACCAAAGTGATAACTGGTAATAAGAAACATATTGTAAATATTTGCATTTAAACTAACTCCTGCTTGCCCTTTTTTTGCTTGCAGCTCAAAATCAATACAAGGGTTTGTGTCAGGAGGCTGTCTTTTGGACCAATTTATTGACATTTCGTAAGTCTAAGAGAACTTGTGTTTGGGTTAGTTTTTATGTGCAGATGCATCAAATGTGCTATGGAGATAAGATATTATTGTTCTAAAACAGATTCACTTTTAGAGAGGTATCTGCATCAAGCACAGTGCTTTCCAGTATGTTTTTCTTGGTTTTTATTTAGATGTGGAATATGCATGAAAAGCAAACTTTCCTTAGCACAGAAAGCTCCACTGCTTTTCTCCCTTTTTTAATGACGTGTCATTAAGAACAGTCCTTCTTGGAAATCCTCAGAAGAACTCGGCCTCACTGCCAAGCTGAGTTGCGCTTCAGCATCTACATGAACCACAGGAAGAACTGTGAGGTCTTTCCTTCAAGTACTTTACCCTTGCAGTACACTTTACACTACCCTGTGGAGGGCTTCCTTTTACCTGGGCTCTTTCCTGTGGCCATTCAGGCTGGTGGGTCTTCTGTCATTAGCTGCTGTCAGATCTGTGTTGTTTTTTTTTGTTTGTTTGTTTTGTTTTTTTTTTTAATTTGGGGAACAAAAATTAAAGCCCTGTGGAAGTGTGGTGTATGTGTGGTAGTAAAATTACATTTAAAATTATCAATGGAGTCCTCAACAGTATGTTTTTGTTAATTTTTCATTTCTCAGGGGTTGTTTGCATCTTAGCAAATATCGAATTTACGTGCACAACTGTTTCTTTTGGAGTTGTTTTCTTTTTGTGCTATACGTTTGCCTATCAAGTTGAGGGTTTTTTATATTAGACAAGTATTTTAACTCTTCCTCAAGCCAAAACTCAGTTAAAGTTTTCCTGAACAATGCATTTTCACAGTGTAAACCCTGAAAGTTGTATTTATCTCTCACAGAAGTCAAAGAGCTGGTTGACTCTTACAGACCAGGTGCTATCCCTGCTAATTGTGAGGTTTAAAAACATTTCTGATGTGAAGTGCAGCATTTAAGCAGATAACCATTTAGATGGGAAGCAGGCAAGCTTACTTTCACAAGGTAATCTTCACCTACAACCATTTCATTTCAGTTCTAGAGAAAAAAGACAATTAATGTCTCGGGTCAAAGTGCGTTTTAAACTCTTGTCCCTTGTGACTCTGCCTTTTAAATAGTAATTCTAGTTGTGTTTGGACCTTTTGATTGTCCCAGTGATATTGCTTATAAACTGGGCCTCTGGCCTGCAGCATCTCTGCCTCCCTGCTGTATTACCCTGGTAGGTCCGCTCTGATTAGGTACCTCTTCACCTTTTCCTCTGGCAGCTGGCGTTACCACCTGCTTGAGAAAGAGCTTCTCCATCGGTTCTTTTTTTTTTAAGACTTTTTAGTATACCACACATTAGGTAACGTGGATAGACTTTTGGTTTACTTTTTTTTTTTTTTTTAAAGCCTGTACACCTCTTTTCATGCCAGCTTTCGTACATTAAACTGTCTTCCAACCTACTTATCCCTATTTTTGCCTGGGAGGTATAAACAGCTTTTCGCAGCATGCCGTCTCTGATCTCTCTAACAGGTTGTTTCCCATTAGCATATTGCCAGCTCTGTGTTCTGCCTTCTTTGGAAAGAACAGACTTTGCAAGATGAACCAAAGTGAGTCCAGAGCTTCTTTCCAACCACAAATTCTTGCACTGTTTCCTCAGAGGCCGTTGGCATCAATAGTACTTGCACTGTGTAGTCAGTCTTTTTTAATTCTAAGAGTATGCAATGCCTAACACCAGCTTGGGTAACATAACACATTTTAAAAAAAGAGACCTGCTAAGTCGGAGTGTAATGGCACAAGCCTCAGTTTAAGAAAACCAGGAAAGTAAAGCCTGCCTTAAGTCATTCACACAATGCAGCACTTCAGCAGGTCCTTCCATCCTGCTAGCTTTAAGTGCATGCTTAAGATTCATCAAGTTTTTGACCTGGCTAATTTTGGGTAAAAATGGGGGAAAGTGGGGTGGTGTTTAGGCTTCTATTTTGCTTTGAGGAAGTACAAGTGGAAAAATAGAAGCGGAAGGCTTTAATCCTGAAGCTTAACCCCTTCTTTCCCCTGTGCACCCTGTCCTGTGCTGCTGGTTAGATTGATACTCACAGATGTTTGGAGGGCAGTAGCTTGCAAGACTGGAACATAACACTGCTGATATTGTCCTTTTCACACTGAGGACCTCAAAGGAGATGGTGAGATAACTTCATAGCATGTGAGGGTTTTTTTAAAGTTGTCTTTGACTGACAAAGAGAAGATTTCCTTCATCCAAAATTGTACTTGATGACTTCTGAATAATTTTTTTTTTTACAGGGACCTTTTACTTTTACTTTGCTGGAGTGATAAAAAGTATATGATTTCAACTATGAGATCAGGTTACTGGAGTTATTATGTGTGTCTCTGTAACATCACATGTTAGTTTAAATAGCAAATGCTGAGATAAGCTCCTAGAGTAGTAGTAACACACACCTGCTGTGTGTAAATACAGCTGGAAACTGGACACCCTATAGATTTCTATAGGCTAAAGGCAAAAAGTATGTGTAGAGCCAGTTGATTTCAGTGCGCTCCCTTTGGGCTGTTCCTCTTTCAGATTAGGTCTTTTGTTTCCAATGCAAGTATGGGGCTGAACTTCATTCTGCATATGTTTATGGTTATATTTTTGTGGAAATAAATCAAACGACATTGTTGAAATACTGCTGTCCAAGATCCGTTAGCAGTTTTGCAGATATTTAGAATGAGCCCTTCCAAGCATATTCAAACATTTGCTTGAAAACTGAGTGAGAGATGAAGGCTGATAGGAGAGTCCAGTCAGAGGCAGGACATCTCTTAAGAGTGAGTATATGTAATAACGATACTTAGAAACAAGGCCTTGAAAGTGAGATTGCATAAAAGGCGTGGCGTGATCGGTGTTACAGGCTAGGAGGAGGATCTTTGCAGCAGCATTGCTAGAAGAAATAGGTGAAAATAAGTGAAGCAACAAAAAAATATTGCAGAGTGAGAAAGATCTGCAGAGGAACATGATGAAATAGCTTTTAGCAATGAAGACACAATAGGGTTTGCAGCTAGAAAGTCAAGGGAGGTCAAGAATTCAAGAAATTTTCTGGAAGATACATGAAGGAAGAGGGAAGAGTGTTCACTGGCCACGGAGACACCACTAGAGAGTTCGCTGAGAGTGATTTTGTTGGAGTACTAGGATGGAGCACGGGTTGCTCATCATTCATATGTCCACTTTCATCCTGCATATCTTCCAGTTGTTGGAACAGTGTAGTTACTGACTTTGGAAAGGAAAGTGAAGTGGGATGGTAATTAGTGGAGTCAAAGTTCCTATTTAAAATGAAAGTGTCTAAGAATGCTTTCAATGAACGAGATTGGATCAGGAATGAGGTGTTTGTGGAGATGGATAAGAATGGCTGAGATGGAGATCTTTAGGTATGATGCTGTCACAAAGCCTGTGGAGTAGTTAGAGAACAGATGAGAAATATCCATATGTGTGTGAAGGAGGGTGGTGGAAGGAGTTGTAGGAAGGGTGAGGAAAAGGTGAGCTCAAAAAGTGAGGAAGACCACTTCGTATTGTGCAGATTTCCTCTCGGGTAATTAATGAGATCTTTTTTAGAGAGGGAGGGGGCACGAGATGGAAGAGTGATAAGGGGCATGAGATGAGCCAGTTTTTTGCAGAAAGACAGTAAGAATCATGGAATTACAGCTTTCTGTGTGGCTGTAGGAATACATTAGCAGAATAAAAATTCTCTGTGGAGGGTCTCCCCTATCTTTACTTTAGTATAATTTGTTATAATATGCACCTTCCTGACCACATGATGCAACAGTGGCACAGCTAACTGCTTTCCTCTCCTGCTGTCGTGATCGTGATTGCAGTTGGCTAGGGGACACAGTCCCTGTTCCAGAGCCCTTAAAGTTTTAGGGCCTTGTTGCTTCAACACAGCTTCCCAAGGAGCTATTTGCAATTTCGGAACCCATTAGATAGCTGGTACCCAAAATCCAGTATCTTATTTCTGTGTATACAGTCAGGAAGGGAGAGGGTGTTTCAAGAGCTCTACATGACCTGGGAACAAATTGCTACCGTTTAATATTTTTACCCTTGTAGAGAGAGAAAACAGGAAATGTGAAGGAGAAGTGGGGGAGGAATAGGAAAAAGGACAAGAATGTAAGTGTGATAGTGAGATCTTGTCTGTTTGGGTTTATGTAATGTATTTGAAAGCACCAATATTTTTCATGTTAACCTTTATATCCAGATTAACCACTAGCGTTTCTAGCTTAGCTTCTAAGCCCACAACTGTCTGGGAGTCTTTTTTAATTAAATGCTGAATAAAATACATTTGTCATTAGCAGTGTCCTGCCTTAGTGGCAGCTGACAGATTTTCTTGTTTAAATACTGACATTTGGCTTATAGGGTATCTAAAATACATGATTATTTTAGTATCCATGAGTTGGTTCCACATGCTGAGGAAGCTAACAGCGTATTATTCCAACCTTCTGTATGCCTTTCTCACAAGCATGACTTTAAATGCATCACTCCCACTGAAGTAAGCTGTACTGTCTATAACTTCACCTAGGAAAGTGTGACTGCTCCTCTGTAAAGTTATTTGAATATTTAAGTCACTGTGGAGACATAAGACAGATCAGAAAATAACATTTGTTTGTGGATTCAGAGACTGATACAGCATTTTTATGATCATGTTGTTACATTGGAAGAAGACTTGTGATGTAGTCATGTAAACTTATGGATGGCAATTATTTTATAGTGCTTTTCAGTGTCTGCTTAAAAGCATGTACATATTTTTGTTGGCTATGGGACAATTACGTTGCATATGTAAGAGAGATTTTGTGCTTTTATATTTAGATCCAGTGGTAAATTAATCTGAGATAATTGACAGCGACTGTACTAAAGCCAAAACAATTGATGCCAGCGCTCAGCATGGTGTGTTGGAATAATGTCCGAGTGATGGGATGTAATTTTACAATACGATAACCTGTCATCATTAAGCAAGGGTTTTTTTCTTTAATGAGGAGATTAACATGTCATTACAGAGCTGCCCATTACTCATCCTCCCACCTTTTGTCTTGCTGCCATCTCATTTTTCTTTATGGTTTCCTTCTGATGTACATATATGTAGTGATCTGTGTTGTTTAGTAGACAAATACACACTCTGTACCTTAAATCTAGCTCTTAGAGGGTGGAAATCACCAACTTGCGCTTGCATAAAGTAACAAAACATTTATAAAGAAGACACAAATTAACTGTTTCTTGGGTTTACTTTGCTGCTTAACTTAAGCTTACTGTGGGCGGCCTTTTTCTCTTGTTCTCTTGCTGCACTGCCAACAGCTATTATGGTCCATTTTCTGGTATTGGATAGATGCTTTGTGTGTTTTTTTCCAGACTATTCTATGTCTCAATAAAAAGTAGCTCTATTTATTAAAAAAAAAAAAAAAGTTGTATTTTAAAAAAGAAGAGCAAAATCCTGGAGAAGACCCAAAAGACAAAGCTCACAAACCAAACCTTGCAAAAAACCCCTAAAATCCATGTTATTCATGTGACGACTTTCATTCACTTATGTTACATTTATGAGAAATGTGAAAAGGGTTGTAATTTACTGCAGTTGTGAGGAATCCAGGTTATATATATGGTTGGGCGCTAGAAAATGTCCCAGGACAGGGTTCCTGTGTGTCCCCCTTTTCTAGGGGAGTGCATCTGTCACTGTGTCGTGAAGTAAGGGCTGCTTATCTCAATGATTAGGTTCTCTGCGTGTCAACCCCTCTTCCGTTCCTTCCCCTCAATGCTTGCTCACATACGCCCTTCTGCTGCTGCTACTTGTGTTTCTCAGGAACTCCGGATCTTGCAAGTTAAGGGGACATTTGTCCACAAGGAGGTTCATGTCTCCTGCAATGGAAGGAGTCAGTGGGTACATGAAAGGATGCTGAGCTCTGTGTACAAGAGCACAAAGTTGTGGCTGTGCTAAATATGTGCCAGAAATTCTGTGTACTTTCCATTTTATTTTCTGGGTGTTACCTTCTTTCTTACCAAAATCAGTAAAGTCCTGCCCATGCGAATCTGTGTTTTGAGCATGAATTGCATTTTTTCTTTGTGTGGGCTTTTTTTTTTTCTTAACACTTACATGCAATGGGAAATCTTCATGTGTTCTGGAGGAATATGACCCAGTGAAGGAAAGAAACCTGTGCTGCAGTGAAAGAAGTAAAAATAGAAGCCTAGAACAGTATGGGGAAAACCCAGACCCAGTGTCATCGTCACATGAAGCAAATTTAAGGATCTGCTTGTGTACAGCATTCTCTAAATTTGGTGTAGTGTGTCCAACCAGTTGTCAAACTTCTGATGATGTAGGGGTAACAGCCTCATAAGCTGGGACACTGAATTATATAAAATAAATTGGAAGAGAGTCTTTTCTGGTTTTTTTGCACTTAACCCCAAATGAATCACTTAGGAGTACCGAATTATTTGTACAACTATAATGCTTCCACAAGCATAAAATCACACTTTGTAGACAACTAAAGCCTTGTGGTTATCTGGGGTGATGGGGATGGAATATCAGCTGACACAGGTAACCTACAGTAAATGGGAAGTTCACTGCAGACACAAGACTGGCACCACATACAACCAGCGTGGGTTGTGCCTTCGTTTTGCATCAGCTAGACCTGAGCTGGCTCTGGGAACAAAAAGAACTTGCTAGACCAAACGCCACACTCAAGGTGAACTTTTTCCAGGCATTTTGGATAGTACTGTGCCTGGCTAATAAGCCCTCTCTGAGCCCAAAGCCTTAGAACTTCAGGGACCAGCTGTAGTCCAAAGGGAGCACTTGATCCCGGGAAGAGTTCTTCCTGCCTCGGATGCTGGAGTTTATTAAATAGGGTACGAGTTGGCTCCATGCGTGATTTGTTAGACTGGGCTCCTGCAAGCAGCCCTCCAGCTGTTGAAGCAAATTTAGCCATGAAGGCTAAGTAGCCGTAGCCAAATAGTGTGCTCCTAATCCCAAAAGGCCTGAAAGGTCAGAGCAGGGTGCGCACATGAATGGCTTGTCTGTCTGTCCAGTATTACTGCTCTGCAACCACAGTGGATAAACTGTCCGTGGGTATTAGGGACATGACTGAATGCATGGCCGTGTTTATAAACATCAGCTACTAAAAATCCATGCCACATCAAAAGTCATGAAGCTACCATGAAGCTGTTAAAATCCTGTGCTTTTTGCCTCCTGAGCTTTTGCACTGCATTAGCTTCCTATGTTCAAACTTTTCTCTGAAACATTAAGAACTGGGAAAATGTGCATATAAATAGAGGTTTGTATTTCATCTAGTGGAACTTCAATAGAATTCTTAAGTGTAGGAGTTGACAACACTGAGAAGGTAGGTCTAATTTAAACAATGATTGAAAATCACACTAAGCAAAAGTGCCTAATCTGTGTGAAAATGATGCCATCCCTGTAAGCAGAATAATGGCTTTTTATCCTTGATCTTAGAAAGGACAGACAGCAAAAAATGTGTCATAACCACAAAGGCTTCTGGGTCAAGAATGATCATATCTGAAAAAGCTATTGCTAAGATTGCTGCAAAGTTGTTTCTTGTAAATTAGGAAAATAATAATAATTGTGTTTCTTTTTAAATTATGATAGAAAGCCTGTCTAAATTGGTGTTCCCATATTCTATCAAGGCATGTGAGCATACTGCTTAACAGTGATGTCAGAAATAATAACTGATGATATGCAATTAAAAAGTCACTTATTTTCCCTGCCTACATCAAATTAAATGCTAACAGTAAACAGTAGATTAGAGACAGGAGACACTATCCCTTTGCTAGTATCAAAGTTTATCTCCATTGTACTATTCTGTCCAGCTACATGAGGTAGCATCATAATCAGAGATAAGGCACCTCAGAATAAGTTGTTTCAAAGAAACTCAGGAAACAGTAGCTGAACTATTGGAAGGATGATTTGTTTCCAGGTGTGAGCATAAACCACGTACAAACACAAGTGGTTGGCCAAAGCTGAAGCCTGTAGAAAATATCCTTGCAAAAGAAAAAGGCACTGTAAGATGCTGGTGGTGGTTTGTGAGGCGATGCGAAACGACGGTCTGGCAGAGGAGCCCTCTCCAGTCTCAATGCAGAAGTGGGGAGGGTGTGACTTGGCTGTCATGCAGGGTAAGGGAAGGTGAGGGCCTCTAACCCAGTTCTTCCCTGTTAAATCAAACTAGTAAGCGCATCGGTTGTTTTTTGTTTTGGTTTTTTTTTTTTTTAAGAAATTGTTTTGAATCATTTTAGTCGGGCTGGTTACAGGCCCCCAGGGAAGGGTTTGCAGGTGCCAAGCACAGGTGGGCTCATGTTTTTGCCGTGACTGGGACCAGAGATGTCCTATCCAGGGACTAGTCTGAAAGATGAACATTCTTGGAGAAATCACACAGAAAAGGAAGCAGCTCATCCTGCCACCCAGCAGTTTACTCAGGGGATCATGAGGGATTCAGGGGACAACCCCGACTGCAGCTATGATGATATAAGCAAGAGGGGGAGACCAAGTCTAAAATAAGAGGCATAAGTGTACATGGGGAGGAGTGCAGGTGGTGGCCTGCCGCTTGCAAGATGTGATCACAGAGGCAGTAGCAGAGATCACAGATGCAAGTCATCCTTGAATCTGACAAACAAGAGAATTCAAACAGTATGAAATATATATTTTTGAACATGTCACTGTTAATAACTTGAATTATCATGATGGTAAACCAGGCAAAGAAAGAGCCTGAAGGCATTAGTTCTGATTATCATTCAGTACAATTTCTTGACTACAGCGGAACTCATTTAAACCAGGTCAGTACCTGGCCTGTGCAGCTTCAATTCGTGATTTCCCATTGGAGGTCCCAGGATTCAAGTTGCCATTTGTTTTCTCTTTCTTTTATTTTTTTTTTTCTCTCTCCTTATGTGCTTCCATCCTGGCTCTAAAAAGCTACTGCCATAAGAATTACTGAAGCTAAAAAAATAGTGCTTTGTGCCATCTGAAAGCTTTGTAGCCTTGAGCCGTATGGAGGGTAAAAAGCAATCCATCTTAAAGATCAGTGGTTTTTAAACCTCTGAAACCCACACTTGACCTTAGAAATGGGAGGAGAGGGATGTTTATCATAATGGGATTTAAAACCTAATTCCTCCTAACCTTGTATAATGTACACAGTATTTCACAAACTGGTACAAGCATGAGTGGGAAGGCTTGTGAATTACCAGAAGAGCTGAGATGTTAAGCACAGACTGGGTTTTTTGGGGCAATGTTATTTATTTATCTGGATAAACATTTCCTTTTCCACTGGAAAAAAGTTGGAAAGGATATAGAGAGTATGTATTTGTGAGACTTGGTGGTATTCTCCCGTGGTTTCATTGGCCAGGATTACACACAGGGCAATTACTCTTTGTTACGTTAACAGCTAAGCATTGGCTTCCTTTTTATTTTTTCAGATTCGCTTGTGCAGCCTTTATGTTATCCCTGTGGCCTGTCATGTGGAATTTAAGATATCTCTGTAGTCAATTCTTCTCACACTGTTTATTCCTTGAACTGTTCCACATATTTGAGCAACACAGCATCCTCATATCCTGAATAACTCTGTCCCTACCCTACTGTCAGAACAAGTATCACTGTCATATCCCTTCCACCCACTCCTCAGAGTGATACCAGTCTTCTCCTTGTTCCTATGCTTTCTTTCTTCTGCTCAGGGAATGCCCTTCCTGAGGTGCTCAACAAAGCCACAACCCTGTACACCTTTAAAACTTCCCTGAAGATCTGCTTCTGTGATGCTTGCAAGAAACTAGCTAAGTAATCTGCTTATCTGTTTCATTTATCTCATGAGTGACTCACTCCTTCCATGGTGCCTGCAAGAAACTTATTGATTAAATCTACTTCCTCTTACTATGTTTTTATCAAATAAAAAAGTTGCTGGATTGTGCCCTGCGTTGGCCTTCATGGAGGTTGAGTGAAGTCTAGGATAACTGGATCACGATCACCTTTTGGATGCCGCTGTGTTCTTCCTGCCCATTTGTTGCTTGTATCCTTTGTTGCTGCTCATTAGAAACACCACCTTGTCCTCCAGCTGCCTGTAAATAAAGGGGCTTTGCTCTTCACTTAGCTCTTCGTGACTGTAGTGGAGCACCAAATATGTGTAGGAGTCCACCTACTTGGAGCTGATTATAGGCTGGGCTCAGTTATAGGTGATTTAGTTTGGGAGCTACTCCAGGCACGATCAATGTTTTTTGTCTCTAGCAGGTGTCTCCTACCGCAATTTCCAGGACTGTCTAAAACACTGTTCATAAGGAGCTAATAGCATTTGGTGTGACTGTTAACTGTTGTCATCCTACTCTGTGCATTTTTCATGTTATCTAATTTTCATGGTTGTAACACCAAAAAAGTTCTGTAAGATAAACGTGTGAAGGTTCCCGGCTTGCTAATGCTCTCTAGCAAGCGTAGATAGTGTTATCCACACTTTAAATAGAGGATTTAAAGGTATTTTAATTAAACACAGTTTTAATGTAATAGATAAGTAATAATTTAAAGAAAAGGTTTTTTCTTCATAAGAGAAGGTAGCAAACTGAATCTTTCTATAATTGTACTGTGTGGTGTCATGAAGTAGTACATACAGGGATCATTTTTATTCCTGTGCTACATAACAGGCAGCATTTATTTGTGGCTTGTTGTGCTTGTCATGTCTTTCTAATGCACAAAACCAGTGGGTCTCCCTTTTGTGCAAATGGTGATGTGTGCATTTAGTGTCCTTTTCAGCGGGGCATCTCCATCTGTATGAGGTTAAGCACATGCTGTGTGTCAGCAGGATCTGTGGGCTGGAGTGTAAGACATGTACCCGTTGTTCCCTTGTTACCAGCATTTCCCAAGGAAACGGTATGGCCTTGGATATGTCAACGTCCTAATTTGATAGCAGTTTTGTGGCATTATCGTCTAGCAAGCTAATGGTCACATAGGTAGTTATTACTTCTAGACACAACGGCAGCGTTCCTTTTATTAGTAAAGACTCTAGTTTGTTCAGTAAGACCCGGAGTTTGAATCCCCATAGTCCCTACAAGCCTTGCCTTGGAGCTGGAGGCTGGAGCTGCACAAATGGAGATAATTCTCTGTTAGTTTTCCTGCCATATGCGGCAAGGTTACCTGAGGATGAGTCCTGAACATTATCATAAGCGTTAGTAATTTGCTAGATGGAAAACAAGGGAACTGTCCTTGAATACTTGGGGTTACTGCTGACTAGCTCCCCTGGCTGCAGTCCCTGAGTAGAAAGTGAAAGAGGGCAAAGGAAAGGAGTAAGAGCCCCCAAGAGAGTACAGGTTTCTCCAGAGAACTGGCTGAGAGCTTTAAAGTAGAACATGCCATCAACTTGGACTTTTTCTTTTCCTCTTCTAGTTCAGCTTTTGATACCAAAACAAGACAGAAGGTGGCAGTGAAAAAGCTTTCAAGACCTTTTCAATCACTTATCCATGCGAGGAGGACCTACCGAGAGCTTAGGTTGCTTAAGCACATGAAGCATGAGAACGTAAGTGGAGAGTGAGTTCTTTCCCTTTGGATTTTTATGACAAAAGTTTGCAATATAGGCTTAATTCCAGTTAGATGCAATCTTTTTTTGAAAAGTATATGCAACCTCCTCGCTACCCAAGATTCCTGGACCTAGCCATCGTATGTGTAGTGAAGTCACTGGACTTTAAAGTAGGGGTGGTCAGTAAAAAGCTGCCTTTTTATTGAAAAATTATCTAATTTCATCTTAAAGATTCAGTTGTTGAAATCCAAAAAAAGTGGTCCTACTCTTCTCTAACTAAAGTAGTAAGAGTATTCTGCTCACTGCTGTTGGATGCTCTTGAAGCATTAGTCCAGGAAAAAAAAATACCTCAAACCTGGTTTTGCTGTATTTGGATTCTGTTAAGAAATTAAGGGCAGATGCTCTCGTTGAAATTAACAACAGTGTAAATCTAGATGAAAGATAGAAGAACTTCAGGCCCCAAATAATTGATTAGTATTCTGAGTTTATGTGGCAAACAGTTGATTTCAGCAGGCGTATCCACCTGCTTAAAAGTAACTTAATGAATTTGAAGCCTGAATAAAATGTAGTGCATTGAAAAGTATCCTGGAGAAAGGATGCTAAAAATGTTAGACAACAGAACAAGATAACCCATTACATTGTGCGTAAGCTGAAGTATAACAAGTGTATAAGCCACGTGTCAGCTTTTCGGTAACGACACATTACTTTTCCCGCCTTCATTTCTGGTTGTCTGAAGTCTTGTTATTACTTTTTGTAATTAATATAATTTTCTGTTGGTCATGGAGAAAGCTGAGGCTATACCTGTATAGACAGCCTGTTGTGCCAGTCGTACTAAGTTTTCAAGATGACCATATGTCATATTTTTATAAGTTTCATCCCAGAAATGCTAAGCACTGTCACTACTGATTATATGTTGCTCTACAGATTTCTAAAAATAAAATGTCAATTCCCTCATCTTCCAGGTTATAGGATTGCTAGATGTTTTTACACCTGCAACTTCAATAGAGAATTTTAATGAAGTGTAAGTAAAATTTTAACATTGTCCTGACTAGTAAGTAAGTACCACTTTGGTTTTAGAGAGGAAGCACGTGCTTTTCTAATAAACTCGCAGCCACAGTTGGCTTTGTGTGAAGAACCCCGATAAATCTTTTTGCAACTTTTCCACAAAAGACGAGGCAGGAGGATGGGCCTCATTTTTGTACTTTTTTGAAGGATAATAAGATTTTAGGTACGTGATAAATGGCTTGATGCTGCATAAATGCAAGTAAACTTAAAACTTCATTAGTTCAATTATGTATTAGCTGTAGATTATTTTTTCACAGCTAGATGGGATCGTTCAGGGATGCAGGAAAGTATCCTGTTGTTTAACTGAGACAAGGTACGTTTAGGCTAGATTGCTGACTTACCTAGGACTAGGTGTATTGTGGTGTCGCTCAGACAGAGGATTTATGTTGAGTTCCTCTTGGTTTACATCCTGTATAAGCACCTAGGTAAAAAAATTTAGCAGAAGAAAAAGTAATTAATATATTTTTGTGCTCATGGAAATTAGTGGCCAAAACCCTTTGACTCTGGGGCAAAATTACACAAATGAGAACTGGGAATGATAGATTGCATACACTTGTCCCAGCACTGTTTTTTCGAAAAGAATCAACGTTTCTGCAAAATTTGTCAAAAAATAAAACTTCCAGTGGGGGTGGGGAGGGAAGTTACACAAAACTTTCAACCAATCCGATGTTAATCTCCACCAGATATTCCGGGGCCTTGCAGGTACTGTAGTTTTGGTGCCTCAGGCTCCCACTTTGATGCTGGGTGAGGCTTCCTGTTCATCTCAAAATACAACGTGTTCTCCCCTCACTGAACTGCTGTGGCGTGTCATGGAGAAAACAGAGATAAAAGCTTTTAGTGTAATAAAGATTTTTCTTTTTCATGATATTAAATCTCATACCTGTGATTCCATTATTAAAGCTCAGAGATGATTTAAAGGGCATAAACTGTGTGTTAGTAGAAAATGGAAAAGGAACTTACATGGGAGTGTGTAGTTACTCTTTAGATGTGCTACTTTTAGAAGGATTTACATTCTGTCGGTCTTAAATGAGGTGTGTTTCTTTGTTTTCTTCTCTATTTTCACAGATACCTTGTGACAAATTTAATGGGTGCTGACCTGAATAACATTGTCAAGTGCCAGAAGTTAACGGATGACCATATACAGTTTCTCATCTATCAGTTACTTCGAGGTCTTAAGGTACTGGCTGAATGCAGCATTTTTAGAGTCAGCAAGAAAAACATCGTAGTGACAACTGGTTCATTGCAGTGACAGTACTTAAACACTTTTTTTTAATATCTTAAGAGTGCACAGAGAGCAGCAATCATTTCAGAAATTATCAGATCATTTTTCTAACCAGAAATAAAACCCCAAGCCTGCCAATGTTTACATGTGCAATAGATGTGAATACTCCCCTTGAGTGTCTCAAGTGAACATGTTCTGTAGCGCACAGTGTGTGTTTTAGACACTTCACCTGTCACAAGAAGGTAGTAAAAAAATTTCTGAAGAATGTGAAATCGAAAGAACGGCATGGCAAGTAACTCATATTTGCACTTTGAAAGACGTGAGCTAGTTTGAAAAACCACAGCCCTGATTTTTGTAGAGACCATCACATGGGTGAAGAGATAACCAAGTTAGTTGGGTTCTCTGGGAGATGTCTGGAAGTAGAAGTTTATCCTAGCAATGTACAACGTTGCACACAATTGCCTACGATTTACTCTGCTTGTAAAGTCATTGTTTCCTTTAATCATATCAGTTAAAATGTATGGAATTCGATAACACAGGTGTTTGGCAATGAAACTGTAGCAAAATTTTCTTCCAAAAGAATTAAAATACGTATCGTTTTGCTGACATTAAACATGTAAGTGTCTATAAACAGGCAAAGATGAGGAAAGTGCTTCCTATTACTAGGTGATAAGCATTTTCTCAGACCAGTGTTGATTTTCCCAGGTATAAGCAAAAAGAAAAGAGAGGGGTCAGCTGCTTTAGTAGCTAACTTAACAGTAATTGATATGGAAAATAACATGTAATTGACATGGAAAATAACTGTATGTTTGAAAGCAAGCTATGGTAAATACTGGCTCTGAAATACACTTATTACATGTTTTTCAGCAAGTCCCATTGTGCCTGAGACAGTAATTCTTATTCAGGCATGCATGTTCTGTCAATTTAAGTGCAGATTTTAGTGAATAAAAATTGCAGAACTGAGCCCTTAATTGCTTTGTCTCATTTACTTAAGTTAATAGCTTAATTAGGGAGATGGATTCTGGAGTTAATTATCCAGCTTGCGGTTTTGAATATAAGACTGTGTTGTGTCAGAGCTAAATAATAGTAAGAGTTGTGCTCTAAAGTGAATATTAATTTCAGAAATGCACTCAGGTGCATTTCTGGCTCTGTTTCAAAGAGGGAGGGGTTGATGGTGGCTCATCTCTTCTGGAATTGAAATTCTCATGTCTCATTAGTTGAAGAACATTTGATCATATAAAACACCTTGCTTAGATCTACACTGGAGTCATTACAACGTGTATTCGCATACCTTAGCAAGCTTTGGGCTCTCTGGGAGGTGTGTTCAGCAGTATGGAGCACAGCCTTCACGTCCTGCAGAAGCTGTCTGAGCAGACGAAGCGTTAGTGTGGAGCTGCGTAGTTTGGCAGGCCCCTGAGCTGGCTGGTAGAGGACTGCTTGGTGGCGCTGAGATGAGCTGCTGTTGTTGTCTCAGCAGAGCAGGGACACAGCTCCTTCTGTCGCAAGCAGTGGTTTGGTTTCCTCTTCATTCAGCTGCTCGCAGCTGTGATGAGGAGTGCTCAGGGGTGGCCCTGCCCTTCTGATAAACAGTGCGTAGGTCTGGAACAAGAAGAATGCCCGTGTGTTTGCTTTGGGTTTTCCCAGCTGATATATAGGTTTTGTGTGTAATCTCTGCTCCTAAAAAAGAAGGTGAACTCACCGCTAGGGAATAGAAGGTTTTCAAGGTCTTGCTGATCCTGGTCAGTAAGATCATAGATAAATTGGCTGTTAATCCTAACAAGTGAATGATGGGCAACTACGGAGTAAGCTTTTCTCAGTCTTTGAGTTTTAACATTTCATGTAGAATAGCGGAGACACTAAGTAACCACTGAAATACTGCTTTGGGTCCCTGCTTTGAAAGTGGACCTGAAGTAATGATGTGGCTTAGGTGAGTATTTTGGTCACTAATCTGTCCCAGGGTGCGAGTATCTGTCACCCACATTCAGCATTCACGGTATGGAAAGGTGACTTACATCACCTACAAGTCAACGACGCTGCTCCCTAGGCCACTGACTTCACTGAGCCACTAGCTGATCAACATGGACATCCACATAAACTGGAACTAATTCCAAATTGGTAAGAAACTGTCAACAGAAGAATCACTGCAAGTGCTATCTTTCATGTAGAATCTAGTCTTCATGATTACCTTTCTTGTAATAATCCAGCTCTGGATAAGACAAAACAAGGTTTTGAAGTTTGTCACAGCTCCGTTTGATCTGAAAATGTAGTGTGATGTCTTTTCTCTATATAAAACAATCAGTCTCAGAAGTGAAACAATAAGACAAGTGACTTACACCTTCCTTCACCTCTAACTTCAAATCTTACCTTCCTTTTTTTTTTCCCTTTTTGTTTCACAGTATATTCACTCAGCTGGAATCATCCACCGGGTGAGTTCACTCATTGCAATCAAAAATGAATGGAGTGTGTCCCTCTGTGCATCAAGTGTGTTACTAAGACATAGCTATAATATAATATACTTTAAAAGGTTAAAATCATACTTGACTAACTCTCTCTGCTCTGCTACAGGACCTGAAGCCCAGTAACCTAGCTGTAAATGAAGACTGTGAATTGAGGGTAGGTATTATGCTGCTGTAATGAAGAATGTTTTAAAAGCATTCAAGACAATCGTTTTCTGAGAAAACATTAACTACTGTTTTTATTTTGGATTCCATTAATTTCAACTGTTTGCTACCGTGGGTCCCTGGCATAGAAAACCTATTTCCATGAACATGTGTTTTCTCCCAAATGTTAATTTAGTATGAACACAGATATCTTTGCAAAATGTTCATCCCTAGTTCCTGGCAGATGGTACATAGGCTAATAATTTGGCCCATGAGTGAGTAGTTAACTGAGTATATCTTGAAAGCTTGACCTGTGATACGTATCTACATCTGCCATGTTTAGAGGAGGCCTTGTAACAACTTTTCATTTTTAGAACTACAGCGTATACAAGCTAAATTAAATAATTGTATGAAAAAAGGTACCGGTATTACCAGTTACAGGCAGTAAAAAAAACCCGCAAAACCAAAACCAAACCCCAACCAAAAAGAACACCGTAAACCACACTCGTCGAATGCTATTTTAATGTACACATCGATATAAATACATATCTTTGTGTGTCTGTGTGATACCGTATTACATAATAAGCATGAGATTCTGAAGAAGGAAAAGATGTCCTCTGGCTTTCTAAGCCTTTAAGCCTAAGGATGAGAAGTTTAGCCTTTCTCCACGATAGCCAGAAACACCTTTCTCCCTGTGACTGAGACTCTGATGTAATCACTTTATTCCAGCTGTGAGGGATTTAAGAAAAGATCCCAAATACTACAAGATCAGCAAAAAAATCACAATAGTGAATAAGAGCATTGCCCTTAGGTTCTCACACTAATCCAGATCTGTGTTGAGAAACTGGAGTTCCATTTGGTTCAGTGACACTTGCAGATGCTCAGCAACTTTAATGATTATGCCTTTAATGTCTTCATGCATGTATGTTCAGCATCTGTGAAATTTTATGGGTCATCTGGGTCTGATAATGCACTCTAAAATGTCTGCTGTATTTTTGTTCTGTAAGTAAAGGAGACTTCAAACCTTTTTTTTCTATTATTATGGTATCTGTGCGCCTCCCTGCCTAACATTTGTTACTCTGCTTTTTGCTTTGCTTTGTATTTACAGCCTTACTTCCTCTGATTCCAAATTATTTTCCAGTAGAGCGTACTAGTGGGTAGTTACAGGTACAGACAAAAAGGAAATGGAAATGGAATCAAAAAGAAGGAAAACGCATGTGCACACATTTGTTAGAAGGGATCAGCTATTGAAGAAAAATATTGCCAAAACCCTTATAAAAATAAAGGCATTGGTGTTTCGGTTTCACCACTGTTATTCATGCCTTGTTTGCCTCATGCTTTTATTTTTGTTTATTTAAGAAATAAATAATGCTTTAAAGTATATTAGAAGTAAAGATGTTAAAGTGTTACTTACATCTTAATATTTATCTTTATGTTTTTTAATGTCTTTAAATTGGATTATAACTGAGGAATTTTAATGACACTGTTAAAATTTTCTTACTCTCAATGAAAAGGATTAGCCACCAGCTTAAATAGTCCTGGATCTCTTCATGGGAGGTTGCCGCCCATCTTAATTCCCATTTCTATTTGAAGAGATGCTAACTAGCTCAGATGACTGACTTAATGAACAGCACTGAGGCTCAGACGGTACCCTTTCACAACAGTCTCTCTTAGAGTTAGGGATGCCTTTTAGCTCCATAATTAGTAGGACATAGACTAATCAAAAAATAGAAAGCAAAGAAATGAGCAGGAAAAATTTAATTAAAATAACTTCCTGTCAATGTAAACTTAGCAAGGGCGAGCATATGGAGGGGAGCATTTTCCTATCAAGCCTATGAGTAATAATGTGTACCTAAACAGAGCTCTTTTGTTGTTTCGGTGGGGGAGTTCTACTGAAAACAGATGGCATGTGATTTAAATTTACCTTGTTGCACAGGATATATGTTTCCTAGTGGCATCAGAATGATGTGTGATTTGGGTAAATGCTTAGATAGACATGAGAAGGAAACAACAGAAATTCTGTAGATTCGTGATCAGCTCCCGTGGTCTTCAAATGTTCAAACGGCCCATGGCACTTGCCATTGGCATTTTACACAAACATTCCCAGTCAACTGTGTTTAATTTTTTTATAGCAACAGTGCTTATTTTTAGCAAATGAATGTCAGTGGAAGATTGAACTTCAGGCAAAATGTAAAGTTTGCCTTAGAGGACAAAGGGCCAGGCTTATTGCAGTGGAAGCATCTTTATGCAGACCCGTAGGCTGCAGGGATGCAGCGGGGAGAGCGGATGAGCTTGTCCAGAGTGTTGCTGTTTTACTTCAGCGATAGTGAGGGACTATGGATAAACTCAGAAATCAGTAATGGGGAGAATCAGTACCTATAACAAACAATAACTTTAAGAATCTCTTTTCACTTTTATCTCTATTTTTTTTCTCTGTAGATTTTAGACTTTGGTTTAGCTCGACAAACTGATGATGAAATGACCGGGTATGTTGCAACAAGATGGTACAGAGCTCCAGAAATTATGTTAAACTGGATGCACTACAATCAAACAGGTAAACTGTGAAGACCTGCATTTTGCTACAGCTGGACATAGTGATAGTTTTAAATCAAGAGGCAACTCTGTTTAAGGATCTCTTGATTAATTGTACACATTTCTCTCTCTGTTTTTTGGCAGTTGACATCTGGTCGGTTGGATGCATCATGGCAGAGCTATTGAAAGGGAAGGCCCTATTTCCCGGAAATGATTGTATCCTTAACATAAGACATAAAATGCAGCTATAAAAATACTCTCTAATTCTTCCTTTTTTTCTAATGACTTGAGTGTTTCTGTGGAAATGTTTTTGAGGTAACAAACTTCTTAAAACAGTAAACAATTTTTGCTAATCTTTCTGTTTAGTGGATATGACAGCTGAATATGAGACCCACTGGTAGGAAAAAAAACAGTAACAGATGTTCCTAAACAACACTGTTACATTTATTCTTTGTTGTGTATCTGTATTTCAATAATAACCTAGTTACGACAGGCCAGATTTCTTCCATATGTGTATCTTACTGAAATAACATACATTAAAACTGAAGCTGAGTAAAGGCAATTTTTTTTGATAGGCTAATATAATTTTAAAAAACAGAACTGCTTTTAGGCTGGAAGTTCCTACAATAAAAACAAATTAACTTTTAGATAATAAGCAAATTAATAGGCATATTGTGTCCTGTTACTAAAAAAAAGCCAGCAGTTCTAGAAATGCCACAGGAGCAGCAAAACCCTCTCTTTTCTTCAGTGCTGTGCTGTGGTCCCTGCTGGAGCATCAGGGGTTTCCATTGGCGTTTCCTGTGCTGGCAGGAGGGGAAAAAAAAAGAGACATTGCTGAGGAGAGCAGTAAAGTAAACTGTAGGAGAACACATAATGAGGAATGAGGAAACAACTGTATCAGAGGAGGAAAGCTTTTAATACGAGAAACAAAGGCACATTCTTCTGTGCTGAATACTGACATTGCTCGCTACTCTGACACCCCTCACAAAGCAAATGCTTCTGCTAAAACTAAGCCATTGCCAGGTGCAAAACAACATGAAATTAGAATTGCCTGAAGAACTATTAAGAGAGCTGAGAGACCAAGACTCCCTGCTGACCTTTCTGTTGTGCTCAGCATCATTAGGCTCTATTGTAACCACAGGCGTTGTCCAGATGTTCATCATCTGGATGATGACTGTGATTCAGACTGATCACATGATATGTGATATTTGGAAAAATCTATACATCTAGTTTTCAAGAAGTAAGATATTTTTTGCTGTTATAAAATATTGTCTACAATTATTTTATCAGTTTAAATAAAGCTGTAAAATAACCTTGAGTCTCTAGGGAAAATGTAATATATTTTACAGGTCATATATGACAATGAAAAATTAACATTTTCAACGTTTTTACTCCTGAGACCAATATAAACCAGATTTTTAAAGCTACCAAATGAGAATCTTCCATTTACCAGCCCTCAGATCGGTAATCTAGCCCCATGTGCTGTTCTTCAGAAATCCCTCAGATCACTGAAACATAAATGTGCTATTAAAATTAAGCTTAAGAATATGTTAAATTGGGAACTAGGATGGGAAAGCAACATTTTGCATGCACCTTTCTCATGTACATAGACACCTGAAAGAATCGTATAGGACAATAGAGAATTTCATACTCCAGGACTAGGCTTAAGCAGATATGAATTTGTATCCTTCCATGGACTACAATGGAATTGTCTTGCTGAATAGCTTTAAATGTGTTAACTGTCTGCATGAAAGCTCATTAATTGTTTAAACCCAGAAGGACCATGTGTTGCTTATTTCCCTGAAATAATGCAGATATCGATCAGCTAAAGAGAATAATGGAGGTTGTGGGTACACCCTGTTCTGAACTTCTGAAGAAGATATCATCAGAACATGTGAGATCGCAGCTTCATTCAGTTAACTTTCTATCATCCTTTTCTCTAACTGGCATCGTGCGTCACTGGTTGTGTTACGCAGATACTCTGACTTGGAAATGAGCAAACACTTTAAAATGACCTGTATTTTTTGCTGCTAGAATGCCACCATTCAAAAATTATTGTTTTTAGTGGTACCCAAATGCCTTGACTGTCAGCTGGATTAATTTTGATACTTGTTCTCATGTACTCAGTTTTTGAAAGGAGTTTTGCAATTGGTCCTGATGATCTTTTATTTTGCTGCTATACTTACCATTAAGAAATTCAAACTGATGCTCAGCTCAGAGCATTATACAGTTGTTATCAAATCTGATGTCTCTGTAATTTTTATGCTTTCTGTTGTTGTAAGGGATCTAAACAGAGATATTGGATTCAAAAAATGTGTGTTCTGCACGAGTGCTCTTAATTGGATCCCTAATTCAAAATTGGTATTTATTCAACTCTCTGAATGCTTGTGTGAGGTCCACTTTCATGATAATATCTGTAGTTAGCGGTGTGATTTTTAACTCTCCGTATGACTTCCTTAAAATAGTGATCTAGTAAATGAGCAGTTTCCACTTTGTTTCTCTGCTAAAGTTAGGCCTAAAGGATTCTCTGTAAGCAATAACCATGGATATCCAGCTGAGGGGTGAGATATGGTAAAGATTGGTAAAGGCAGGTGATGGACACAGTGTAAAAATTCAGATAAACAGCTCAGAGATACCTCCTGAGCTGAAGCTGTTTTCTTAAACCTTTTCTATATATGCTTCAGACTAATACTGATGGCTATTTTTCATCTTGTTGTGTATATTGATGGGTTTTCTTTGAACTTACTAATGGATACACTAGTGGGTTAAGTAAGCAGGAGCAGTAGGAGGGCCAGAGCAACACTGTGTTTCTGGAAGGTCCAAGCATAACAAAACCTCTTTGGCAGGGGCCAACACACAGCCCCAGAGTTTTGTGAGTACCCAGCACTTAGGGATGAATGGCTGGGTCAGGAGAAGGGTCTATCCTTGTGCCAGGGGCTGGATCAACCAGCAAATCTCGCTGTGCTGTTCTAAATGTAGGTCCTTGTGTAGCCTCATAGGTCCTTGTATAGCCTTTAAGGGTTATTAAGATCCTACCATTTTTGCAGTAACGCATTCAGAGTGGTGTATGCAAATATGTGATTTACCCACAACTAGCCAGTTCATGAGCTTTTTGATTAGGAGATTAAGGACCATAAATATTTACTGGAGATAGCATCTGCTTTTGTCTTTAATTTCTTGTGTTTCAGAGCATACTTCAGTGAGCTGCAGGGGTCCCAAAACTGGTTTACGGGGTCTAATTATACCTTTAGGTCATAGGGAGAACACAAAAACCTGCTAGGTCACCTTTGGGCTGCTGCTACCTGGTTAGAGGAACAATGTTAAAGGAGATACATACCTTGCTTGGAGGTACTTTCCTCTTGCAAGGGACTGTCTATCCTATTCCTTCATTCTAGTTCTTCTTTACCTTGTACTTTGGCCTTAGTGTTTAGCTATTTCTTAATGTAGCTTGCAGTCTCAGACAATTTTTTCCATTCCTCTAACAGCAAGGTCAAAGAATTTCTGAAATGCGAAGCCTATATTCAGTTATAAATAGAGGGTTAAAGAATTGGAAACTAAGAGATCAACCTCATGGGATGTTTCAGCACAAGTCACTGAGCTGTTTTGTCAGTCTTTCATGTTAATTTGGGTTTAAATGGTGATTGTATTCCATTATTTTCAGAATAATTTAAATGTCTGGATTCTATTGGTTGGGTTTCTGTGGTGAATATATAAGCAGAGGGGGCAGGTTGCCAAGTATACTTTGATGGGTCTGTGTTTTTTCAAAGGACTTCTGGGCAAAGTTGGAGATAATTTTGACCATATCTTGTTCAGTCATGTTTAGATTAGTGATGTTAATTGATGTCCGTACAGAAACAAATAGTCCCCAAATTCACAGATGTTTGTCATAAGATAAATTTACCTCTTGTTTCTACCCTAGTCCACAGCTTCCATGCAAGAATGTGTGGCAGCTCTCCTTTGCTCTGCCATTCACACATATGTATAAACTAATGTCCTGGAGCACTTAAGTCTGGTATGAACAACTTTATTTCCTTTGCTGTCTTCAGTAGGCCAAGGATGCTTAGCTAGCCTCCTGCACATAGTGTCCTTCTAACAGGATTGCTAAGCGTGCAGGGAGACATCTGTAACCCAAACATGTTTTAAAAGGATTAAGGTTTGTTCAAAGACCAGCTGGATTTTTTGCAGATTTGGGGACAGCCATTTACCTCTTCAACTGTTCCATTTCAGAATTCCCTGTTCTGCCTGATCCCAGCCCTTGGGACCAGCATTCAACATCATCTCTTGCCGACCTATTTACCTCAGTGCAGAAATTCATAGCTCACGTATGTCAGGCTGCACGCTGACGTTTGTGGGTCCAACACGTGGGTAGGCTTTTCCTAGCTGAGTTTGGGTGAGCCTTTCGCAGCCACGGTGACAAAGCAAGCTCTAAATTCTGTTAGACATCTGAATATCTGCATCCTGGGAGTATCAGGATTTGTTCTTTCATTAGTGAAGTTACTGTTTGACAGAAGAGAGGAGGGGAGGACGCAGATTGGATTATACCACTGCACTGAGGGTAACTAAAAGATGATTTAGGTTGCAATTTCTGGTTGAACGTCACATGCACGTGCTCCCTGGGGATATGCTGCAATGAACCAGTAAGCGTAGGTGAAATCGTAAGTGCTAACGCATAACCCTTAGAGGAAAACATACCTGTTTATAACTCTCCTGCTTATTGTGCAATATACAGGAGTGACTCTTTAAAACAAAGTCATACATTATGGTTTTATGTAAAGAAGGTTTCCTGTGTATAAGAAACATAAAAAATATTACCTCTGTTTTTTTAGAATTGATATCATTACTGTTGGCCAAATCTAACCTCTCTGCATGTGGTATGTATATTGATTTATTCCTAGGCAAGAAAATACATTGAATCTCTTCCACATATGCCTCAACAGGACTTGAAAGCAGTATTTCGTGGTGCCAATCCATTAGGTAAGAAAGTCAGACTGATATAGATTAAATCTTTCACTAACATAGGAACTCAAGCTTTCCTTTGCTATATGATCCCATATAATAATGACCACACCAGTGAGAAGAGCATCACTTAACCTTTCATCCTGAGAATGTTTTCCCTTCGTGAAGCCTGTGTCTTTTGTTTCTGATGGAGATTACGGGAACCTCCTAAAGGAAAACAGTCTGTAAGTGAAAAGCAAAACCCAGCTCTATATAGTAGGAATAAATAAAAATGTCACGGGGTCTAGACTAGAGACATCACTTCTGGCTCAGGAAGGCCATGACCTGTAAATTGCTGGCAAGCAAAAGAATATACCAGGAAGCATAGCTGTTTGAATGACCCTTTTGAGTATTATTTCCTAGGAATGTATCAGCCATTGTTGGACACAGGATACTGGGCTAGACAGGCCCGTGGTCTGATCCTGCACAATTGTTTTTATGTCTAACCAGTTGGTTCTGCCTGTGCAAAAGAGATATTTCTGTGAACTATTTCTTGTGACATGGCAAATGAGACATTTGAGTCACTAGAGTCATCTTACTACAGAGCCTGGTCAGTTCCATCGAGTGTACATTAAAACGTTGTATACAGGAAAGTACTATGAGTTAAAATGTTCTGAATTTTTTCTGCGTATTAAAAGACAATTTTACTTTTACAAATACAAGTAGCTGTGAACACTTTCTGATAAAAAATTGGATTTATTTCCATGAAGTACATGAGACCATGCTACATATTAATGTCATAAAGGCAAAGTAATGACAGTGCTTATATGAAAACGCTAAAAATCATTCTTATATAATATTTTAAATAGTTATTATAAACTTCCCATATCAAATCAATTTCAGCCTTACAGATCTCTCTCATTTCTAATATTCTGCAACTTCAAATATATTTTCTTTATCCTGGGTCCTATAAAGCTGCTTTGGGGTTTTCATCTGATTATATCATTGGTGCAGCTAATTAAAAGTGTTATCTTACAAGCAATTTTAAGTTACTTACATTTGCACTGATGAGGACCACATTAAGCACACGATGCACAACACAGGATATTTAACTTTTAAGCATGCAGAGATCTTTTCAGAATGAAGGCTGTGGGTGTCTGAAGACGAGAATCAGATACCAAATAGGCTATAATGAACCTTTGTGCATACCACAAGCAAACCAGAAGCTGCCTTCAGCTCTAAAAATTGTACTCACAGTATAAAATCTTTAAAACTTATTTGTTATACTGCCTAAATTTTGTGGGTTTTCCAATAACGTTAACTGTGTTTAAGGTGAGTGAAAACAGATTGTGTGTAAACAGTTGCCTTCTCTTATTTCTACATGGTCTCTTCTGGCTTTGAACCATGTTTCTCTTTTTCCCTTAGCTGTAGATCTTCTTGAGAAGATGCTTATATTAGACAGCGATAAAAGAATTACTGCCTCGGAAGCACTTGCACATCCATACTTTGTACAGTATCACGATCCGGATGATGAACCTGAGGCCGAGCTGTACGATGAGTCAATAGAGAATAAGGAGCGAACCATAGATGAATGGAAAGGTAACAGAACTGCACACATTAGTTAAATCATGCAGCAGAACAAAACCTTACTTAAGTAACAGTTTTCCTCTGTTTCTAACCAGAGCAATTTGAACTCTTAAGCCTCAGGGAAAGAAGATAAGTCCATGTGTGTGCTTGTGGGAGTGGAAAGGTAGAAGGGGTTGTGTTTCCTCTCTGGATTTTGCTCCCTTCCTCTATCCTATCATCTCCTCACTAGATTCCCTATAGCAGGTTTAATCTTAACTAAAAGCTGATGCTATTTACCAGGTAAATACTGCACGTTCTGTCTTGCTTTTGATTTTCTAAGTCAGATCCTCAGCTGCAGTAACTGTCCTAGGGCAAGTGACACATTTGGGATTCTGGTCTAGCTTTGTTCGGAACCAGAAATGAATATTTCCCACACAGATGTGTATTTTATTAATCATTCTTTAGATAGCCGAGTAATTGAGATTAATAGACAACCCACGCTATTGATCCTGTTTGAGATGAGAGTTGATGATTTGACTTGGGAGTGACACCGCAAAACCCATCCTTGAGAAATATTGCAACAACCTTTTTTTATTAGTTAATTCCATGCTTGCATCATGATCATATTGCACTGCAGTATCACAGAAGTAAGGTGACTAAACACGAAGTACATGGAAAAGTACAGTCCAATTTCATCATTGTCTAATGAGGATATATTATGCTAAAAATACCTTACTAGACATTTTAAATTGAGAGTAATGTTCTAGGAAACTAATTGTTCCTGTTTATCAATATATTCCTTTCCTTGGCTTAAGATGAAGTATGTAGTCTGTAAGATAAATGGTCTTCTGTTTCTATTTTTATATTCTATAACTTTTACTCCAGAAAGGTTCGATAAAAATGTATTAGCATAGTGGGTAGGTTTAGGATGGAAAATACCGACCTCCCATGCCCTTCCACTTGTGCCATGTTTTATGCTGGGCATTGCAGGGCAGAGAAGCAGACTGACTACAGCAAATAGATCTTAAAGAAAGATAGGAGCAGGGTCATGGGTCTCTCTACAATAAAGCAACCTCCTAGAGCCCTGAAAAGGGTTTTCTAGAAGCCTACTGCATCTGTACAATCAAGGAGGATTGACTGGTATCACTCACTCCTTACACATGCTCTCCTCTGCAAAACCTGGCAGCATCCAGCACCGCCCATACATCTTGGTTATTGAGAGACATGTGCAATTTGCTGCTGTACTTAGGAGTGGATGATTTGTTTTCTGCTACTTTTTCAGTTGGTTTGAGTCTTTAACAGGAAAGTTTAACAATTTCCGAGTCACGAAGCTGATTTCTGTTTGTGATGAAACTCCGTTGAAATTATTTCAGGAACAAACTTAGCTTAACACTTTCTGAACTGAAATAAGGACTTGAGGGTGAATTCTCTAGGAAGGACAGTATTGTATTTTTCTACATCACTGTCCTTACTAGAACTGCCGGTCAAATTCCTTCTTTATACAGGGGTTAAAAAAGGCCTGAGACAAAAATCTCAAAACTGGCACGGGACATGCAGCTCTTCATCCTGGCCATATTTTTATCTTGGGGCATAAACTTTTTATTTTCAAGTACAGTGTGTGTCACATTTAAGTAAGGTGACATGAAAAGTGACCATTTGCATAAAATGTTTGTATTGTTGATGAAATATTGACCCAGTTTCTCAAGATGTCACTGGTGTGTTTCCCCTCTTCTTTCTGTTCAAATTAAAAATCGGTGGCGCTTGGTCCCACGAGGGACTGAGCACCAAAGTAAAATGAGATTTCAGACAGTTTGTCTTACACGTTACGCACCTAAGAGTTTCCTTGGCCTCCATTGCACACTGCTGAGGCTGGCAGCTCAAGCTGATAGATTTCTTTCTGACATGTTTAATTAGTTAGAAAATATTTCAACATTTTAGAGGCCAAGAGTATGTGTTTCAGAGTTGAATGCTATGCACTCTCTCCCCTTAGCTGTTGCTCCAGTTGCACATATCTCAGTGTAACACCTGTACGCTCTGCTCAGTAGGTGGCATGAGGACCAGGTAAGGAGCTTCATAAACATACACTGCACGGCCAGCAGGAATAATTTCTAACACAGTTCCAGGTGTCTGATTTGTGGGGATGCTGGCTTCCTCCGAGTTCAGTCAGGACCACTCTAGCTCCTACGTGGCTGCTGTGACCAGATGCTACTTAATATAGCAGCAAGTCAATCACTGAGTCACCTAACAAATACTTCTGCCTCAGGGGTTCTGCACACAGAATTTCTTTCAGAGAAATCCTTCACTGAAGCTGGCACGCTGGTCACCGTACACCATGCCACAGCATAATGCAACCAGAGCATAAGCAAGATTCAGCCTGCAGATTTTTGCATACTTTTTAGAGGAGTGCTGGGTCCATTTGCAGGTGTAGCAGCTGTCTCAGGTCTGTTTAATAAACAAGCTAATAGGTGCAAATTTGGTATGATTTAAACTCAATGTTGGGAAAAGAGAACCTGAAGCAATGCATTGTTAGCATATATTTATGTGTGAACAGGATTTGGTCCCCCTGACGACATATTCCATTACTGTGCAAGGCACAAAACAGGACATGACTGTCAGCATGAAAAGATAAAGGGCTGTTCCTAAAGCAGGGTAAAATAGCAAGGAAACCATGTTTCCAGCTAAGCCCTTCTTGGTGAAAACAAAACTGTTACATGCTTCTAAGATAAAAGAAAATTTTTTTCGTAGAACATTAAAATTCAGTTAGTTATAATAAAACATTAAAAAAAACCCCAAAACCTAGATTCCAAGGCATTAGCGCAGAATTGCGAGTGATTTATGTTAAAGGCAATTGACTGAGAGAATGATAAAGAACATTCTCTGCAGTTAAAAGTGTACATTTTAAAACCTGTTTGGGTGCTTTTATAGATTCCATTTTCCATTACATTTTGTCTGTTATTACATCATTTTGGCAGGTCATCTGACAGCATAATTGATGTTTCCATTTCAGGGCCTGTGTGTTTTAGTAATTAGCTGAAGGGGACAGACATGTTGTACAATAACAGTATTTGTGAGTCTAATTTGTAATCTGAGGTTAACAGAAGGATTCCTGGGGAACTCAGTCTGGTTTTGGATCTGGACTCTAAAAAGGCTGGAAATACAAACTACAAGTTGCATGTATCCATAGAACTGTTTTGCCTGGAATATTTTTCTTTTGAAGAGAATATCACATAATTCTTCTCTTTCCCGTACACCCTCTCTACAGAACTCACCTATGAAGAAGTGATTAGCTTTAAACCGCCCGACTTAAAAATGGATAGCCTGGAGATAGAACAGTGAATACAGGCAGCTCTGTCTTGCCTTGCTGCACTATGAAGACTGCTAAATATAACCATACAATTTAACCTGTGGTCAGATGTAGATTTTACTGTCCAAAGATGTTGGAGAAGATGTGGAAAAGCAGATGCATTATACAGAAGCCAGATGTCTGGTTTGGGTGGGGCTTTTTTTGCCTTGTAATATGAATGTATTCCCAACTCACAAAGGGTGATAAAGAACTGCTTCATTCTGACAAAATTATGCACTGAGTTGTGTCGAGCTGTGTGTTCTGCATGTTTCATTTTATCAGTTGTATTGCCAAAATAAAGGTGACTTTTAAAATTAATTTTAAAATTGTACATTTAAAGCATGAATGTGTACAAACATAAACATAGAAGTCCATACAAGCAATCAGGGTTTTTTTCTGGCATTTTATCTGTCTGTTTTCATATTATTTATAGTTAGTGCCTTTATGAAGAGAGGGGCGTGGTAGTGAGGTAGACAGAATTTGCATATGTAGTCATGTCTGTGGTGGTCGTACAAATTTACTGGATGTCTCTCAAGCGATCTTAACACCAACTGAAAGTCAGTAAAAATAAATCTGTGTCTTCTGTTGCCATTCAAGTGTCTGTTCTCGTTATTTTTCCCATGTATATATATTTTTTTAATCTGCACCGTACCCATTTGTGAGACTATTTCACTTCCCGATGGTACTCCTAACCACGCCATCAGTGGAGTGCTGGTGCGTTTGCCCGAGTTTACAGGAAGGTGCCCTGAAGGCACTGCGGCAGATCCCTGTTGTCTTCTGCCGGCTTCAGCAAAGGCTGTCGCACATGGCAGTGCAAGAGTACTCAGTTCAGTTCGCAGCTTTGAATTCCATATTCCTCATTGTCTTATTTTCCTCCACATAATCCTTGGGAAAATAATCTAATAATTGCTGTTGGAAGACATGACAAAACAAGATTTAAGAATTTTTATGTGAAAAAATATCCATCTCATCAGAGTTTCTTTTTAAGCAAAATTTTAAAGGCTTTCCAGCTCTGAAAAGTTGGAAAATTAAATAACAAATTGCAGGATCCAGCAGATACTGAGATTTCTTAAAGAATTAAATGTATCCGATTCCCCCATTGAAGGTATAATACTGAAACAGGAATATCCTTTGGTATGAGGCCTCTTGTGACGGCTGTGTCTTTCTACATACTTGTGATTCACAGTTCAATGTTGTTTATTTTTGTGTCTTGTTCTTGCTTTGTCAGAGTCTTATTTTGGAAGTGGCTTTTTATAAAGCTACTGTGATTCTGTGATAATATTTAGGTTTTCTGTAGCTCTTGTCATTGAGATTCAGTTGTACAGCTATTACATGAGGTAATGAATTCTACTGCGTTTATTTACCTTCCTCTGTATCTTTTTCTATGTAAAAAGAAAAGCTTTTTCTTAATAAACAGATTTTAAAAAATCAAGTCCAAGAACTTTGATTTTTCAGAGATACTTGATACATTGTTTGTCTTCTTTGAGAAATAGAAATAAGCATTCCCTCTCGAAAATGTGCTCCTAATTTGTGGACTAAGTGCTGGACTGTTTTTGATAATGTGGGCCATTTATCTGATACTTGCATCTAGTGGAATACAGCCACTTGTATTCAGTTTGCTGCAAGGGATATTAATCTGAAAGTAAACACCTCTGTGGGTTTCTTGCAAGTCCGCTGAAGTGCTGTCTGGCTGTCATTACTGTGGCTTCCTACGAAGCTGGATGAGGCCTGTAATGGTCATGCAATGACTGAATTTCATTATGACTAAAATAGGCGAAAAGGTTGTAAATCCTTAAATTATTTGTCTGACTACATAGTGAAAATAATCAGTCATGTCTTAAATATATTTTTTCATTTGTTTGTTTACCAGTGAACAGAAAAGTAGCTCAGTGCTCTATTTTCTTTGATAATGAGCTCGTTAGCCTGTTCTGCTGCTCTGTTCCAGCTGGAAGAGCAAGGATGAAGTAAAGAGATTTCACAAGAACCTCCTGCATCCGACGATAATTAATTTAGTGTGGGATTTGTCCCATCATTTGTTTAATCTGGTTTCCTGCCTATGAGGGTGGCCGTCGCCAAATGTTTTGAAGGATGTGTAAAACTGTGGTAGGCAAAGACCAGAGAGTCTGCTCTTGCCATAGCTCTGCTACCTGAGGTGGAAAGAAGGTTTTACTTCACTTCCAAAATTTGTGTTCTGGCAGCTCTGAATCTTCCTCTGAATATTTCCTTTTACATTCAGAGATGTAGGGTGTTTTCTGGAGATAAATTATGTAGGAAGAATACAGTCATAGCAACATTTAAACTAATCAAAGGTGACAGTAATGGGCAACAAGGGCTCAGCTATTTTTAATGACATACCATCAAACCCCATAAATCATCTCATTTTAATGTCAAGAAAAACAGTAGGGAGAGAGAGACATCTTCTTCCTAGATTTGCAAAATGAAGGCAATTTCTTAGACCTCAGAAGCCACTAATTAAAATATTTTTCTAGAGCAGGTAACCGACTCCCTTGTGGTAACCCAACGTGGGACTGCAGTGTGGCGAGTTTATCAGTTTACAACAGCAGGATAGGGTAATTGGAAAAATGGGACCCCACTGGGACAGAAAGGTGGAAGGCTTAGCACTAACAATGCTTATCGTTTGAATAGGGATGGAAAAAACCATTTGTCAACCAACACAAAGAGGCGAATGGAGGTAAACATCTAGGAGTCAGGGCTTTGTCAGGCTTGGCAAACCTGTATGGCAGATTGCTTAAATTTTAAAGAGTAAATAAATATAAAAGTAAGGATTTTATCATATTAAAATTTATTTGCTAAGAATTTCTTTAATGAAGGCATTGTTTACATGGCCCAGATTTTATTCCAAAACTTGTAGTGGAGCCTGCTTAAACTGTGGGCTTTTAATCTCCTGACACCACTCTTGCTCTCATTATTACAGTCGTGCTTTTGTAGGTCCTCTACACATTGCACGTATGTTTGAGGAGACCGCTGTAGGTTTTAGCCCACACTAAGTTAGGCTGCTCATCGTCCCTGACCACCTGCGAAGCACAGGAGGGATGCTCAGAGGAGCATGGCTGGGCAATGCTAGCGGAGGAGGTGGCTCAAGCTTCCAATGGGGGAGAACTCAACTCTCTGAGGGCTTTCTCTGGCTAATTACTGTCATTGTTAACAATTTACTTCTAATCTGAATTTACCTAATTTCAGCTTTCAGTCACAAAAGCTTGTTATCCCTACACCTGCTGAATTGAAATCACTTCTAGTGTGTATTATCTCACTCTATAATCACTGTTCAGTGCAACCCCAAGTCTAGTAATTTTATCATCACTGGAAGCAAAAGCCCTTGCAAAAGGAAAAAGAAGCCTTTTGCATGCATCTCAGCCTTCTGACATGCCTAAGTATACACTACACTTCTTTTAAAATCTGCATCTTTATTTTTTAAGCTGTCTACTTCACCAGCACTGAAGCCCAGCAGCAGGAAACTGATCTGCCACAGCCAAAGCAGAAACAAAGACAAGACTAAAGCAATCTCTAATTTAAAATGTGCTAATAGAAAAAACAAGGATGGATTAGAGGAAAAGCACAGCACCAGAGGGTATCACATACCATAAAACACAGAATTCCCTCCTCCAAGAACATATAAAGTGGCTACACAAGTATGAAACAGCAGGTTTACTAATAACTTTGGGAATTTATAGGGGGGAAAATAATAGGAAATTAGGTAATCAACACTGATATATGAAAAAATATAGCATGTTCCAGGAGGTCAAGAGCCATTAATTAGACAGCATTGTTGCAGAATTCCCATTAGTGTTCTCACCGTGTTTTTGATGTGGGGCAAAAGATGAAAGCAAGAAGGAAGGAGGGTCAGTACACTGCAGGATCCAACGCAGCAAGCTCACCCTAGGGACAGGAGGGGGACAACCCTTTCAAAGAAAAACTGCTGGCAGCAAAAGCACCTTTGACAGAGGTGGGGAGCAGTCAATACAAACGTCACTTCCTTCCTTTCTTCCCGTCACATGTCCTCCTGGATCATACAAGAAAACAGACCTCTGCCTGCCTGACTCTCGGGACCTGGTCAAAGATCGGTCTGTTCAAAAACTACCATATGCAGCTGCAGGTACAGATTACTTAAGTATCCTTTGCCACACCTGCAAATTGCTGACTTGGCCCAAGAGTCCCTGACAGATGAGCAATGGTAAAGATTTAGCTCTTCCTAAAAGAGAATTGCACTGTAAAGTGGGTAAACGATGTCCTTTGGTAGCAGCAGAAAGGAATTCAGCCTCAGTAAGTTCAGTCTCCTTAGGAAGGAATTAATAGCAACACCTCTGTTTGCTTTAAAAGCCGCTGCTTGTTTCTCTTACATGTGAATCGTGCTGCTAGTGTTTATGGATGTAGTGCAATTCTCTAAGGCTGGTCCTTAGAAAATTGGCACGCTTGCACAAGTGAGAGTACCAAGTGTCATTAATTTATGAGTCTAGGCAAAAAGCATAAGGGTTTTTAAGGGACTAGCACCAAGAGACTCAGAAAGCTGCATTAGCGCAGCTGCCACTGACCTTGTTTCTGCTGTAAGATAAAATATTGAACTGATATGCCTAAAAGGGTCTAAGTTTTCCCTACAAGGAGGGAATATATTGTGAGCTTCCTGTGTGAACACTGATTTTTCAACCAATCCGACACTTAATCCATTAGACGGGAAATTTCTACATAATGAGTGAAACTGGTCAATTAGGCTTCAGTCTTGCATGCATACAAATGCTTCATCTTGCACTCACCTAGTCCCCCAGCTTCAATAATTGTCACAAATTAAGATGTGTAGCGTAGCACAGAGGTTTTAGCTAGTCCTTTCAGGTTCCAATTTGATCACAAGTAATACTGAACGCAGTAGAAATATTGAATCACTGTGGTGGCCCTGAGGTAAATATATGTTAAATCTGCCTTAACTGGCAGCCTCCACCGAGCCACACTTTGCACCTTATAGAATAGTATCCTGTAGATTAGCACTAAGATAATATATTCCTATTTCATACTCATTTATTAATAGAGCCCAAAGGCTCAAATCAAGAATAAACCCTAGTTAGGTTACATTCCATGCAAAAATAACACACGGTGCACCTGCCCTGTCCAGATCTCTGGAAACACAACAAATGAGTGCAACACTAAGGAGGATAGGAAAGATGGGGTAAGAGTACCCCCAAGTTTTCGGTGATTTAAATGTGTGATGTGCACCACTATGTAGTGACAAATAAGCACGGCCATCAGTCAGTGATATACCTTAATGCTCTTTTCGTATGATCTTAGCATTGAAGTAAGGAAACTCTTCAATGCAAGAGTATTTTTTCCTCTGTGCACAACAGCACCTCAGACTGCAACAATCTGTGATAGTTTAAAAACTAAACTCCTACAGTTTATTGTAGGAATGATTACAAGGAGGACCTTTAGCCAGGCCTTGAGGAGAAAGAGTTGGGCGAGTGTTAAAAGTAGTTGGTTTATACATAGCTGTCTGCTACCCCCGACACCAGGCCTCGGTTCCTCCACCCTCCTGCAAGCAGGGATAATGGGGTAGTAAATAGCGACTTAGTAAGTTCTCACTCGACCTCTTGAACAAATGAAACGGCCAGTTTAAAAAATAACTTTTTTAAACAATAAAGCACTTAGATGGAGCACTTAGATGGTGCATATTTATTCCTTTCTGCTGATGGCTGAGTGCGGTGGCAGCATGGCGAAGACCCCAGGGGTGCTCCATGTCACAGAAACTGGAACTGAAGCACCCTGCTCAGGGGTCAGAGCGACAAAAACAGAAAAGTTGTGAAACAGTTGGCAGCATCTCCACTGGGGAAGGGCGGGGACGCAATAGCATGAGGATATTTTCAGATTAAAACTGAGATTTTTTTTTTAATGTAAGCTTTACTTCTTGTCATAATAAATAAAATGGACTTACTTCCTCCACGGCAATGTATGTAAGTAGACAAGAAAAGAGTACTTCCTGAAGGTGGGGATAGAAAGCTGGTTAAAACAAAAATATCCTAGGAATCAGCTTTTGATAATTCAGCGAGTTTTTATGTTTACTGACGTTTAAGGTGCATTTTACAGAACTAAAATATTCATATCTGAATTGCTGTATCAAGAATAAAATGACCATGTGAAACACATCTCATAGACACAAGCAGACAGAAAGGTGGGAAGATGCTTGATTTTTCTGAGGACTTTGTATGATCGCCTGCTCTCCCCAGTTGAATCTACATTGCCTGTGCCTGGACTGGGGGATGAAGGCCCCAGTCCCTCTCCCCGCTCACACAGACGCACCTCCTCGCCCCGGGCCCAGCAGCCAGCCCACAGTTTGGCCCCTGACAAACAAAGCTGTGTCATTTTATCACTGCTAACACACAGTTTGTTGTGAGCAGCGTCGCCGTCAGACTCTCTCACCAGACTCCCACACCTGCAGAACTTCTCAGGGAAACATGGTGAGCTTTCTCACATCTCTCTTGCAGAGCTCCTGCTCCAGCACCAAAGCCTCGTGTCCAGGCTGGAGCGTAAATTGACTTCTCAGTCCCCAGAGGGATTAGAAAGACTACTGTACATATCCCATCTACCTCATATGCTTTGCAGCCGATGGCAACCTTCCGACACACTGAAAGTTGGGTCTTTAAAAAAAAAAAAAAAAAGAATGTATCAAAACAAATGTTTCCTCATGGTAACAACATTGCCATCCTTCCATTTACGGGATAGGCATTAGGGAAGTGGGATTCTTGCATCCTTACTGCATTTATTACCTTTTACTCATGATGTCTGAAGAAGGTCCCTTTTTGTTCTATAAACTTTTAGATAAATGTATGCCAAAAGCAGAAACATCTGCTAGCATTCCTTCTTTTAATTTACCCTGTCAAGCACACACTGCCTGGGATAAGATATAGCTGTAGTATCCTATTAGTCTCATTGCAACAGACTGTCTTTGGGAAAACACATCACCATATACGCAGCTGAGCCTAGCAGGACACTAAAGCTCATGCATTTTGTGACGCTGCTACAAGACCTACCAGCTGCGCAGGGATCCAAGTTTCTCCTCTCCTCCTGTCATAGACGCTATTAATGGTTTTATCAGACAAAGCTTCCCTTCTTACAACAGACTGGATTCCCTAATCTTTCAGTAAGTTTATCGGTTCATCTGCTGTATGTGTGACTTGATGAGAAAAAGTGGTCTTGTATTTGACCTATGCTGCTACTTCATCCATCTACAGCAAAGTACACCTAAACACTTACGTGAAGGAAAAACATGGGGAAAACGGCATGGGCCAATTTTGTGACTGAATTTAAAATATCTTACAAAAGTTGCTCTGTGTTATTCAAAGCTTCTGCATATGAGTGATGTTGTCTTGGTGCTGGGTTAGTACTTTCATCCACTCTATCAAAATAATCTACTTTCTGTCTTGATAGAAAACAAGTAGTAGGACAGCATCATTTTGCCACAACCCGATAAGGAAAAATAAGCGAGGGATCAAAAGCAGAACTAATCCTTACTGCACTAGACATATATATTTGTCATTAAAAGTAATTTAACTAATGGACTGACTCAAAACTGAGTGGAAGGTAAAGCTTCTCTATCCTTCACCTCACCCATACCACATTTCACTCCAGCTATCATCTGAATAGCAAACACTGCTCGGGACAGCAGATTTTAAAAACAAACACTTATCATTAATCTAAGACTTGACACAAGCCTCCCATTACCTGCCAAATGTCAGAAGGCTGGTTCCGTGCTGCCTAAAGCAGGGAGTCAAACGGCTCAGCAGAGAAGCAGCGCTGAGAAACAGCTCCTGTACCCGACATGTAACTGATGAGAAGAGGGAGGTCAGGGCTGCTCTTCCACACACAGTAGTTAGGCATGAAAAGGTCTGGGCCCATGGCAGCTGCCACAAAGGCATTGGAACAAGGAAACTTGGCCAGATTGCCCCTTTTGAGCTAAGCCATGAACTGAACTCCAGTCACAGCAAATCTGAATTATCTAACCTCAGCAACATTGCTTAGGGGTGAAGTCAGACAAAACAAAGGCTTTTCCAGACCCTAAAGAACAAGAATTTTAATTATATCCACACAGAGAACATGTAAAACATTTTTTTAAAGCAGGTCTTTGCATTGCACGTGCCGGTCCAGACCTATTTACTATGGAGATACTGAGAAGGTCGCTATTCTCCATACTCCAGCATGGCAATTATTTCAAGCTGCTGCTTGAACAGTTTCTTGTCTCTCCAGCCATGCACGGGACCACTTGCTCTGAGCAACTGAATCAAGTTGTATGCTTGTTGCTACTCAACTATCAGAAATATTGTTGAAACTTGGGGCCTGACCCTGGGGTGAACTAGGAAGTCCTCAGCTGTACACCTTGGCGTGAGGGCCATTTGGAAGCTCCCTTGCGCACACCCAGCTCTCATCTATTACAGCCCCTTACACTACAGAATCACAGAATGGTAGGGGTTGGAAGGGACCTCTGGAGATCACCTCATCCAACCCCACTGCTTCAGCAGGCACACCCAGAGCACGGGGCACAGGAACGCATTCAGGCGTGGTTTGAATGTCTCCGGGGAAGGAGACTCCACAGCCTCCCTGGGCAGCCTCTTCCACTGCTCTGGCACCCTCACAGGAAAGATGTTTTTCCTCATGTTTAGCTGGAACTTCCTGTGTTCCAACTTGTGCCTATTGCCCCTTGTCCTGTTGTTGGCCAACACTGAAAAGAGTCCAGTCCCATCATCCTGACACCCGCCCTTCAGACATTTATAAACATTGATGAGATCCCCCCTCAGTCTTCTCTTCTCCAGGCTGAACAAACCCAGGTCTCTCAGCCTTTCCTCATAGGGGAGATGCTCCAGCCCCCTGACCATCTTGGTAGCTCTCCACTGGACTTGCTCAAGCAGTTCCCTGTCCTTCTTACACTGGGGGGCTTTCAACACTCATGTAAAAGTCGGCTGCATCTTCTCAGACCCGTGAAACCTCTCAGAATCCGAGCAGCGGAACCGCAGAACAGGCCCGGGGTGAAGCGCAACAACGCGGCCCGCCCGCAGGGAAAGGGGGCCGGGGCGGGTTCGCTTCCAGCCCCGCAGCACGGACCCCGCGGGCAGCCGCAGCCCCGGCACCTGCTTCCCGCGGCCCCGCCGGGTCCCCCGTGACCCAGCCCCGGCCCCCGAGCACGCCTGCGGCCGGCCCCGCCGGCGGAGGGAGGAGACGCGGGGCGGGCGGCCCCGGGTGCGGGGGGAGCGGGGCGGGAGGCGCCGCTCACCCAAGCCCAGCCCCTCCCCGCAGCGCGGCTCGGCAGCGCCGGCCGCTCCCGCTTCCCCCCCCCCCGGCCCGGGCTCTTTGTCGGTGGGCGCCGGCGGGGGGCCGCAGCGCCATGTCCTCCCCCAAGAACGGCTTCTATCGGCAGGAGATCACCAAGACCCTCTGGGAAGTGCGGGACCGCTACCGGGACCTGCAGCCGGTGGGGTCCGGCGCCTACGGAGCCGTCTGGTGAGCGGGGCGAGGCGGGGCGGGGCGGCCCCGGGAGGGGGCGGCGGGGGGCGGCGGCGGCCTCTGCCCCGGCCCGGGGGGGGCGCTGCCCGGCCCGCTCCGCTCCTCTCCCGCCTTGCTCCGTGCGAACTTTTTCCGGCTGTTGTGCCGGGCCCCGCTGCCCACCTGGCCGCCGCCGAGGCGGGCTGCGCCGCCGCGGGGAGCCCGGCCCTTCGCGGGGAGCCGGCAGGAGTACCGCCGCCAGTCCCACGCGTGTTTTCGTCCGCGGAGCAAGCGGCGCCCGGGGCGCGGTCCCCGCCGTACCCAGCCTAGCCCTACCCTCCCCTCCCCTGCCCTGCCCTGCCCTGCCCTGGCCCGGGAGCGCTGGCCGCGGCTCCCCCGGAGCGGCAGCGACCCCAGAACCCGGGGTGGTGGCCCTTGGTCTGGGGCGACTGGTTCGGGTTTGGCTCGGTGGTGGGGTTTTTTGGCGTTTTGTGGGATCTTTTTGTTTGTTTGTTTGTTTCTGCCTTCTTTTCTTCTTCCCTAGATGTTCCACTTTAAAGCTTTTGAAAATTGGTTGCTTTTCATCGCAGGGCTTGGCAGCGTTTTAAAGGAATGAAATTAGACGCCGGGTGCTGCCGGGGAGGCGTTTTGGGGAGGTTGGTGGCAGGCGCCTGGCAGGCCGAGGGCCGGGCAGCGCGGGGCGGGACGCAGGCACTCTCCAGCCAGGTTTGCAGTCTCGCTTTGGTCCTCACTCACCAAACTCTTCTTTCTCCCTTAAAGCTCAGCCGTTGATGGAAGAAGTGGTACCAAAGTGGCCATTAAGAAATTGTACCGGCCATTTCAGTCTGAACTCTTTGCCAAGCGAGCGTACCGAGAGCTGCGCCTCCTGAAACACATGAAGCACGAAAACGTGAGTTGGGTCGCAGTTTACACACCTTAAAAACAAAGTTGTTTAGAGTTGGACAAGGTGGATGTGTGGCTGCATGGAATTCAGGAGTCTTTCTGCAAGACCTGCGTGTCTGTCTTTTGCCTTTATCTGCGAACATCAGTTCGCACAAGCTAGAATGTCCTGTGGTAAACACCACTTCACTTCCATGTAGGAAAGGTTGGGTAGGGAAGGTTAGGACCACGGTGGAATTTGTGCTCAGAGCTAGTGAGAGAGATTAAGGACCAGAAATTACTGTCTCCGTCACTACGTTCCGTGAGGTGCAGGAGAAGGCAGAGCATGGGTCAGTCCCTCTGGGTCTTGGGCACCAGCATCTCTCTTTTTTTTGTTTTGTTTTGTTTTTTTTTTTTCCTGAACTTGCATGAAGATGGCTATGGTACACATGCAGATCTCTGGAGAGAGGTTTCTCTTTTTTTATCGTTCATGAAGCATTTGAAAGTTTTGAGTTTGTACTAATATGAAACAGGAAAAGTTAATGAATGACTAAATTGCTTTCCTGGGAAGAAGAGAATAGGAAACAGAGCTCTGCATAGACTCCTACGTAATGTGAAAGAGGAACAGCTGGACAAAGAAGCATTGAAAGTGCCATTGAGATAAAGATACTTAGTCCCAAGGTGGTTAGTGATTTAAGAAAAAAAATAAAGGAGGAGAGATTAGTGTGAAAACAGTTATTGTGGAATCAAAGCACAAACCCCGGGTGAGAAGAGTCCCAGGATGGGCTTGGAGGATCATAGTGGCTTTAAAAGCTGTTTGTCGTGAATGCACGTGGGAAATAAAAAAAGAGTTTGGAGGGAATTGTTAAAATGATATATAAGAATCTGTTTTTAAAATGTTAATAAGGTGGGAGATTAAAGCATATGCTTGCCCTAGAGCACAGAGACTAGGCCATTCAGATGGTCTTCAAGGAAAGCTAAGAGATCGAAAGCGAGGATAAGAGAAACTCGTCATAACAATAACCAGTCATGGCCATTTAACGTTATGCCATTAACATTGTGAATACCAACAATATCCAGGTTCATTTTGAAGAATAATCTGTGGGATGTCCTGCCTGTCCAGAAAAATGGGACCTTTTTGGAGGCTTAAGAACCTGTGTGCCTGTTAACAGTTTAGTCTGAATCTTCTAATACATTTGATCACTTTACTTGATTCCTTTGAAGTAACTGCTTCATAACCACTGCTGTGTATGTTAAAGAGTTAATGTTTGCAGGAAACTTCTGTGTCATGCATGGGCTTTCATACACGCAACATTTTCTTTTCTGAACATTTGGGAGCAGAGCAGCTCGTGCAGTTGCCAAGCTCCTAACTGTGTCCAGAATTTTGAGATTATTTTTCTTCCATTTCCCAGAATAATCTGTTGGGTAGCATTTTCCACTCCTGGTGGTTTTTATGCAGTGTATGCCCTTCAGGATAATACTCTGGAACCCCTCCATGGACTTGTTTGATAATTAGAGTCTACAAGAAAATGCTCACTGGGGAATGTAAGCACAATATGTAAAAGTTAGAAATCAATATATTTGAAAGAAGGGTATAATTCACAGTCTCAGGAAACAGTTTCAGTCACAGAAAGAAGAATCTGTCTATATACTAAGGAAAGGTTTTACCATGAATTATGGCATCTACTCATTAGAGAACAAAGACTGAATAAATGATCCTGCAGGGATTCGCCAGCGCCATGGAGGCAGAAACTGACTACTCCACCCGTCCGCGATGAGGCTGAGATGACAGTACAGCCCATCAAGAGAATTTCCATCCACCATCCCAGCCTCACACCCTTCTGCCAGCTGTTTCACCCCTGGTGAATTAGGAATAGCAACAACACCTTTTAGGGTTTCTAGTCCCTGTGCTGATCTCAGAGAGCCTCTTTTTTTGCATATTTCTACCAAAGGATGGTTTTTTGGGCAGAGAGTAAGGTCCTTTCCCGTTCACATCAGCAGTCCCCAGTGTGCTGTGTGGTGGCAGGAGAGCTGCCTGTTCTCTGTTGTTACCGTTGTGGCTTTCGTGGGTCTGGCTATGGAGTTTTGAACAGGCCGTGCTCACATGGGTGAATGTCTCCTCATAACAGGAATTAGTGGAATAGAACTGTGATTGAAGGATTTTTCCTAATTTTTCTGTTAACTAATACATTATAGTATACTTCTATAAAATAACCAGTTATCTATCTTTCTGGCTGTACTATAAATACAACTGCTATTAAAAATTAGTAAAACTGGAGTAATTCTATCAAAGGCAACAACAAAATAGCGATGCCACTGTTATCTCTGTCTTTGGTGTTGGTAATCTAAGTATAGGAGGTGGTATGTGATAGCTGGTCTCACAGTACTGCCACTATGGATTAGACTTGGGTTGCAGTGTTGCAGTCATCTGCTAGTAAAGATCTTCATCTTGCTTTTGTCTTGCTTCAGGATATAAACTGTTTCAAGGTTCTGTTTATTTGATAGTTGAAATTACATGCAATTTGCTTTTGTGATCTGTTTTTCTTTTAAAACGACTTCTGTAATCATGATACGTTTGATGTTGGATTACATGAAAAGTGTGATGTTTTGTTTGTTTCACCGTGATTGCCTCTCGATGGACCGTCTCTGCCCTTCATAGCTTTCGGGGAAGTATTGTGTTAAGCATGTAGCAACGCATTATTGTAGTTTATTTAACCTTATGCTGTATTCGGAATGATGGAAGAAATTGTAATGGTCTGACACATTGTGTTAAAAATAGCATCTCTGGTCCTCCATTAAGGTAACAGAAGCACATGCCACAGTGATATAATTCATCAGCATGTCATGCTTCGAGTGAAGAAAATGGAGGAAAACTTCTGCTTAATACCCTGGCTGACCTCCATTATAGACCCTTTGAGGAATATGCTCATCCCCTTAATGTGGAAGGTCTGTAGGATGACCAGGAGTCCTGTAAAAACAAATATCAGAGTCATCCTACTGAATTTTACTGGAACTGCGTTTTACCTTGTAAAGAAGTTAACCTACGGGTCAGTTTGCTTGTCTGTTTAGGTGTTTTCAGGAGGAGGCAACTCTGGCTGCTGGCATGACCATCTTTCATTATATATGCTAGACCTTTGTTCTGCCTAATGGCTCTGAAGTGGGACATTACTTAAATGTAGTGAGGAATATTTCTATATAAATCGTGCAAACTTGGTAGTGTGGGACTTGTCAACAACCTTTTGTAAACAAATCCAGAGGAGAAAGGGTGTTGAGGACCATGGGGCAGAGGCTGTGTGTGAAGAGGGCAAGCCCTGGCTGTTAGGAGATAAATCACTGTCATTAATAGCACTGGAACCTTTTTTATTTTTGGTAGGCCTTTTAATTTGAGACAATCTGGGATGTTTCACAAGCATCATAAGCTAAGAAGCAGTCTAACCCAGATCAATTCCTCAGGCATTGCCAAAAAGAAAAGTTAGTTTCCATCAGGATAAGCTGCCGGATCGCTGTGTAGCTGCATAAACATATTCTGGCACAAGAGAGGGAATGGTGTGAAAATGAGAAATAAAAACAGCTCAGGCAGAATGAAGAAACACTGGTTTGGGTTTTTGGGTTTTTTTTCTTCGTTTATTCATGCTAGCTTCATCCCACTACAGACTTAGCAGCTCTTGATTATTTGGCATCTGCTGCATCTTGTAGAGAAGAACAGACTGTTTACCTTTAGGAACTTTTTTTCAGTAGTGCTGCTTTTGTTCCCTGCTTCTTTCCATTTTCAGTTCAGTTAAACTGAGGACCCTTAAAACTATCTACTATGGCTCTGACTTAAAACCAAAAACAGTTAAAATATGCCTCGCATGATAACTTTGGCCCTGGCTTTGGCTCTCAAGCATTTCCATAGCTCTTCATTCGTGTATTCTTCTGCAGTTAATGGAGATGTCTGTGTATGCAAAGCTAAACACAGACAAGTAAGTGGAGGTGCGGAACCATTAGTTTCATTTGGCAAATAACTTGAATTTTATTACGCGTTTCGACTGGAAGTAATGCCATGATACCCACTTCTGCTGAAACAACTGCATAGTGATTTGTACCGGTCCAGTCCTGGTGCCCTTCTCACCTCCCAGTTTGCCAACAGAGGTTTTGAAGTTGCCAGCAAAATAGCTGGAGAGGGGACATGCCACGGGACAGAGGGAGAGAAAAGCAGCGGCTTGTGCTGATGATGTCTTGTGTCAGAACAGAGTGTGGATTTTATGGAAACGTAGTATACACGTGTGTGTTTGTGTATGGACATGCCTATGTGTACATATAAGTACATATAGTCATTCTGACCCAATTCTACCAACTTAAATTCTGAATGTTTTTCTGGCATAAAATTTTTGACAAATGCCTGTTAAACATTTCTTAGGTCAGTTAATATTCTACAGATGTTTCTCTTCCTGGAAACCCTGTATGTAAGAGGCAACTGCAGTATTAGTTTAAAGGTACCCTATATTATGCTCTCATTCATTGCTCTGAGTGGAAATTATTCTCTGGTGTATTCCCACATCTGAAGACCAGTGTGTGTTTTGCATTATGAGAACCATGTAGCTCTTTTTTTCCCCTTTTGGAAGGAACTTGGGTATCCAACAGACACCAGATTGTCTGTCTCTCTACAGCTACATTTCTGAGGATGATGCAGGCCTTCGCTTTTATGTTGGCTAGTATTTATTTCTGTTGACTTCTTCATTTTGTAAAAAAGGTTGGGCTTTTTATTTACAAATACACAGTATCAACCAAGGAAGTAGTTTGTTCTGGAGAAAATAGTGGGGTACTCTATGTTCCTGCCTGAGAAAATCTTGAAACTGACACCTTTTGCAGTTCATCTAGCAGGACACGAGCACTGGAAGAGCAACAGCCTCTACAGTGTGCAAAATCAGATGAAGAAGGGAGTTGTAGATGAGGGATGGCTTATTAGATGAAAGCATGCTCACTGTGTTAGGTTTCCCACAGCAAGCCCTGCAGGGCTGCACCAGCTCAAAATTCACATCCTTTGGGTATACAAGTGCCTGTAAAGTGCAATTCAGGATTCCCGGCTGGTGATGGCGCATCTCCTCATGGACCCTTACGAAAGCAAAAATATGGTTATAACTGGATAGTTTATTGCTGTCAGAAGATTGTAGGGGAGAAAAATGCCTGGCTGCTTTTCTGTGGACTGAAAGCTTCCCACAGCTAGGGAGCTAAGAGGACACCAGAGTCACTTATTTTGGTACTCAAAAGCCAATAAATCAAAATAGTGGTGTCGGTTGTCACTTCTGCTTATTTTCACAAACCTGCCTCTCCTGGGAAGGCTGGAGAGCTGAGCCAAGGGGGACCTGATGAAATTCAACAACAGCAAGTGCAGGGTCCTGCACCTGGGGAGGAGCAACCCCATGCACCAGTACAGGCTGGGGGCTGAACTGCTGGCAAGCAGCTCTGTTGAGAAGGACCTGGGAGTGCTGGTGGGCAACAGGTTGACCATGAGCCAGCAACGTGCCCTTGTGGCCAAGAAGGCCAACAATATTCTGGGCTGCATTAAAAGGAGTGTGGCCAGCAGATTGAGAGAGGTTATCCTCCCCCTCTACTCTGCCCTGGTGAGACCACATTTGGAGTACTGTGTCCAGTTTTGGGCCCCCCAGTTTAAGAAGGACAGGGAACTGCTTGAGCAAGTCCAGTGGAGAGCTACCAAGATGATCAGGGGGCTGGAGCATCTCCCTTATGAGGAAAGGCTGAGACACACCTGGGTTTGTTCAGCTTGGAGAAGAGAAGACTGAGGGGGGATCACATCAATCCTTATAAATGTCTGAAGGGTGGATGTCAGGATGATGGGGCCGGGCTCTTTTCAGTGTTGGCCAACAACAGTGCAAGGGGCAATGGGCACAAGTTGGAACATAGGAAGTTCCAGCTAAACATGAGGAAAAACTTCTTTCCTGTGAGGGTGCCAGAGCAGTGGAAGAGGCTGCCCAGGGAGGCTGTGGAGTCTCCTTCCCCGGAGACATTCAAACCACGCCTGAATGCGTTCCTGTGCCCCGTGCTCTGGGTGTGCCTGCTGAAGCAGCGGGGTTGGATGAGATGATCTCCAGAGGTCCCTTCCAACCCCTACCATTCCGTGATTCTTTGTTTTACCTAGGCTGGACTTCAGCTGATAGCCATTTTTCACACCTGAGCCTTGTGTACTAATAAAGCAGACTGATTAGCTTAGTCTAGTAAATGAGAAGAGGGAAGACAGCACTGAAACCCAAGCCTTCTCTTTGGATTGCCATCTAATCCAGAGATGACAATGTGTCTATCCACAGGATTTGGATGTGTCCAGTGTTACATATGGGTCCATTGAAAGAAGAGTGTGGTGATGCTTATGGGCTCAGCTTGTGTCTGCTGGTGTGCAGACTGGCAGGAGGAAAGGAAAGGAGCTCTCTGTCCTTCAGTAGGCATCCCTAGTGTCATGTGGAGTAATCGGTGAGGAAGAAAGGTGACTGTGGTGCAAGCCTTGTGCATGGATAGTTAAAATTTTTAAAATATTGGGAATTCTTAGTCTAGTAAAAGGATGCAGTTGCCCTGTGACGTGGAACAGCGCAGGAACATGAAGTTGAAGCTAACCCTGCAGAAAATTTAATGCAGCATAATATGTAGTTCAGTGCACCCCAGCAGGGATTTCTCTCAAAAACATACTTGAGTTTGTAGCCTGAGTGCCAAAGCCACTCATCTTTACTGTGTTTTCATGCGTAATATCCACAAGAGAAAGCAGCACTTAATGCATGACATATAACCTACATTACTTATTAACTTATACAAGATCCAAGTTTTTCATTGATGTGCTGCTGCTTACATCAGAAACTTTCCTTCCCAGAAATGCAGTGGAACAGACCTTGAATAAAAGTAATCCAATACATGAAAGTGCAGGGGAGGACAGAGGTGGGGAGCTCTTCGCTGTTGTGCTCCACTGCTGGAATAACATTTGGAAAAAGAGGCAGCTGAGAAGGGAAGGGCAGAAACCACCTTACCAACGCAAAGCTGTTATTTATTTGTTGACAGTAGTTAAAGCTGGTCAGGGTGGTTAGTGTAAATGTCTGGGGAAGGTGGGGCAGACCGTAGGCATAAGGAGGGCTGGAGACGGTGGTGTGTCCCGTCCCCCCACCCACTGGCTTCATAGGGAAAAGAAGCAATCAACAAAGAAAATATATTGAGTAAATGCACATGTGTGGAAGGGTAGTTTTGCTCTGACAGTGGTTTTGCTTTGCAGGAAGATGGGAGAGACACAGTATTACACTCTCTCCTTGAGATACAAGGAAGGAAGGTACTTCAGTGGAGGCTGCAGAAATCCAGGTTGTTTTTCAGTCAGATGGGTGGTAGGAAACAAGGTGCATCCTTGTGGGCTAATTGATTTGAGAAATTGCCTTTTAGCAGAGTTGATGGGGCGAAAAAAGGAGACCCTGAAAGAGCAGTGCTGCAGCCCATTTCCACAGATGCTTTTCGCTGCCATCGCAGAGTGTACTGGGTTCGTTCCTTGGCTGTGCTTCCATCTCTGATAGTATCAGTAGTTGTGCTGAATTAACACCAAAAATAGATCTACACAAAGTTTCACAGATACCTCTGTTACACTTCATATAGGCTACACTATGAAAAATAAATTACTCTTGTAGTTGTTTTACAGTGGCTTACTTTTGTGCTAGGACATTCTTTAAGTATCATAAAGGTCTTTTTTACAAATATTGTATTTCATTCAAAGCATTTTAGACAGACACAGGAGTTTTTATTATATTATAGAGGAGGGAGTTTCCTACACTTTATCCAGTTCTTTTCCTGAAGAAGTAGCTGGAGTTGTATCTTCCTTGGAGGATTTATTTTATCCTGTACCTCCTTGTGCTTAACATATCTGCAGAAAGCTGTGACCTAAATGGAAATACTAATGACTGTTCCAGTACAGGAAAATCATCCCAAAGTGCAGCTATTAAATAAAGATCACTGAGAAGAGGAAATGGTCCCTCACTTTTACTTTTAAATTTATTAACTATTAGCATGTCTTACCACTTTGGACACTGACATGGATTTCAGGATTTTTAGAAAGCTTGCTCTGTTAAGCAAGGAAAGGAAGTATTGTGAAGTCAGTGGCGTGTAAAGAGAGTTCTCTTCTTTATTATTTACAGTTGCCTTCAGCAGGAGCTGAATGTTGGTCTCAGTGGTATCCTTCAGAGGATTTGCAGAATGATAAGCTTGTCTCCACGAGTTTGCAACATTTCCTCAGAAGTAATGTATATTTTATGTCAGGCAGTATTAAGTAACTACCAGGAACTCTGTTTACTTGAATGGGGAAGCAGTAAAATACTAGTGAACACCATTAAGTGTGTTCTGGGGATGGTATGCTCTTTATGGAAATGCATTCTTCATGCTCCTGTGTTTCACAGTGGGCGCCTGATAATGCCTTGGTGCACAGATGGATGTGGTACAGCAGCCACGCCCTCTCATCCTCTGCTGTGTCCCTTCTTTTTATTGTGCTGTCCCAATGTCATTCACTGTTGCATTCAGACATGATGGGGTTTATTTTCTTACGTTTCTTGCTTAGGTAAATGAAGGCATGGAAGTATCAACTTGAGGACAACAAGCAGGACTTTTGAAAAAGTGGGGCTTAATAGGGGAAGAAGTGCATATTGGATAAGATCACTGATAAATATTAACTTCCTTCTTTTTAATACTGAAATTTTCAGAGAGCACACAACTTGTCTGGCTGTGTGTACTCTGTGTGAGTGCATGCCTTAGGAAATGCCCATAGAGCTGTAGTATTCTCCATTGTTGTCATGTACATCTTCCTAATTCCTCTCTCCTCCCTTTCTCTCCCTGACTCCACATAGAAATGGAAAACCTATGTAAAACTGTTGTGCAGGAAAATAATACTCTTGCTGTAATGTTAGCACTTAAGGTATTACTTAAAATAATAACCACATCCTCTGTGGATTTAATTATTGTTTTATGGTAGTTATATTATTCTTATTTAATTAGTTTCCTGTAACAGTTCTCAAGAAAATTTTATTAGTGATTTTTTTTCAAAGTTATATGTGGCTACAAAGAAAAAGAGTTGTAATTTTCTGTCTTCATCTTTACTAGTTTTTCTGTCTGTCCTAGTTTCACCTGGGATAGAGTTAATTCTCCTCCTAGTAGCTGGTATAGGGCTGTGTTTTGGATTTAGGATGAGTATAATGTTGATAACACACTGATGTTTTAGTATAAACAGTATAAGCAGTGTTTACACTAAGTGAAGGACTTTTCAGCTCCCCATGCTCTGCCAGGTGCACAAGAAGCTGGGCGGGGGCACAGCCAGGACAGCTGACCCCAACTGACCAAAGAGATATTCCATACTATATGACATAATGCCCAGTATATAAACGGGGGGGACTTGACCAGGGGCAGCAATCACTGCCTGGGGGCTGGCTGGGCATCAGTCACTGAGTGGCGAGTGATTGCATCGCATCACTTGTTCCTGGGTTTTGTTCCTCTCTCTCTTTTTTGTTGTCTTCCTTTTCATTACAAGTTGTTGTTATTATCTATTAAACTGTTCTTATCTCAACCCACAAGTTTTCACTGGTTGAGAGAGTCCCTTGGGAGGCAGCCCCGAAGGGCAAAGGAGTCCAGGAAGGCTGAGCATTCTTCAGGAAGGAAGCCTTGAAGTTGCAGGAGCAGGCTTCCCTGAACTGGCGGGGAAGGCAACCAGCCTGCCTGAACAGGGAGCTTTTGCTGGCACTCAGGAAAAAAAGGAGAGTTTATGACTTTTGGAAGAAGGGGCAGGCAACTCAAGAAGAGTACAGGGATCTCGTTAGGTCATGCAGAGAGAAAATTAGAGAGACAAAAGCCTAGCTAGAACTCAATATGGCCACTGTTGCAAAATATAACAAGAAGTGCTTTTACAAATACATTAACAACAAAAAGAGAGCCAAGGAGAATCTCCATCCTCTGTTGGATGCGGAAGGGTATGTTACCACCGAGGATGAGGCAAAGGCTGAGGTACTAAATGCCTTCTTTGCCTCAGTCTTTAATGTTCAGACCAGTTATCCCTATGGTATTCAGCCCCCTGAGCTGGGAGGAAGGGACAAGGAGCAGGATAAACCCCCCCATAATCCAGGAGGAAGCAGTTCACGACCTGCTGCGCCACCTGGACACTCACAAGTCTATGGGGCCAGGTGGGATCCACCCAAGAGTCCTGAGGGAGCTGGCAGAGGACATTGGCAAGCCTCCAGTTGTCTGGGACCTCCCCTGTTAACCAGGACTGCTGATAAATGATGGAGTGACTTGGCAATGTGATGCCCATCTACATGAAGGGCCAGAAGGAGGATCCAGGGAACTACAGGCCCATCACCCTGACCTCGGTACTGGGGAAGGTTATGGAGCGGTTCATCTCGAGTGAGCTCACCAGGCATGTGCAGGATAACCAGGGGATCAGGCCCAGCCAGCATGGGTATAAGAAAGGCAGGTCCTGCCTGACCAACCTGGTCTCCTTCTATGACCAGGTGACCCACCTAGTGGATGAGAGAAAGGCTGTGGATGTTGTCTACCTGGACTTTAGCAATGCCTTTGATGCTCTCTCCCACAACATCCTCCAAGAGAAGCTGGCGGCTCATGGCTTAGACAGGTGTACTCTTCGCTGGGTAGAAAAACAGCTGGATGGCCGAGCCCAGAAAGTTGTGAACAGAGCTAAATCCAGTTGGCAGCCAGTCACGAGCATTGTTCCCCAGGGCTCAGTGTTGGGGCCAGTCTTGTTTAATATCTATCAGTGATCTGGATGATGAGATTGAGTGCACCCTCAGTAAGTTTGCAGCTGACATCAAGTTGGGTGGGAGTGTTGATCTGCTTAAGGCTAGGAAGGCTCTGCAGAGGGACCTGGACAGGCTGGATCGATGGGCCAAACTCATTTGTATGACATTTAACAAGGCCAAGTGCCTGGTCCTGCACTTGGGTCACTACAACCCCATGCAACACTACAGGCCTGTGGAAGAGTGGCTGGAAAACTGCCTGGTGGAGAAGGACCTGGGGGTGTTGGTTGACAGCTGGCTGAACATGAGCCAGCAGTGTGCCCAGGTGGCCAAGAAGACCAACAGCATTGTGGCGTGTATCAGGGATAGTGTGGCCAGCAGGAGTAGGGCAGTGATCGTGCCCCTGTACTTGGCACTGGTGAGGCCACACCTCGAGTATTGTGTTCAGTTTTGGGCCCCTCACTACAAGAAGGATATCAAGTTGCTGGAGCACATCCAGGGAAGGGCAACAAAGATGGTGAAGGGTCTGGAGAGCAGGTCTGATGAGGAGTGGCTAAAGGAACTGGGGTTGTTTAGTCTGGAGAAGAGGACGCTGAGGGGAGACCTTATTGCTCTCTACAACGACCTGAAGGGAGGTTGTAGTGAGGTGGGTGTTGGTCTCTTCTCCCAAGTAACTAGTGATGGGATGAGAGGAAATGGCCTCAAGCTGCATCAGGGGAGGTTTAGGTTGGATATTAGGAAAGATTTCTTTACTGAAAGGGTTATCATGGATTGGAACAGGCTGCCCAGAGAGGTGGTGGAGTCACCATCCCTGGAGGTGTTCAAAAAACATGTAGGCATGGCACTTCAGGACATGGTTTAGGAGGCATGGTGTGTTGGGCTGGTGGTTGGACTTGATGATCTTAGAGGTCTTTTCCAACCTTAATGATTCTATGATTCTTACTTTTGCCCTTCCAGTTCTCTTCCCCATCCCACCAGGTTGGGGCAAGGGGTGTGAACAAGCGTCTGAGTGGAGCTTGGTCGCAGACTGGGCTTAAACCAAAACGCTATCTTGTTCATCATTATGAAATTTTGATAATATCCAGGCTAACTGTATTTCCCCCTGAATGTGGAAAAGATGAAAATACGCAGAGTAAGGATGTCATCAGAGTTGGAGATTTTTATTTAAAGCTTTAAATAAAGGAAGTCACCTTTCTTGCATTTTTTTCCTGCATTTCTGCTCTCACTTCTTGTTATTTTAATGCACTGTGTTTTACTGAACTCTGTTTTGTGGAGCAATTAAGCCATAGTAGTAATGTCCAAAATCCATCTTGACTTTTATCGAAGTGGATTTTGCAGTCCTTTTTGTACTTTGATGGTAACATCAGACAACATAATGTGCTGTTACCACTGGTGTCTTTCTTGCATTTTCTAATTTCATACGGTTTTAGTTTTATATATAATCTGATGTCCTTAAATTGTATGGCCATGGAGATAGGTCTGAACAAGGTTATAAATGTTATTAATCTTTTAGCTTGCTTTCCCACAAACCCCTGCACATCTCTGTTGACATGGCAACCTGCACCTGAGAAACACCATGAGCAGTCCAGGGCTTTGGAGACCTCCTCTGAGCAGGCAGAAGTGGTCATGAATTAGTAGTAGGAGTAGAAAAGAAGCAACTTGAAAAGCCTGTGCTATTTAGGTGCTGCCTGGATTAAGCAGCACCCAAGCTGAGATCTGGCTTCAGGCAATTCCAGCTACATCTTTTAGAGCATCAGTTTCTGTATATTTAATTTTCTGGTGTTGAGAGAAGCGTTGGCAGTTACCATAATGCATCTAGTCAGTTGGTATATTCTGCTGAAAAACATACTAATATGAAAAACTGTGGTGGGGAATCTGTTTTACTAGATTGTTATTTCTCTGTTGAGTGATAGAATGCTTTTGTTTGAACAAAAATACTCTTAACGAGAACCTAAAGTATAAGCCAGTAAATCATATTAAGCTCTTGATAATTTACTCTTTTTATAAAGAGTTTAGTCCTACTTTCTTCTCCATACTCCCAATTAGATATCGCAGTCTATGTACCTAAATTACCCTGTTACTGAAATCAGATGATGTTTAGAGTGTTCTTCGTTGTCATGCAGCAGGCCCAGCTAGGTGAATAGCACTTATAACTGCTTCAGGTTATAAACCAATTTGTGTGGTTTATTTTTGCCACTTCAGTGGTTCAAACTGAAAGATACCCTCTCCTCTTACATAAATTTTTTAGCCTCTGAATTTTTTGTTCAAGTAAATGAATTTTTAAAATTTTTTTATCACAGGGTCAAACAGCCCTCAGAGTTATAAAATTTAACACATAACAAATTGTGGTGTTGTCAGGGACTAATTTCAGTATTCTTTCTGCCATCTTTATGCCTATAGCTAATGTCTCACTATGGAAATGTATTTTATTATATTTTTTCATTTATTATGCAGTTCAGAATTTTTTGTGTTAAATCGGTATTAATCCATTTCTCTCCCTTATTTTTAGGTCATTGGAATATTGGATGTGTTCACACCAGATGTATCACTGGATAAGTTTAATGACTTGTAAGTTCAGAGTTGTTTGTATTAGGGAGCAGGGCATCATTGCTTGTGCGGGAGGAAGGGTTCTTGGTTTTTTAAATGGAGAATTCCAAAATTGTTGCTTCATGGATTTTATTCTTATTTTTCTGAAGATTTTATTCTTCTGAATTTCATCTTAATATAACTCTCATGTGCAACTTTAAAATTTGTAGGCTGAGATTTTCAGATTGTCATTAGAACAAGTTACTCATAAGGCATGTACTTCCTTCAGCCCTTCATACATGGCAGTTTGGTGGATTCCCCAATCCACCTTTCAAGTACTGACTCCTTGCCCTAATGCCCAGGTTGCCCAAATGATAGGACAATTCTTAACCCAAACAAGTAGGCTGAAATTTATGCCTGCTACATGACATGTCTCTGGTGTGATCTATCCTAATTCAAGGACTAATTCAAAACCGCTGATGCTGCTGAATTTTTTAGTGGTTATCTGTGCCGTGGTTCGTTGTATTCCCAGGCTGGTTTCCCAGTCCAGTGGTCCAAACAGCTCATGATATAGATCCTTTCCAGCACCAGGCATGTACATCTCCCTGACTTTTTGGTGGCATCTCAGACACAAGATATTTAGCATGTCTGTTGTTTTGCTTTTGTATCCTACTGCAATTCTTGTGAATTAGAGTCACTAGAGAAACAGTGGTCAGAAGTCCTGGTGGGCTTAATGTAGATTTCATGTTACATTTGTAGAACTGTTGTGAATTTCACCAAATGTAGCTATGTTTCAAAAACAAACTTGCATATTTAGATATTACAAAGAAAGCTCTCTGACAGGAAAATATAGAAAATGAAGTATAGAAAACATGGACCGTGTGTTCATATTGATAATTTGGGCCAAAATGATCATTGAGCCAAAAAGGATGTTGTCCATATTGCCTATAGAGCTAGAATTTTATACACGTGCATTTTATTACATATGCTATGTATGATTAGCATTCAAGCACTGTTTTAAATGGGACCCTAAAATCATCCTTCAAGTTTTAGAGGTGCAAGTCAAGTAGGAGGGACATTTTTATAACTCAAACTGCATCAGGTGGACCTATGGGAAATTCTCTTTCAAGACTTTGGGCAAGCCATTAAAGATGAGCAGAAGTAGATGTGTATACATTTAAAACGAAAGTGAAGCAACTGCTTTTGTGAGTTAAAGGTCGAATGGGTCATTTGAGGGGGACTTTATTTTTGCTGACTAGTTGTGGGACGTTATATGTGGCCTATTGTATAAAGATCAAATTCAAGCAGATTTGTGGCTAGAAGCAACAGAACCAGGGTGGGTGATTTCACCAGAGCCAGTCCTTAAAGTTGGTATTAGCTAAGAAACCCAAGGTCTCAGACAACTTCTAGCCCTCGCGTGCTCCTGCTCTACCTGCCATTCTGTTCTCCTGCTCCTCTACCAGTGTAAAAAAGATTGAAGACAAGGTCCCGTTTCCTTTATGAATATCCAGCGTCCTTTCCGTGCTCGTGCTTCTGTTGAACTTTCTTCAATTTTAGAAGTTCAGCTGATTGAAATGGTGTACAAAATCAGAAATGCATAAATCTTTATCAGTTTAAGTCCCACTCTGCCAGCTTCTTTCCCACCCCCTTCATCTCTATTCCTTGCATTGTCTGTGCTTGTATCATACACAGTGTGCCAGAACATGTTGCTGCTCCTCATTTTGTAAGAATTTTGGGTTTTAACTGGAACTTCAAAGAACGTAGATGCATTAGGCATCAAGTTCCCATTGAAGTGAATTATTAATTGGGTGCTTAACCTCCTAAGCTTATGTGAGGATTCCAGCTGTAGATTGTAAATACATTTTTGGCAATAAAAATAAATTTGCACAGTTTTAAGTAGTAGACAAAGTGTTGAAAGTGAGCCCATAGTTGTCCTGTTCCAATGTGTTGCTCATAAATGATTGCTGAAGTTTGCATTTTCAAACTCAGACAGGAGTGCGTTTTCCCTCTCTTTTGTTTCTCCATCCACCTGGAATGCTCTCTATTCAACTGCAAGAGACTTGAAGTCATCAATTTCTAAACTTCACAAATTGTGCATATGTAAAAATACAGTCTTATTTTTCCTTCTCATCCTGTTCTTTGCAGTGCTTAATGGTTATATATTGCTTTGCACTTTGTTCACGTAAATCACTATCCATCCAAAGCTTTGGGACTTGTACAGATGGTGGCAGGCGAGCAAAATCCTAATGAATGCTTGATGGTCACTGCCGGTAGTAAAAGATGTGTATATATTTCTCTATTTCTCTTGCCCTACCTCTTTCTACGTCTGTTTTCTCTAGAGCAGTCACTAAAGGGTTTTTTTATGGCTCATTCCAAATATTCATGACCCCTGGGAAAATCTATTTAATAAGACTGAGTGGTGGGAGAACTTAATATGCTTTCAACTGTCAGGAACATCAACAAAGAAGTTAAACTCCATTTTCTAAGTCACTTGGTCTCTTGATGGGAAACATTCTGTGTGTTATACTGGGGGAGAGATAAGAGATGTCATTCTCTTTGCCATATTTGCTCTATCCTTATATAGTTACAGAATTAAATTGGTTATCTTTTGTACCCAAATGACAGTAGATTTGTCTTTGAATGCTGGGACTGGGAGCCTGAGTCCTGATCCCCAAGGCTGTGGGGAAAAAATGTTGGTATCTAAGAAACGTTGAAAATATTAACCATAACTCCTAGTGACCAAATCAGTGTCCCATCTCCCTTATGGCTTTATATTCAATTTATGTATTCTTTATAGCTACAATTCTAATAGAATAAATGAAGTTTTCATGCAGGTTTAATAGTAGAAATCAGCAGAATTGTAATTTGCATATTTTAACCAGTGGAAACCCATTTAAGTCTAAATAATAAAATCTGTAGCTATGAAACAATTATCACATCTAATTCTTCCCTTCATGAAAATGCATTTGTTCATAAGAAGAGGAAAACTGATGACTATCCTCAGGTGCCAGATGTGACTGGTTCTGTCTATGTTCAGACCTGACTTTAACGATAGACTCTGAAGGATGAGTTTACTACAAGCAATGTGAAGAACAGTTTTGGATCTTAAGTGAAGATTAGCCTTGAATTGCCAGCTTGGCATTCTCAAGCTTTCTGTTGCTGGTGTCCCTTACCAGTAGTAAGTACTGAAGATCCCAGTTTATGATCCCAGATGAAAATTAATGGAAGTTATTGTTGCCTCCTAATTTGATCAACTCTATTTCTGTACATCTGACCTTGTGTATTTGAACAACCCATCTAGGCAGTTTGGTTGCTGCTAGTTCAACGCTATGGTCGTGATTGTGAGATACACAGCATTGCGCGAATGTCTTCATTTTCTGTGTAGCTGTCTTTAAAATATCACATGGCTCTTGATTAGATCCTTTCTAACCAGTTCAGAATCTGCACTCTTCTGATAACTAGCAACTTTCCTAATCAGCGTTGGGGTTGGGCAATACCTCTTTATGACGATCAAAATAGGTAAAACCAGAGAAACTTGGAGGGCAGGGGGATGATCATGGAATTGTTTGGTAAATTGAATGATCCATAATTTAATATTGTCACTGAACTATAACATAAAATTTTGTTTCAGTTTATTTGACAAATTAATTTATTCTGTCTTTGTTTTTTGATAAGCTACCTTGTCATGCCGTTTATGGGAACAGACTTGAGTAAGATAATGAAGCATGAAAAACTAACTGAAGACCGGATCCAGTTCCTGGTATATCAGATGTTAAAGGGCTTAAAGGTTTGCCACTTCTACTACTATTTTGCTTTCACATTCTTTTTTCCTAATAAAACATTATGGAGAGCTGTAAGTACTTACCATTTGATAGCAGGATAAAATTTATCTCACCTTGTATAGTAAAAGTAATAACATTCTGCATAGTTGTTGTTTTGTCATGATAGATGTTACCTGGCATTTTTTTGTATGATGGTTTTGTCTGTGGCTTTTTTCAAGCGAAAAGAAAAGATAGTCATTCAAGATCTCTGTAGTACATTGATCCAGGATGACCTTGGTTTCCTTACTTGAGTACACCAGAACATCTCTGCTGTGGTTTTTAGTTGCCTGCTTCCTCAGTAGTTGATTGTGGTGCTGCTTTGCCGCACCTCTTACTGTGGCTAGTTGGAGAGCATAGACTGAGAATGAAACCACTGTTGATTTCAGAGGGAAGACTCCCCTTGAATTGAGCCCTCAGCTCTGTCATCAGCTTCAAATTTCTGTAATTTGAAAATTTTTCCATGGATTACCAATACTTGTCTGATGCACTGTTGGTAAGGCACTGTGTACCTAACCTGCTCTAAGTGTATCTTTCTGTGCTCTTCGAAGAGCATATATATATGTGTATGTGTGTTACATACGTATATATGTGATTGGGGTGTGCGTATATTTATACCATACCTATATGTATGGTACATGTATAGGTATGGTATATACATATAGGTAAGATATATAGGTATCATACATATCTATCAACTTATAGGTGTGGTATTTTGGGGTGAAAGTCTGACCCTGAGAGGGACTCTGGGCCGCGTGGACTCCTAGTGCTCACACTGGTTTTGGGAAGTGTTCAAGGACCACAGCAAGTGCTAGTTTCATCTCTGGGGTATTAGAAGTCCAGTTCTGCAAAGTGCTAAAGTACATTGCTAAATTTAAATAGGTAAGTCATTGGGATTGTTTCTATATTGAAATACCTTTCTTCGCTAGGCATCTGAACGGTTTCTGTGAAATTGAGAAGTATGTGTCCTTTGCATAACATGCATGTAAAGTTAGAGAGGCTCAGAAGTCTCCAAGTCTGGGACAGCTTTGATAAAGAGGAAGGACTGTGGATTTTTAGTGACAAATGTGAGTGGGAGGTGGCTGAGGGGAGCACAGGTAAATCACTTACAAGCCCAAACTAGTAGGCATCTGAGTTAAACAGGTGTGAAAGATGTCAGAAGGGTGTTCTATGAAAGAAAATAACTTTTTAAATGCCTTTTAACAGACTCCCTGAGATTGGAAGAGACCTCTGGAGACTGTGTAGTCCAACCCCACTGCACAGAGCAGAGTAAAACTGAGCAGGCTGCTCAGGAGCTTGTGCAGCTGAGTTTTGAGTATCTCTAAGGATGGAGACTCCACAGCCTCTCTGGGCAACCTGTTCCAGGGTCCAATCTCCCTTACAGCAAAGTAAGTTTTTCTTACGTTTAAATGGAAATTCCTGTGTTTCAGGTTTTCCCCATTGCCTCTCGGCCTGTCAGTGGGCACTACTTAGAAGTATCTGGTTCTGTCTTTTTTACTGCCTCAATCAAGTATTTATGCACATTGATAGGATGCACTGTGGGCATTTTCCCAGCTAAACAATCCTGGCTGTCTCAGTTTCTCCTCATATCAGATGCTCCAGTCCCATAATCATCTTCATGGAGCTTCACTTGATTTGCTTCAGTGTCCCTCTTTAACTGGGAGGCCCAGCACTGGACATAGCATTCCAGGTGTGTCTCACCAGAGCAGAGAACAGGGGAAGGATCACCTCCCTCAAGTTGCTAGCAATCCTCTGCCTAAAGCAGGAGGCTTTTGGTCGTCTTTGCTGCAAGGGCCCATTGCTCATATTCAACTTGTCCATCAGGACCTCCAGGTCCTTTTCTGCTAAACAGGTCAACTCCCGTCCTGTATGTTACGTGGGATTATTCCTTCTCAGGTGCAGGATTTTGTTGAACTTCGGTGGGTTCCTGTCAACCTGTTTCTCCGGCCTGTAGAGATCTTGCTAAATGGCAGCACAACCACCTGACGTCTGAACATTCCTCTCAGCTTTGTATCATTTGCTGACTTGCTGAGGGTGCACTCTGTCCCATCATCCAGGTCACTAATGGAGATGTTAAACAGGACTGGCCTCAGTACTGAACCTCAGGGGCACATGGCTAGTGATGGGCCTCCAGCTGGATTTCCTACCACCAATCACAACCCTGTGATCCAGGCAGTTCAGCCAACTGACTCAGTCAGCTTTGATCCAGGCAGTTCAGTCTACCTCACTGTCCATTAAGCTGATATTTGCTCTATCTATGAGGTTGTTATGGGAGAGTTTCAAAAGCCCTGCTAGAATCAAGGTAAACAACATCGTCTGCCTTCCCATCATCCATGAATCCAGTCATCTTATCATAGAAGGCTAACAGGTTAATCAGGCATGATTTTCGCCTTTGTAAATCCATGTTGACTACTGTCAGTCACCTCATTTTCCCTGTTAAGTTTGGAAATGGTTTCCAGAATTATTTGCTCATTACCATCCCAGGGAGTGAGGTGTGGCTGACCGGCCTTTAGTTCCTTAATCACACCACATTTGGAGTACTGTGTCCTGTTTTGGGGCCCCCAGTTTAAGAAGGACAGGGAACTGCTCAAGCAAGTCCAGCAGAGAGCTACCAAGATGATCAGGGGGCTGGAGCATCTCCCTTATGAGGAAAGGCTGAGAGACCTGGGTTTGTTCAGCCTGGAGAAGAGAAGGCTGAGGGGGGATCTCATCAATGTTTATAAATGTCTGAAGGGCGGGTGTCAGGATGATGGGACTGGACTCTTTTCAGTGTTGGCCAACAACAGGACAAGGGGCAATGGGCACATGTTGGAACACAGGAAGTTCCAGCTAAACATGAGGAAAAACATCTTTCCTGTGAGGGTGCCAGAGCTGTGGAAGAGGCTGCCCAGGGAGTTTGTGGAGTCTCCTTCCCCGGAGACATTCAGAACCCACCTGGACGCGTTCCTGTGCCCCCTGCTCTGGGTGTGCCTGCTGAAGCAGTGGGGTTGGACGTGATAATCTCCAGAGGTCCCTTCCAACCCCTACCATTCTATAATTCTGTGATCATCATCTTTCTTGCCCTTTTTGAAGGCACGAACAATGTTTGCATTCTTCTTATCATAAGAAACATCTCCTGATCACCGTGACCTTTCACTTATTATTGAGTGGCCTCACAATGACTCTGGCCAACTTTCCTTAGCATTCATGGGCACATCCCATCAGGGTCTGGGACTTGTGCCTATCCAGTTTGTTTAAATACTAATCTGATCTTCCTCCACCAAGAATAAGTCGTCCTTGCTCCAGACTTTCCCAGTGGTCTTGGTGACCTATAATTTGGCAAATGTTACCAGTAAAGATGGAGGGAAAGAAGGCATTGAGTACCTTGGCCTTTTCCATGCCCCTTGTCACCTGATGCTCTGCCCCAATCAGCAGTGGGCCTGCGTTTCCATGTTTTCTTTTTGCTCCTGATGTGCATGTATGTCCTGGTTTCAGCTGGGATAGAGTTAATTTTCTTTCTAGTTGCTGGTATAGTGCTGTGTTTTGGATTTAGGGTGAGAATAATGTTGATAACATGCTGATGTTAAGCAGTGCTTTTACTAAGTCAAGGACTTTTCCAGCTCCCCATGCTCTTCCAAGTGCACAAGAGGCTGGGAGAGGAGGGGGCAGAGCCAAGACAGCTGACCCCAACTGGCCAAAAGGACATTCCATACCATATGATGTCATGCTCAGTATATAAACTAGGGGAAAAGCTGGCTGGGTGTCTGCCACTTGGGAACTGGCTGGGCATCAGTCAGCGTGCGGTGAGCAGTTGCACTGTGCATTATTTGTTTTGTGTATTCTTTTATCATATTATTATTTTCACTTTCTTTTCTGTCCTATTAAATTGTCTTTATCTTAACCCACAAGTTTTACCTTTTCCTCTTTTTTTTTATTCTCTCCCTCATCCCACTTGGGGAGAGCAAGCAAACGGCTGGGTGGTTTTTAGCTGCCTGCCGGGTTAAACCACAACAACGTAGAAGCTCTTGTTACCCTTCATGTACCTCACCAGGTTCAGTACCAGGTAGGCTTTGCCTTTCCTAACTCCATCTCTGCACACTTGGACAGTGTCCCCACATTCCTGGTGGGTGACCTGACTCTGCTTCCACCTCATGTACACTACCTTTCTATGTTTCAGTTTGCCTAGGAACTCTTCATTCATCACGTAGGCCTCCTGTCACCTTTGCTTGATTTTGTCTTCTAGTGTCTGTTTTAGTAATGTGCCAGCATTTTACACTGTGAAAATATGAGAGGATTCATAAAAGGCTAGAAGAGACCAGTCAGATTTGTCTAGTTTTGAACTGTAGGAAAGCTTCATTTTGTAGCTCTTCCAGTAAGTCGCCACTTAGCTGGAGCATGGCTTCTGGGAAAGAATAATAAATTCAATTTAAAATTTTCTTATACTTGAACAAAAAGTATAACCAGACTCCATCCTTAAGTTAGTTATTGTGCTTCTTCATGATTCTTGGGGTTTTTTTTTTAGAGAATAGCTATGACTATAAGCCCAGTTAATATGCCTGACCATTTAATCCACCACTCTTTCTCAGAAATAATGTTTATATTTGCAGATGACATCAAATTGGGCAGGAGTGTTGATCTGCTTAAGGGTAGGAAGGCTCTACAGAGGGACCTGGACAGGCCAATTGTATGAGGTTCGACAGGGCCAAGTGCTGGGTCCTGGTTGCAACAAGCCCATGCAGTGCTACAGGCCTGGGGAAGAGTGGCTGGAAAACTGCCTGGTGGAGAAGGACCTGGGGGTGTTGGTTGACAGCTGGCTGAACATGAGCCAGCAGTGTGCCCAGGTGGCCAAGAAGACCAACAGCATTGTGGCTTGTATCAGGGATAGTGTGACCAGCAGGAGTAGGGCAGTGATCGTGCCCCTGTACCTGTGGTGCGGTCTCACCAGTGCTGAATACTGTGTTCGGCTTTGGGCCCCTCACTATAAGAAGTACATTGAGTTGCTGGAGCGTGTCCAGAGAAGGGCAACAAAGAGGGTTAAGGGTCTAGAGAGCAAGTCTTATAAAGAGCAGCTGAGGGAACTGGGGTTGTTTGTCTGGAGGAGGCTGAGGGGAGACCTTGTTGCTCTCTACCTGAAAGGGAGTTGTAGTGAGGTGGGTGTTGGTCTCTTCTCCCAAGTAACAAGTAATAGGATGAGAGGAAACAGCCTCAGGTTGTGCCAGGGGAGGTTTGGATTGGATATTAGGAAAAATTTCTTCACTGAAAGGGTTATCATGGATTGGAACAGGCTGCCCAGGGAAGTGATTGAGTCTCCATCCCTGGAGGTATTTAAAAGACATGTAGATGTGGTGCTTAGGGACATGGTTTGGTGCAACTTAGCAGTGTTAGGATTGTGGTAGGATTCAATGGTCTTGAAGGTCTTTTCCAACCTAAATGATGCTATCTATGATTCTATTTATCTTTCTTTTATCTCTTGGATCTTATACTTCTGTGGACTGCAGAGCCAACAGCTATAGCAAAACAACATACCTCTGGATTTTACTGAGTCTCACAAAGATGATTCTAAACACATTAGCTGTCATATACTTTGAATGTTTTTCTTCCTCACCTTTCTGCTAAATACTGTTTATTATTGCTACTGGTTTTTTCCTCTATTTGGCTTTTTAAAAATGGCTTGTGATTATTAAAGTTCATGTCTTACAACACAAAAAGAAGATACTCTTTAAGCTGTCCGTCTGCAGTCTATATTAGTGTGATATGAAAATACTTCTCAGTCTAGATTGGTACTGCAATTCTTATATTAGTGTTGGTTTTTGGATGTACACAACTGTTGATCGTAAAAAGGCTATTACTTATTTATTATTCTTTTCTTTTGGTGACACAATTGCAAGAGAAGAAAAACTTTGACCTAGCTCTGCAGGCGTCAGCCAGGCCCTCCTGCAGTGATGGCAGTTTAATTCCCTTGCTGCTCTGGAGATGCATGTTGCAATGAGGCCATGGAACGGCACTGTCTGGAATTGTATGTCATTCCTTGGCTGCCGCTTGCACAGTGCAATTTTGGTTTTATGGTCCTGTGCCTGTAACATACAACGTGCAGGCATACTTTCTTCTGCACTCGTACAGAAGTAAGTGGACTCAGTGTGCTGGAAGGTGTGTTGCGCAGGGATGTGCTTGTGCAGTGGAAATACAGAACTGGTTTTGATAGAGGAAGGTCTGGCACATCCATCAGGGTGCTGATTCTTCCAGATCTATATTTGCATTGCCAAACACTATTAAAAATAAATTATGTAGCTGGACAGCATGCTGTTCCTGGACAAGAACATCAGGAAGAGCGTACCCAAGATTGCTTTGTCTCTCAATACTTGACAAATACAGAAGGGCAAGTAAATTGGTTTACTACCATCACAAAGCTTAGCAAATATACTTTGTCGTTGAGTCCTGCATTGTTAATTTCTCTTTGACCCTACCTCAGATTTTGTGTTTTTCATTTAGTAGATTTTCACTTGCACGGCCTTTTACATATGTTAAGTAATGATCCTTTTTATTCTACAGTTGTGCGTTTAAATGCTGTACATTTTACAAATGCAGAAACTAAAGCTAGGTTTGGGGAAATTAACTTTATTTAAACTAGAGGGAACTCACCTCTGATCTGGGCTTTGAATGTGGAGTTATAATTTCACTTTGGTAGTCAGTTCCCTAATTACAAGCCATGTCCTAATATGTATTTTCTCAAGGACCATATAGGTGGAGTGGTCTGTTTAGTTGCAGGTAGCTGTCTGGGAAACAGGTTTCCAGGAGAGGCATGCTATTCACCAGAGATTAAAAACATCATTTGGGCTAATTTTACAGGCAAGCAGTGTATGAACGGTAAAAAATTAACTTGAGTTGAGTGTAGCGGAAAGTTCATTCCAGTGAAATGGCTTAGAAACTTATTTTGGTCCTAGTGGCCTAGATTATCTCACAGAGGCCAACAGAGTGAAGTTTGTGGGTCCCAAAGGCTGACACTGAAGGTCTGTTGGATCAGTAAATGTGGAAGGCAAGCGGAGCAGCTCTTCGTGGTTGATATACATCTGAAGAAAACAGAGCAGGAATTAAAGAGGATGTGTTGGGTTTGTGTGGCAAGGTAGTGGGGGGCTGAAGGTGTGGCTTCTGTGAGAAGACACAAGGAGCTGCCCTCACATTGGACACAAACAGCTCCAGATGGCTCCAAGACAGACCCCCTGCTGGCAAAACCTGAGCCCATCAGCAAGGTTCGTGGCACCTCTGTGGTAACAGATTAAAGGAGGGGTAAAAAATGCTGCACAGCATCCAGGAGGGAAGAGCGTGAATATGTGAGAGAAACAACCCTGCAGACACCAAGGTCAGTGAAGAAGGAGGGGGAGGAGGTGCTCCAGCCACCGGAGCAGAGATTCCCCTGTAGCCTGTGGTAAAGAACACGGTGAGGCAGGCTGTCCCCTGCAGCCCATGGAGGTTAATGGTGGAGCAGATACCCACCTGCAGCCAGGAAGGACCCCACACTGAGCAGGTGGATGTGCCTGAAGGAGGCTGTGACCCTGTGGAGAGCCCGTGCTGGAGCAGGCTCCTGGCAGGTTTTGTGGCAAGACCTGTGGTCCACAGGGGACCCACACTGGAGCAGTCTGCTTCTGAAGGACTGCACCCCATGGAAGGGACCCATGCTGGAACAGTTCATGAAGGACAGTCTCCTGTGGGAGATATCCCACACTGGAGCAGGGGAAGAGTGTGAGGAGGAAAGAACAGCAGAGATAATGCGTAATGAACTGACCACAGTCCCCTTTCCCCACCCCTCCACACTGCTCAGTGGGAGGGGGTAGAAGAGTCTGGATTGAAGTTGAGCCTGGGGGGAAGGGAGGGGTGGGGGGAAGGTGGTTTTAGTTTTGGTTTTTTGTTTCTAACTGTCCTATTCTGTTATTAATTGGCAATAAATTAAATTAATCTTCCCCTAAGCAAGTCTGTTTTGCCCATGATGGTAATTGGTGAGTGATTTCCCTGTCCTCGTCTCAACCCACGAGCTTTTCCATTGTATTTTCTTCTCCCCTGTCCTGCTGAGGAGAGGGAGTGAGAGCGCAGCTTGGTGGGCACGTGATGGCCAGCCAAGGTCAACCCACCACAGAGGAAAAGAGCAGGAAGTTACTGACATAAGCTGCTATTCCCAGGATTTTGGAGAAACGAGAGCAGTTCTCATTCCAGTTACAAGGCCACCAGCCGGGATGCTGACATAGTCTTAATAAATTGGTATCTCTGGTCTCTAACTGTGTAAGATTTTCTATAAAAAGTGGTTCACCTGAATATTTTGTCTCTTCCCCTGTGTTTTTGAAGAGCACAACTGTACTTACTTCAAAATTACCAGCAGGAAATAAGACACTATTCAGCAACTAGACTCTGATGTTTTGTCATTTCCTATTGCGCGGCTAATGTTTGCGAACAGTCTTTACTGTGTCTGTTCCATTAAATTTTGGATTCTTCTTGAACGAATGAATCCAGCTGCAATAATACACCTAGTTGGAAATATCTTTAAGAAATAGGAGTGGCCCAGTGCTTCAGGGACATTCTTGCAGCACTGTCCTGCTAGGAAGTGGGTTAAGCTGACAGCAGTATTGCTAGCACGTAGAGAAAAAAGAAAATGGGTCAGTAATTTGTTTCTTCTTTTACAGATATCAGTAAGTTAGCTGTTTAAGAAAGGGTTTGCCAAGTTTTGCATGCAAATCTTTTGCTTTGTAAGGTCTACTATATCTGGATTAAAGACAGCCCATCTGTGTTTACTTAGATTGATTTTATTTTGGCAGGGTAGGGGGAAGAAGGCATACATCTAGCCAGTGCTCAGCTGAGGCATTATAAGGGAAAAATACTTGCAGCACCTGGGAAGGAGGAATATGCCACACTGTAGATCTGTGTTGTAAAAGTCTTTCAACTTCCCAAGCTTAGCCTTTAATTTTTATAATGCTTTTTTCTTTTTCTTTTTTTTTTTTAATACCTTTTAACTTTGATCGGCTCTGTTTTGGGTTTTTTTTTTGTGTGTTAAAAAATGTTACCTGCAACATGTGTTTGTCCTTTGTGTAAAGCAAGTAGTACATAAGCACTTTATGGTATCTGTATTTATGTCTATTCAAAGGCAAGAAGCTGTTCGTCATTTTTGTCACATTGCATGCTTCTATTGTAACAGCCTGTTTACATGTGATAATTACATGCATGTAGAAAAAACTCTGCGTGAGTGATGTATCATGAAGGGATAAGGGAGATTTTTGCTAAGCCCCCAAGTCAGTTCCTTGCAGGGTTCGTTTCTATGTTCTACCTGTAGACTGGTTCTGGATTAGATGTATACCAAAACTCTCAATAGGCTTGATTTTAAGACTATCTATAAATTGAAATCAATATAAAATTCATACAGAGTTTTGGAAGATTTGACTTTGCACTGTATGTCTATACAGTCCTTGTTTGTCAGTTAGTTTCTGTTCTTGCTGGTTTACTATCTTCTTTCTACAGGGAATGAAATATTCATTTCCTTTCTTGGGTGACCCTTGTAATTTATCAGAATTTAACTTCATCTGAGGTAGGAAAAAACAATGTGATTTGACACTGCTTAAAAACAATGATGTGTCTCTCCTTTGTCTGTTTCCTAGTTGGGCCTTTGTCTGGCATTAAATTTTATTTAAATATGAGCTTCCAACTTGGAAGGGCTTTCATAATTTTTGTGTTTGACAGAAAAGCTGTGCATTGTCAAAGAGTGCAGAAGGCAAGCTGAATATAAATGTCTTTATGTAGGTGGGAAGGGGCTGGAGCTTCCAGCACTTTCAGTCTTGGGTCCCTCTTCTGCAGGAGTGCCAGTTGGATTCTTGTTCATAGAGGTCTGGGGAGGTGGGTGGCGGTCCTGTTTCTTTATTTGTACAGTGTTTGAGAATGGATGGATAACTCTTGGGCCATACAAACACCTGTTCAAGCAAGTGAAAGGTCCTGCACCTGGGGAGGAGCAACCCCATGCACCAGTACAGGCTGGGGGCTGAACTGCTGGAAAGCGGCTCTGTTGAGAAGGACCTGGGAGTGCTGGTGGACAACAAGTTGACCATGAGCCAGCAACGTGCCCTTGTGGCCAAGAAGGCCAACAATATTCTGGGCTGCATTAAAAGGAGTGTGGCCAGCAGATCGAGAGAGGTTATCCTCCCCCTCTATTCTGCCCTGGTGAGATCACATTTGGAGTATTGTGTCCAGTTTTGGGCCCCCCAGTTTAAGAAGGACAGGGAACTGCTTGAGCAAGTCCAGCGGAGAGCTACCAAGATGATCAGGGGGCTGGAGCATCTCCCCTATGAGGAAAGGCTGAGAGACCTGGGTTTGTTCAGCCTGGAGAAGAGAAGGCTGAGGGGGGATCTCATCAATGTTTATAAATGTCTGAAGGGCGGGTGTCAGGATGATGGGACTGGACTCTTTTCAGTGTTGGCCAACAACAGGACAAGGGGCAATGGGCACATGTTGGAACACAGGAAGTTCCAGCTAAACATGAGGAAAAACTTCTTTCCTGTGAGGGTGCCAGAGCAGTGGAAGAGGCTGCCCAGGGAGGCTGTGGAGTCTCCTTCCCCGGAGACATTCAGAACCCACCTGGACACATTCCTGTGCCCCCTGCTCTATGTGTGCCTGAGGGGGGTTGGATGAGATGATCTCCAGAGGTCCCTTCCAACCCCTACGATTCTGTGATTCTGTGATTCTTTCGCCATACTCATGGTAATATTTACCTGCTCTAGTTCTCTCCTTCTGTTATCTCTATTTACTGTCTTTCGTTCGTGTTTATGTTGTTCTTTCTGCTTCCCTGCTTTCCCCTTCCCCCTCTCACCCATTTCCTCTTCATTTTTTCCTTCCCTGCCAATTCACTCATTTTCATTTTGTGTGCTGCCTAGAATACTTTCTCCTGAGTCTTTTCTAATTCCCTTTTGATTAGCTTTTTATTTTGTGTAGTGATTGCATACACAGACAAGAATGCTTAAAATTTAGACAACTGTTGGATAGCTTCCTAGCACAATCTGAAGCTTGCATTCAAGCATTTATGCATGCTACCAAAAATTGTCTTTAGGATAATGCACAGAGCTCCTGTGCTCCAAGGCACTTTGCTCACATTAACCGGGTCCTTGAATAAAATATTGTTCAGGTGAAGTGGTAATAACATTGTAAAGGATATGTCTGCTCTGGTCTGGATGTTTTTGCCGTGTTAAGAGTGAAAAATCTGTCAATAAATGGATAACTTAATGAGGAGAATCAGTAAGAACAGGCTCCCATTTCAGAAGGTTACTGAAGTGAAATGGAAAACTCTCTGAATGAAGACTGGCCTAGTTCCAGTGCTGCTACCTGCCAGGAGATAATGAAATGCAGTTAAAAAAATACTGCTATTGTTAAAGAAACACTGCAGCACAGCACCAGTATTTCGGCTTACAGAAAGGCTGATGTGTACATTAGCACGAGAAATAAGTGCTATTTCATGTAATCTCAGTAGTGTTGTATTAAGAGGAATGATGAGAAAATATAGGAGTTCTCTCCAAAGTGTTAACATGATTTTGGTGGTGTGAACACTCATAAAACCTTCAGTGGGATGAGAACGACAGCAAAACCATGCTCTTCCCCCCAGACAGGTGAGATTTACTTTAACTAAAACTCAAAAAGGTGCAGTCCTTTTAATTCATGTTTCTACATGCCACATTCTTAGGTGCAGAAATTCCTGGATCTGTTGGTTATTTCCCTACTGAATACAGTCATGCCAGCAAAAATAGCCTATAGAATATTTTAAACATCAGCTCTGGAAAATCAAGAGGCTTCAGTAAGAAGACACTGAAATCATTTAGAATGCAAGTAGTCATTGTGATATACTTGATCAAGATGGCTGTTGGCAGAAGTCATCAGCTTTTTTCTCATTTGTTGGGAGTCTAAGTCTAAAATAAAAAGGTATCCTCTCTGGTCTGTGTACAAATGACAAACAACTTCTTTTTGCATCTGGTTCCTCCATCGTGATCCACTTCATGCACATCCATGAGAGAAACAGTGTTGTGTAGTTTGTTCTTTGCTGTAGTGGTTTTATAGCCTACGTTCTGGGGAACAGCCCTGCACCCTCAGCCACTTGTGTCTGCCCCAGGAAATCCTGTGAAGTGCTTTGGCAGCTCCTATGGGTGATGTTAACCCTTGCCTCATCTGCAAGTAACATGCAACAGGAACTGGGAACTGGTCTACCGCAAATGCCGAGTCCTGCATGGACTCGGGCACGGCAGTTAGCAGCATGCCCATGCTGCATTAAAGCCCTACCATGATCTGAGCTGGACTGGTGAAGTTGTAGCCCTGGGGTTAAGGGAAGTGATTTCTTTTCTCTCTTTTCAGAACCTATGGGACCACATCTGGAGCACTGTGTCAGGTGTAATACAGGAAAAAAAGTAAATGTCAGAGATCTTATTTTTGTTCAGTCACTGCTTTAGAAATTTGGTGCCTTAAATCCGGGTCCTGTGATACTCAGATTTTATAGGTTTTGTTTAAGTTCAGAAACCTAAGTATGAAATGCACGTTGGATGTAGTTGGCTTTGAAGTAGTTGGCTTTGATCTGTAGCTTTCCTTTCTTTACTCTGGTCCCCTCATCAAGTGGACTGTGAGGATCCCTTTGCAGAGGGATTGTTGTATTTACAAGGCTAATTGCTTGTCTTCATGGCTGCTGGGGAGGAAGGCAGCAGATACTGGGGCTATGGCTGGTTGGCAGTTACCCTGCAAAAAGTTCAGTGCTCAGTGCACCGCCCTGAGACCACCCTGAGTGTCCCTGGTTGGTCCTTCCTGGCTCTGACTGCTGTTTTCCAGTAACTCTTTTCCCAGTTATCACCCCATTCTTCAGGGTGGAATAAAATAAAAACTCTCTAGGTGAAGCTGGTGGGGTTCGCCTCTCATCCATCTTTTCTGGGGACTTCTTAAAAAGCCTTTATTGTTCTTGTGTTGCTTAGCATCAGTAGTATGAGCTGCCATCAGTAGTATGGTCTGTGGGGTTTTCAGATCAGTTCCCCACACCTGATGTGAACAGCAGTAGCACATCCCAGGCCACTCTTGGAAAGCATGTTCAGTTCAGGACAACTTTCTCCATTTCAGTCCCTGCAAAAGAGATGCCTACATATGAACTAATTGCTAGAGGCTCCCTTTGTCATCTGTGACAAAAATAGTCTCTTCTAGGGCATCATTCAGCTGGTGAGAGGAACTGCGACCTCTGCAGGGAGCATTTGGTGACAGATATCTGTGTTTGGTCAGGTGTCTTCCCAAAAGAGCTAGTCCAAGGTGTCCAGTTTGTTGGTTTGACTTTTGAGAGTCCTTAAACAGGTCAGTGGAAGGGTGACAAAAATGTTCGGGTAAAAGAGAGTGTCTTGTAACATGACTTCTCAATGTTTCATTGAGGAAGAATTGAGGTGTGTAGCAAGGCTTCTCAGCTAAGACCTTGACTGGCCTTCGTCCTGGTCATAAATGATTTCTAAAAACTCAGTACTGCTGGAGCATACAAATCTAAACGATGATAGCACCTGGAAGATGCCTGTTGCAAGAGACCATTTCTGATGTATAAAATAGCAGGATTTATTCTGATACATATATATCTATATAGCAATGCCAAAAATTAACTGGAAACAGGATTTTATGTATGGAAAGAGTTAGAAAAAAACGTGTGATCTGTTGCAGTACTCAAACTGATTTATTGGTTTCTCATTACTGAGGGAGGGGAAGGGCAAAATGCTAGTTTAATTATCTGAACATTAAAAACATAGCTAAAAAGATCCTCTGTGCAATAAACAAGCATTTTCTGATTTCAGATTACTTTACCACCATGAAAAAGTACTTTCTCCCCTGTCCCAGGCAACTTCTTAAAGTCAGGATCTCATTAACTAAAAAATGCTTTCTCTTTTTACAGTATATTCACTCATCAGGCATAATTCACAGGGTAAGTGGAAACGATAGAAAAGATGTTTATATTCTGATAATGTGAGTGGTGTTTGTGTATAAGCATGCTCATGAATATGCCTCAACTTCTGTTTATAGTGTCTCTATTCATGGTGTTTGATGATGCCTTTGGTTTCTTGCTCAGTAGGAACAAAAGGTGGTATGGCTGCATCAGTGTAAGTTGGGCACTAAAGCTGCACTGAATGCAGCTTGGATTTGGATTTCTTAAATTACTTTGTGAAGTTGAGTTGTAAATTGCCACAAGAGAAAATAGTGTTTAAACTCAGATGGATAAGGGTTTTTTTCTAGCTTTTTTTTTAAATTCAGATAAAACTTTTAAAAAACAATATTTAAATGTTGTTAAAGCATCATGTTAATATTGAAAGTTGAGGGCAGGGGGAATGAAAACATAGAGACTGAAAAAATAGTCCAAAATTTTAGAGCCTTGGAAACCTCAATTTTTTCTGAGAGGAATTAAGCATCTGATTTTTTTTGAATCCCTGCTGTGTCTAAAGTCCACTTAAAATCACTTTTGCAGTGTGAAGAAGGAGTTTTGAATGATGCCTTCATGGTACCAAGCAGCGTAACTTCCCCCAAAACTGCATCAGAACAGTAGAAACTCACCGTTTATAATAAAATATAAGGAGTACCGCAGAAAGTGCACATTGTGTAGTAGCTTTAAGCTGGATGTGGAAACTACGCAAACTGCCAAAATAATGTAATAAATTGATATTTTTATTTCTGCAACTGCTGTGATCCTGGTCTAAATTTATACTTGCTCAGACTTTTTCTAAGCTCCCTCTTGATGACTCTGGAGTGTCTGAGTTTCATTACAGTTTTTTGCACCTATTTATTTCTCTCCAAGGCCCCTCTGATCTTAAAATATATTTGTATAAAACAGCTGGATGCCTGTTAAAAAGTTCAGGGAGAAGATTCCTCTAAATGTCTTGTGCTAAAGTGACAAACAAAGGTTTGCAAAAACTGAAGGAAATCTGATTTTTTTTCTTTCTGTCTATAACTGTGTACATCTAAGAGTCACTGACATTGCAAAATCTTCTTAGTCATTGCCAGTACACTTCCATTTGCTGCTAAACTTCAAAATACAAATGTCAAAGATCATTGGAAGTCTCTACAGGATCTAAAGAGGCTGAAAGGAAATTTTTTTTCACATTGCAGTCTCCATTCAACTGACTTTGTTAGGAAATTGATTTTCTAACAGAAGAGACAATAGGCTTTTATGTAAAATCTGGTTTGATTCCTTCCATACTGCTTCTAGATCTATCAGGGTATGGAACCTTTTTAAATTATATTTTGATATGCAATGTGTGCAGTCCAGAAATATATACGTGAATCCTTAGTTTTGTGGTGTTAGTATTAAATGCAAAAAATTCATGTTCAAACCCCACTCACAGTAAGATGAGTGAGTTCCTTCACTGGCAAGTACTTTCCTGACTTCTAGCAGAAAAAAAAGTTGATTTGTCTGGAGGGAAACCATACTGGAAAAAAGCCAAATGTGTTCAAGTCTCTGTCTTTGTTTCTGTTATTTGTTATATTTAATTTTCTAATTTAGATTTATGACATCGTTTTACCTGTTGCTGTTCAAAGTAGTTGTATGAAAACCATTAAACCTAAATGAAAGAAAGAAAGAAAGTGCTTTATTGTGCTTGCTGTAAAATAAATAACTAACATCCATTTCAAATCTGATTACAGGATCTAAAGCCTGGAAACTTGGCAGTAAACGAAGACTGTGAATTGAAGGTAGGATATATTTATTTGAAAACACAGTTAGATGTATTAGAAATACACTACAGAAGACAACAGGTGTGACAGATGTAGACATGCTGCCTGGCTTCAGTGATGGGCCAGGCTTTCAGCCCACAGGTTCTGAGGAGTCGTGGAGAAATAGGGGAACGCTGGAAAATGGAAGGGAGGAGGATCAGATGGGCAGCGGTAACAATATTGAAAAAAATTGCAAGAGACTTCTCCTTGTAAGTATTTTCCCATTTGTCTGACTTCAGACGCCACAAGAATAATTAAATATTTATGAAATAAAGCCCTGAATAGTGAGAATCAAATCACCTTCTATTTGTATGTCCTCGACTGACGTAAATGTGCGTTTCATACGGATGGCAGAGGCGATGATCAATTTCTGAGATCATTCTAGAGCCAAGCACAAGACATGGCTGCACTTGAAGCTAGAAGTGTTGCCCAGGATGTCCCAGCTGAAGACATCCAGGCCAGATAGGACTTTTTGGGAAGCTGGTACCCGGTGTTAACAGGGGAGAAATGAGGGTTGACCCCAAGATGTAGGGGAGGATTTCTGGTGAGGAAGTCAGTGCCACAGGTTACTGTATTCATGGCATTGTCGGAGTGGTTGGTGACTTTGGTCCCTCCAGCTGGGTGAAGGGCAGTGTAAGAACTGAAACTGCTTCTGTGGGTTTGGCATTGACAGAGCAGACCACGCCACAGCTGTGCGTGCACGCCAAGCGCATGTGCGTGGTGGCAGTAGTCAGCCTTTTCCTGTGTGATGTCTATGTTGCAATGAACACTGGTATATTTTTATGCAGTCACTCACTAAAAATACTTTTCAGGAAAAAAACATGTCATGGTTAGTCAGATAAGAGCTGTAATGGAGAACTGTTTTTATGATAAGTTGCAGCTAATCACTTCAGAGGAGCACGAGAGGAATCACATACTGCTCACCACGATCAAGAACATTTTATTTCTTTGAAAGTGATTCCTTCTGCACTAACTAGCAGTAATATCAATGCATGTAGACTACAGTGTATTTCATAGCAGGAATATATCAGTTCTGCTTGATTTTTGCTCTTAATTTAAGTAGTGAGGAAAAAAAGTCATTAAAGGGAGACAGTTCCTAATTCAGCCTCCTGTAGTTCAGCTATTAGCTGTTTCTATCGTTACGCTGCAAGACACTTGCACTTTACGGCATTTCTTGTATGACCTGATAGCTGCTTCTCTGGAGTGGGGCAAGTATTGGCACACACCGTGACTCTCTTTGTCCTACCCATCGGGGCTTCTGTTGAAGGATGAGCAGGAGGACAGTGCACACCCACACCTCTTCCCAGTATGGAAACTGGGCTTTGCTGGCATGCACTCTTGGAGATCAGGGCAGTAGCACCCACTGTGGGGAAAGTATCTGTCCTGAGGTGTAGATGTTGCCACTTCCTTGGAAATGCTCTCAGAAGAGTCCATCTTATTTTGCACATTTGTCACCTCAAGCCTCCTTCTAAATCATTGAACTGAAATACTGAATCTGACCAGTTCTGATAGCAGTTTCTTATGGGTACTGGGAATCTTCCAAAGCCTGTTGGAGTGGATAGTATTTGTACTTCAGAAATAATTATGCAGCGTGCCCAGACCTAGAAAAAATGCACCTATTTAACTGTGCAGAATGAATTTGTTATAAAAAAGCCAATTATTTATTATGAAGTAGAATTATGTAGTACTCAACACTGCTTATTTTAGGAATATAGTTTATTCTCTTCAGTGTAGACATAGTAGCCCCAGACTGCTTCCAGTCCCCAGTTTATCCAATTCATGTCTTTTAATAGATCACTATTAATTTTTAGAATTGTTTTTGTCACCTATCTTCTCTAGCAATCTGAAAGACTAGGTTCTTCAGTTAATTACAAAATCAAGCGTGTCTTTTATCCTGTGCTTGAATCATGACTGGCCTATACATCTTCACAAAACAGCAGTAAATTTGAATGGGGGCTTTTGTGTCCTGATATGTAAGTACATTTAGACCTTGTGGCCAAGGTTTCCTCCCTAAAAGAGACATAAGTCTTTATAGGAGTAGGTCTGTTATGCGAGAATTTAATCTTTGAATAAATTTTAAAAGTCTAACTTTACAAGCTGGGAAATACAGAAGAAGATCAGAGATTGTAAAGCACTCAATTAAATAAAATAAAAGTTGCTGCAACACTGCAAAAGTGTTTTTTAGTATATAATATACAAATTATATATTTGCATGTAGCCATTGTAATACAATTTTTTCCTTTTTGGAGACTGACCGGAATGTTCAGGGTCCTGTCATTTCAGAACTTCCCTATCTAACACAAAAAGCCATTGTCTCCTCCTGGCTTGTAGGTGGACAAATGGTGAGTGGGTCCCAGGGTGATGGGGAAAAAACAAGAATCTAGAAAAAGCAGTTGTACATGTTTCTCTTCTCCCCCCTCCCCTGCCCCTGAGCTGTGCAATTACGTTTTGAGATGCAGTCCAGGTCTAAGACATTCTTCCACGATACGATCACTGTATCTGCACAGTATCTCCTTATTTAATACAACTTATTTTTCTGTTACCTTGGACATTTTTAACCTTTTAGATAAACTGAGGGAAAGAATTCTATATCAGAACACAATTTTGTGAAATGACAAGGAGAAAGTATAGCATTAAGCCTTAGGTTTTGTTTCTTAATTCTTGGAGTGAAATTATGCTGTCCCTGGTTGTACAATAAGCTCTGATATATGCAGAAGAAAAGTGCAAATTTGCCATTAGGAAGTACTGGTTGTTGAAAGGCAACTCTGGTCTATAAACAGAAAGCAAACTATAATATGTTGAGAAGTGTGCGTAAAAAATACCAAGGCAGGATTTAACTGACATCTCTTTTACACTGAAGGAGTTGAACTGACTTCCCCTGGGTGCGTGCATTCAGATGCAATGGGCAGGATGTGACCCTGCTCTGAGGCTGAGCTTTCAACGTCAGTTTATGCGGGAACGGGACCATGCCGCCAGGGACAGTCCAACCCTTTTCCCCATGTCAGTGCACTCAGCAGCTTCCCTTGCATCAGCTCCAGTGGTGATGAGGCTGTAGGCAAGTTGTAATAGTTCCTTGAACTGGTAATTCATTAATAAGCAATCAGTTTTCTTTTTCATAATGAGCTTTCTGGCTCCCTCGTCTGATGCCCTCAACTGCTACACAGGAATCAGAAAAGTGACAGTGAAGGGGAAGTCACTGCCCTTTCTGCAGTCTTGAATTTACAAGTTGTTTCTGTTATGGTTATTGAAGCAAGTTAGGAAAATTAAGTCTGCTGAGTAGAAAGGGAGCTTATCCTTGAGGAGCTGAGGGGAATTTGCTCTCTCTTTCATAATTCCTGCATTATAAAAAGGATTTTCAAAATTGCTCTGAAAATTGCTTTGGAAGTTCCAGCTGAAAAGGTGAAGATTTGAGTATGAGAATAATAGTTTCATGTGAAGATTACTGTTGAAGGGTGCCATGTTAATATTAAGTACTAACAGGACACACTTGTTCCTGAGCCTAATGAATATGTAAATGAAAAGAAATCCTCACGTTAATACATAATACACAAAAATTCTCGCTGTCATTTTCTGCTTTTATGAAAATACAAACCCAAATTATATTTTAGCTGTCTCCAAGTGTTACAAGCCTTAGTATGAAAAAGGCCTAAAAAGCTGTGACAGAATAGATGGTGCCACATATAGCATTTGACCTATTATGTAAAACTTCCTTTTCTTCTTCCACCCCCTTCCCCATGTTACTGGGAAGACATAATGTTCATTGTGCTAGTTTTGGCTGGAATGTGTTGAAAGCTATATATAAAAGTGTATTTTGTTATTGCAAATATTTTGATTCCTGTAAATCTGCAGTAGCCAAAGTTCTGAGGGGTAATTTTGGCCATAATCGATTGTATTTTATTGGTAAGAATAAAAATCTCTCCCCTGGCATCCTATTCCTATTTTTAAATTGGTAGGTAATCAGCAGTTATGGGGGAGATGTACAAATGATCTTTCAAGTATGGCAATAAAGATAAGCTATTACATTTTATGCTCCTGATCTGTGAATGAAAATACAATTTTCCTTTCTGCTAGTTCCAGGGAATGATGAAACCATCCTGAAATATTTTTAAATATTTAATTACAGAGAGAATCACTCTTGGTATATTAATGCACAGATGCTCCTAGTAAAAATGTCTGCCCTGTCAATATATATGAAGCCTGATACACATGGAAACTAGTGGCTGTTCATGCAAAGCTACATATTCAAGAATCCGTGGATGATGATGATTTATCTTGAATAGACTTTGCTTACCCAAGACCCCTGCTTCTTGTTAGAAGCATGAACTTCCTGAAAAACTATGAACTGACTGTCATTCCAGGAATGTTCCTCACTGTTGGACGCAACTTTTGGTACCACCTTTTGAAGGTCCATACAGGTGGGCCTTTACGTTAGCCACTTTTGTAGAAGTTGATAAAAGGCAGTAACATTCATTTTCAATCTTGCTGCTGTACATATTGCTGTACCTGGAGATAAATATCTGAGTCTTGGAAATAAGCTGAATTGTGCATAATCCTTTAAAAAAAACAAATGCATTGACCATGTGTTTCTTATAGAGGGTTGTTCTGTAGTTGATGCAGTAGGTTGGGGAAAACTCAGTGGGGCTGAATAATTGTAATTCCCTACTCTTGCATATTTTCAGTGTGACCTAGAGGAAGGTTTCTGTGGTATGAAAACTCATAAAACAAAGATAATGATTCCTCCTTACTTCAGAATATTATTGGAACGTGCTCTTGAATAGTTGTGCCACCTGGGATATGAGGGCAATAAATACCATCTAAGATAGGTGCTGTTCTTTTAGCCCTAACAAGCTACAATAGTCATTCCATGGCCTGGGAATTTTTTGTATTGAATGGGACCCATATCTTCCTAATTAATAACTGAAGAGTTTATTCTTTTCTTTACTGGTTTTACAGCTTTTAGTGTTGCTATAGAAATATCTAACATGGGGGAAAAAATTGTGCAGCTCCTTGCTACTTCTGTCTTGATTTTTTCAAATGAGAACAAGACACTTCAAAGAGAAAAAAGATGCAAAATTAAGCAGATCTCTGCAGAATGCTCCAATTCTTTTATTTTCCGCATCTGTAAAGTCTGTATAAAATAGATTACTGGCTGTCTGATCAGGATGTTCTTTGTGCTTCCACCACAGATTCTGGATTTTGGATTGGCAAGGCATACAGACAGTGAGATGACCGGTTACGTGGTTACAAGGTGGTACAGAGCCCCAGAGGTCATACTTAACTGGATGCATTATACGCAAACAGGTCAGCATCTCTTCCGAAAAGTCTTAACAGAGCTGAAGCATTCACTGAATCAGGCAGTATATAAGCAGGTCTTTGTTCCCAAAATGAATGAGAAATTGGAGGTGAAAATGACAATATAATTATGCAAAACTTCCCTGTAGATAAATTGCAGGTAATCGCTTGGTGATTGTGAGTTTGGGGGCTTTTTTGTATATTTATTGAGAGCAACAGAAAGTGCCAAGGTGGTTGGAAAAAAGTGATATAAATGTATACAGATGTGACAGTCTGGTCAACGTTCTTGTGTTCTGCACTGACTGTCATCTTCCTGCAAAGATGTGCTGATTGTAACTCGAACAGACGGGAGAATAGCAGAGGGAGGGAATTCAGGTAATGTAATGATAACTATGGAAGTTTTTGAAAGCATTGAAAATTTACTTCCCACATGCATCTGCCTGTTACTGAGAAACTGACTCTGCATATTATCAGATTATCTCCCGTTTGCTAATTAGAAAGGCTGGTAGTTTTACCAATACCGTTCATCATTCCTGGCAAGGCACTCATTTATTTTGTAACAGGCTATAAAGGTAAGTTTTACACTTCTTTAAAATATGTTTTAAATTAATCTTTATGTACATTTAAATGTACAAGTATTCAGCAATTTAATGTGACTGTTGGTCTTTTTTTCAGTTGACATCTGGTCTGTGGGCTGTATAATGGCTGAGATGATAACGGGCAGGCCTCTGTTCAAAGGAAATGATCGTATCCTTCAGTGAATTTATGACACTAATGTAACAAAATGATGAGAGGTTCTTATGTGAAACAGTAGGTCTGTTCAAAAACTGATGAGCATAAATTGAAATGACTAGTAAAATGGCTTGCACCTTTCTCATTATTGGTCATTTGATAGCTGTACCCCTTTTGCACATCTGCAAATTAAAACTTGTGTTACTAAACTTTTTCAATAGAAAGAGGTGGTCTTTAAATCACATCTCAAATAATCAGGTGAAAGGTTCTGTGATGATAGGAAAGGCATATTTTGATTTTTATGGTTCTTTTAGTAATAGATTCCGCAACTCCAGAACACACTGAGAGGATTCTGCTGTAGCATATGGACTTATGTGCACATGCTTTTTGAGACTTTTACCAAAAAATGTTATGTAAGCAATATCTAGTAAAACGTTTTAGATTTACAGAAAACATCTAGTCCTATCATTTCATTGCTGAGGAATTAAGAAAATAGTTACAATTAAGCCATAACTCAACCGCAAGTGATACTTCATTGGCAGTAGTAGATGTGGCAGTTAATAGAGGACGGTGTTAATAGAAGACAGCAAGATTTTTTTTTTACCTTTTGTTTTGTTTTGTTTCCCAGCTTTGTATGTTTGACAGCTCAGCCTAATCATTTTGCACTGCTTTTCCCCTTGTGGAGTTCCAGTCAATAAAATGCTTATCTGCAAATACTAGTTTACAGAATGACAGAATCACAATTGTTTCATTTAGGTTATATTTGTATTTAAGTACTTACATGTAAGATTAGGACTTCATTGCATGGATCATATTATTCTTGTTTTGTGAGGAAAAAAACATAAAAAAGGAAGATTGCATTCACCAAAAAAATGACAGGGACTGTAGAAAAGTAGAATACATCAAATTATTCCAGCTGTAAGGATTTTAAGTACGCATTAGTTCTTCACAAAAAAAAACACTAAAATGCCTGCCAAAGAACAGCTGTTGACTAACAAAGCATTTCTCAGCTAATGCTAACCTTGAGCATTCTGGTATATAAATAAGGAAATGAGTGAGTCATAATTTTCAAGTTGCACTGTAAATGTAAGAGTGGAAAAGCTAGTATTTTAGTCATACTGGGTTTTGGAGATTTCAGAACTATTGGCTGAAGTTCTGTGTCCTGTGTTGTGAAGGAAATTACCCCAGCATAATAGTTGTTGCTGGCTTTTGAGTACATAAACCAGTGTTACCTATTGTCAGGGAAATGCATCCGTGGGTTCAGCTGTGGGTAGGTGTATAAGAAAACAGCTAACTGAAGGGGTTTTTCTTTTAGTACTATGAATAGGCTATCCTGCAAACTTGGTATGGCATTCTATTTATTTATTTATTTCATCAACATTACCCACCGTTGCCTTTTTCTGCAGAGGTCGATAGAATCCTCGTGTGCCAAGCGCTGATCTAGCTTCTAGCTTCTCATCTGTTGCTCTTACCAGAGCAGCAAATGAGTCCTAAAGCTGTTCTCTGCAGCAGTAGCCACCTATGAAATGTGGTGTTTCTTCCTGGAAACAGCTAGTATTGTTGCTGATTAATCTGTGCTGGTTTAGGACACAGAAGTCTAGGGAGTGTTCCGGTGTGTTACCCCAATGTCTCCAACATCTTAGCATCTGGAATTGAGCTAAACATGTGGGAAATGAAGAGGAGAGGGATTATCTTTTTTTCCTTGAAGTTTCTCAGTGTGGAGAAGAACTAACACAGACTGGTTTCCTCTGATTTTTGTTCCGTTTATCGTACCACCTGATGTTCCCTGGGACTTTTCCGGCCTCTACATCACCTAAGTTTTGGATAGACCAGGGCAGTGCATGCAATACATGTGTTCATTGTTCAGTACTCCAATACTTTTGGACTGATTTTGACCAAAAATATAGAGGAGGCCTGATGATAGCAGAGGAGTTTGCAGATGATTATGTGTTCCCAAGTTACAGGGTATCTTATTTCAGGTGCTTTCAGTGTCTTTGTCTTTTGCAGGAAAAATGGAGAATTTTCATCCCATCTCTTATAAATCTTTTGCTCAGTCCTTGCATTATGATTTTTGCTTTACTCTTCAATAGCAAAGAAACTCACAATTTTTGTGAAGTGTTTAGTTTTACGGTGAAAGACTTTGTTCCTTATTTCTGGTATTCAGATCTGGACCAGCTCACAGAAATAATGAAAATAACAGGTACACCAACTCAGGATTTTGTTCAAAAACTGCAGAGTCAAGATGTAAGTATTCTGCTTTGTCAGTTGGTTTTACATGTCTTAATTTGATTTAAGCTATGCTCAGTTCTTAGACTGGCTGGGATAAAGTGTTGTCTACAGAGCTGACCCCCGATGGTACATCTCTGCTTTGAACTGCTTTGCACAGCCAGAATAGCTACTGGAGATTTAAGGGGGCACAGAAAATTATCAGGACAGTTGAAAAATCTACATATTTAAATACTTCCAAGTTTCAGTTGAGCTGAGGTGTTACTACCTTTATCTGAAACGTACTGAAAACATGGACCTATTCAGAAAATCAAGTTTTTTCTGCAGATGTCTCCGACCATGTCTTTTCTATTCTTGTGTGTATGTTCTTCTAGAATCCTTAAGCCCCTACTATAAAAAACCCTAAAATTAATCATTAGACTAACTGTACAATTTAAATACTAATGAACTACTGTATAAATTTCACTTCTAGGGATTCCTGCAAACTCACTACAACATCCAAATTATGCATATATATTTATTCTAATTAATATATTAAATGTTTAGCATTAATAATTAAAGCTTTACATTATCATGTCTTAATCACAGTTTTAAGGCTTGATTTAAAAAAAAAAAAAGTTCCTTTCAACAAGAAGGTCAATATAATGAAGGTTTCTGACCCCCAAAAATTCCATTTGTCCAATGTGCTATCAAAGCATTGTTGAGTTACCTATTAAGCATATAGTTAATGTTGTCCCACTGCAAAGGTGGCAAAGGTCTAATTTAATATTCATTTTTCTTTTAAGGCAAAAAACTATATCAAAAGCCTCCCCAAAGTCCAGAAAAAAGATTTTGCATCCATCTTGAAGTATGCAAATCCTTTGGGTAAGACAGTTTGTGTGAATGTGTACAGTTTGGCTTGTTCTGGTGTTTGCATTGGAGGCAGCAGCAGTATCAGTCATGTGACAGGTTATGTGATGGTTCTTGTGCTTTTTTGTCTCTTGCTTTCCATAATTCATAACTTTGATTTTAGTGGCTGAATTTTGCCAAGTCTAGACCCTGCCAGGAATCAAATGTTTCTTAAAAGAGTCAAAAAAGAAGTATTTTGTGTTTTAGGCTCTAATCCAGCATCTGCTTAATGGTTTTACTGGAGCAGCTTTCTTATGAGCCCTGGGAGATGAAATATATGTAATAAATTTTTCTGTGCATTGTATTTGAAATATAATTCTGAAAGCTCAATCTGGTCTACAGTAGTAACCATGCATATAGAAAGCTGACATTTTAGTCATGGAATGAATACATCCTGAGAAACATCTGTGCATTCCTGAGAAGCACTGGCTTGGATTTGATAGATATAAACAGCCAGAAGACCATACCAAGTGTGCATAACTGTGACATGACTCGAGGCAGCTAGAGCTCTGAGGTGACTCTGCCCAAACCTTATCCATCCCCCAGTGACCTTAACGCTCACAAAGACAGTTTTATTAGAATATCAGTTAGGATAATTCAATCTTCTCAATTTAAGAAGTTAAAATTGTATGTTCAGATACAGTAGAAACAAACATGACTAATAAGCAGCTCTTACCCTGACTGCATGGTTAGCTCACAGACCTTCCCAGCTATGGCAAACTCTACACATTTCCATTTAGTTTTTAGGATGTTTTTTCCTGTCATTTCTGTGCCCGTTTGACTGCTCCTTACATAGAGAACGACTAACTGCTCATGGTCTGGAAGAGAAGGCTGGAGGCAATCCACGATGTGGCAAGCAGGAGTTGCGGCATCCTGTCCCACGCTGCTGCCTCTTCTTTCAGCTGCTCCACCCAACCCAGGAACGTTCTTTCGGATAGAAAACCAGAGAATAAACAAATCATCCATCATATCTGTTCACACTAGCCCATTTTGACAGTCTATCAGTAAACCTGATCCAAAATCCACTGGAGAGGAACATACAAGATTTTTGTGAATTGTTTTGGCTGAGGTCAAAAACATATAGCAGATAAAGTCAGTGCTGAGATTCTAAGCAGGGACAACTGACTTGTGTTAGTGACCTTCATGGTACTTGGGCTTGGATTTGGTCATACAGCAATTCTCATTAGCTCTACACCCACCTGTTCATTCTGCTGCTGTCAGGTCATGTTGTACCTTAGAACTGCAGCACAGTGCTGGAGGTGATGAAAGACACCTGAGAAAGCCCCAGGCACGGTGGTCCTGGAGTGAAGTCATCTGCTGAGATGATGTGGCTGTGTTGCATGCAGAAGCAAGGGAGCTTCTCTGCATTGCTTTAGGCTTTATACAAATCCCAGGTTGCTCACAGCACTGTTTTGTCATGCAGATGGGCCCCACTGGCTGTAGAATTGAACACCCAATGATTCTGCTTTATAACTGTGTATCTATTTGAAATATCTCCAGGGCAACATTACTGCGTACAAGCTGGAATCAGTGGCGTGGTTTGAATGCACTGTTTGTTTTCTGTTCAATAGCTGTAAACCTTTTGGAGAAGATGCTGGTGCTGGATGCAGAGAAGCGAGTCACGGCAGCTGAGGCTTTGATGCATCCTTACTTTGAACCAATTCACGATCCTGAGGAAGAAACTGAAGCCGAGAAATATGACGACACATTTGATAACATGGATCTTCCGCTAGATGAGTGGAAGCGTGAGTTTAGTTTTGTGATGTTTTAAAAAATGACCAGATGGAAAGGCCATCCAGAAATAGGAATATTCCCCTCTACAAATTACTTTCTCTGCCTTTGCTGGAACAGAGTAAGTAGACAGCATTAAGATAGAGAAGCACTATTAATAAGCCAGTGTTCATTTATCAAGTCCTCCTGGAATGATCCCCAAAAGTTCTTCTCTGCATCCTAACAGAGGCTTTTCTCCTCTTCCTCCTTATCCTTCTTCATGTGTCTGTCCTCCCATCTTCTGCAACGTAGGAAAGAAACAATTTCTGTAACATGTTCCTTCTAGGGGACAGGACGGGCGAACGGATTCCTCAACTGTTGGCTCTGTAGGACTGCAGTGGCTGCTGGCCTTAATTTTAAGTTAAGTTCTCTCAGGGAGAGAAAACATATCTATCTCAGCAGAGATGTAAATCTGAGTCTAGTTTTCATCTAACATCAGAAGTTTGTATTTTGGCTTTTAAGTGAGGACTTGACTTCTAAAGCTGATGTGCTCAGCAGCTCTCTCTGAGGATGTTGCCCCCTATACTGTAAAGTTGATGCACACATCCCTTTGAAAGCACCTATAACATTTCAGCATTGGGCTAATTCCTCAGATCTGAAATGGTGAAAAAACAATCCTCGATTCCCTTACTTTTTGTACGTTTTCTCTCTTTTTTTTGTCTGAGGCAGTCTCTCTTCCTGACCTAGAGCAGAGCCTAACCATGCTGGGGTTGCACCTTGCTTGTGTCTGTGCACCTCATTTTCTGATTAGACCAGCAACAGTGTGTTTATTCTGTTGTTTTCCAGGCATTACATATAAAGAGATACTGAACTTCAAGCCAACACAGACATTGGAGTCGAAGGAGACAGCGGTGTAATTGTATGACTCGGTGTTTTCAGAACTCAGAAGAAAGTGGGAAAGTTGTAAATGTTTGTGATATTTCAGGTGTATAAATCTTCTATAAATAAACTGGATGTAATCTGTTTCATCTGCACTGTAAGAAAGAGCAATGTCTTTTACTCTGCATGTAGAAGTTGGTGCCTTTGGAAGTGGCATTTCAAAACTGTCCAGAAACTTATTCTTGCCTACAACTTCTTCCTTCTGCATGAAAGGATTCAGACGTGATAGCCTGGTGCCGTCCTCAAAAGAGCAGTTAGGACTAATTCTTCAAATCAGGGATCAGAAGAGTACAAGTTATGACCCTAAGCAAGCTGAGACACAGATCATATCAGAGTTGTGCCATGACTGCTCTCCAAGGCCATCGAACTGTCTTGAATGCAAGAAATATTTGTGTGACTTCCTCTGGAATATTTCACCTTGGTAAGATGCCTGGGGAGGCTAATCATCTTCTGCTATCTCAGCTAGTGCAGCAGGTAGCAGAGACACAGCCCGAATGAATGCCTGTGTCCCCTGTCCTGTGTGAATGGAGGAGAACCTGAGCTCCAGCCATTTCTAACAGATCTGGGCAAGAGGAAAGAAGCAGAGAAGCGTCGATCTCCTACATTTTTTCAAAGGAACCAGCATAGCAGGACAAGATTTGACAAACGCGCTAGATGATCCATCGCTAGATAAACAATCACTGTCAAGGGGTACAATATTTTCCTCTGAACTAGTGCAGTCTCTGAGTAATAGATTAGGGATCAAGGATTTCCAGGGAGAAGTTCTTAAGACTTTCTAAAATTTTGTAATCTTTCTAGCATCTTAATATTGAAATGATCACTGAAAAAGTACATCTTCTCAGAGGACATACTGGTTACAGAATCAGCAGTGCTGATTTTAGAACTACAGCTACATACAGATCACATGATAGAAAATAAAATGAGGATAAAAATGCTGTGCTGCAGCTGTTCACTGGGAATACCTGCAGCAAGCTGTTTTGTTCACAGTGTATAGAGGTGTTGCCAGGTGCAGAATAACAACCATTCTTTTTTTTAGCCTTTTGAACTCATCTTACTTGGCAGGGAAGCCCTTGGACCTTCTGTTGGGAGCTGCCTTACCAGAGGGAGTCAGCTTCCTGCTGGAATATTGGTTGGACACTTCATGAGTTCCTCTTACTGTCTGGGTTCATTTATTGTTTTTTCCTAGGTGCTTAGTTTGTAACAATCTCTCAGAGGTGGGAAAAAGAAATCGGCAAACTTTTGGTGAAGAATTTCTCTGTGAGATTGCTTGTCCTTGTTAAAGGTAATATTTTTGCAGTTGACTATTTGAATGTGGAGTATTCCCAATGCAATGTGCTGCTTTGTGTTGCTACTAAGTGAAACAGTTGTGAAGAAAGACATTTGATCTTAGCAGGTAATAACTGAAAAAGAAGAAATTACTTGGGTGTTTTTGCTTTAATAACCAGTTTAAACCAGAAGTTTAATCAAGGCACAGTTGTTCTGTTTCTTTCAATGAATGTTTAAGTTAAACACCCGTAAATATTAGCAGTTATGTAAAAATCGTGATAAGAATTGATTAGCTGAGGTAGGCACCTAGAGAGACTATATGGTAAAAGAAACCTTCAATTACTGAGGTATTTGACAAGTTTATACTGTAACTATAGTTTCAGAAATGCATGCAAAGAAAGCAGAGAACGTAATTTGAAACAAAACACTTTTCCACACTACAGGTCACTGAGGAAGACACACTTAAGAGTCATATCCCATTTTGCACTATTGACTTTCTGCTTGGACTACATTTTGACGTTAAATAAGGACTGGAACTTATTTTTTACCGAATAGATGTTTTCTCTTTTAGGACCATGCCCTGTGGTCCTCTTAAAAGTCACGGGAGAAGAGTGCTTATTGGAATTGGTGGGTTTGATAGAGCCAGTCAAGGGCAATGGAATAATGTCACAAACGTCTTTGTATTTTAAATGGAAATTCAACATCCTAAATTCTAGCAAATGTCTAAAGTCTTGAGCTAATGCAAATGGATCAAATGTTAGACTTCAAGGGAGAATGTTTTTTCATTGAATAACTGGTTTGTATTTTCTTTGTAAATTCCAGCACTTCAGTAGGCATCTTTACTTTCCCCCCGCTTTAGCTTTAGTGAAGTCAAGCCCTAAAAACCTCCATTGGCTGAGGTGAACATTTCCCTCTCTTAATCTTAATATAGTATTGGAGAAGCAGCTAGCCCACATGAGAAAGACATAAGAAGATAATGTTAGTTTTTTTCTAAATATTGGGGAATACAGAACTCTTAACTGAAGAGAAGACCTTGATGCATGTGCCAGCAAAGACTGAAGTACTGCTGTACTGTCTAGTCAGCAAAGTCTGTAAGGTAAAATAACAAACATGGAAGGTTTGTCACATCTTGGCAAGATGTTTCTACTAAGAGATTGAAACCTGCAGAAATGGCTCCGAACACCAAAAGAGATTATTAGTGTAAATAGCTCATTAAAAGAAATGCAAGGTGAAAGCAGAAATATTTTGCATGGGAAGCAGCTGCAGCTTCAAAGGGAGAGACAACATTTCCTAAGTTTTTATTTGCTATTTCTACTGGTGCTAAGCAACTCAGGAATAAGAACCCGGTTTCTGTTTGCCTTAAAGAGAAATGTAAATACGTTCTGCATGTACTTGAAATGTATTGTGAAAAATAAAGGTTGGGGCTTTGGTTTTTGCACAATAATAGTCTTATTTTCCCCGTATGTATTCCCAAATGTATAATCACTCCTGAAAATTGTATTTTTGGTATTAGGGAACTGTATGAAACCTAATATTGTAGGTACATTGCATGTAATATGAGCTGCTGATGTAGTTTACTTCGGAAATCAGTCAGACCACAGATCCTAACCTTTCTCCCATTTTTCACACTTTGTCAGCCACAGAGCTGATCTGATTATTCTGCTGCCACCTAATTATTTCTTACAGCATCTTGGGATTTTACCAGACATCTCTGCTTTGTTCTGAAGGACAGGATTTCAGTCCTTAAATGCAGTTGCATTCCTCAGCCTGATTTTAAAAGCCAAATTCAGGTTGACTGTCATCAAGCACATACATCTTTGGGTTGGACAGGGAAGTTTGAGTTAACAGAGTTCTAGCAGGATATATGGGGCCTTTGCCCTGAAAACCCACCTACTTCCTGACTGTTTTAGAGCAAGATTGTCCCCTTAAGTATTAGCCTTCATTGCACTGAAGACTCATCATTCACGCTGGATTTTGATAATGTGTTGTTGTGGGCCAGATGTGGCTACAGTTGCACCACTTGATCATTTTCAGTTTGTTTTTTTTTTACAGGATAACACTGAGGTGAGGGCTAATATGTGTCCTGCAAAATGTGTTCAGAAGATCCACTTTGTTCTTGATTCAGAACTACCAGGCATATGAGCTGGGTGGGATTCTTTGAGCTTCCTACTTTCTGATCCTCTGTTCAAAAACAAGTATCAGATGCTTCTGGTCTACTTCAGCTAAGGTTGTCAGAGAACGAAGCATCTGTTAGATGCTACCATTCATTGGATCTTGGTATGAAATACTCCTGTAGGGCTTTACATGATCCCTGCAGGTACCAGAGAAAGAATAGGGGCTCATAACACCTGCTGTTTCTGCTGATTAATTCTCCATCTCCTGAATATACTCTAGGGCAACTGGTTGTATAAGTCAAATAAGACCCGAAGCAGTCATTGATTACAGCACTTAAAATCTCCTCCTAAGTACTTTTAAGAATTCAGAAGCATGAGTTGGAGAAAGATCAAGGGAGGAGGACTTCCATCTTACAGACACTCTTTGAAACTTCATGGACTACCAGTTAATGAGCAGCTCTTGTGCACTGATTTTTTGCAGCCCTCTGGGATAGTAACACAACAATCTAAAAACTGTATTGCCACCTAGCAACCACACGCAACTCTCAGGCACGTGAATGATGCGTGCCTTTTAGCTACCAGAAACAGCATCCTTTTGCAAGGAGGTAAGTGGGGACAAGGAAAATAATTTAAGGATCCTTTATTTTTGTCTGCTGCTATCCTGCTCTGCAAACAGAGCTCCTTTATGCTTAACCTCACTACATTTCCATGCTGGAGTTTTCTAGTTCACTCCAAGGTCTGCTTCGTCACTAAGTCATGAGGTCCATTTCCCAGCTAAGTTTGAGTGATCCAGACATGCAACTCTTACACCTTTCACTGAACTATTCTGAATGTGCCGTTTGAGAGGCAAAATGAGGCAACCAGTGAAGCAACCAAATGAAATGTAGTGAAAGAAATTGTTCAGGTCCCATTTGAGAATGCTCCCAGTTTTGCCATGCAGAGTCCTGGGGGCACATGCTCCTCGTAGGGAGCAGGAAATGTCTCTTGCTGCGTTTGCATGGCGCCTGCAGCAACGAGGCTGCCACCTGAGCGACACTCGTCGTACCAACACAACCAAAGACTGTCACCTAATCCAATACTAATGGGAAGTTCATTATTATTATAACAGTAAGGGGGAGGAAATATGGCTGAGAAGTGCAATCAGAAAAATATTAACGAAAGTTTTCTGTAAAGCCAACCCCTCTCTCAAGATCTAGGATACATTGTGAAAAGGTCAATTACAAGGAATCAAAATTGCTACTCAGGAAGAATCCTGAACCGTGCCTGTAGTAACCAAGCATTTTTGGTCAGAGTTTGAACTCTGATCCCAAGAAGACTTTTTATTTAATGCAGAAAATTAATATAGTATAATCTTTCAATAAAGAGGGAGCATGACTGGTGCACACAAAATGTCTGCTAGTCCTGAGGCAGTGCACCTTTTTAAGAACAGGTTTGCACATTGATGAGGGAAGCACAACACTGCAGGGAACTCCCCAGAAAGCATCCTTCAGAAACATAGGTTCATCTAGAAACACGTATGTTGTTCCATCTTGCTGAAACAAGATGATCAAATCAGGCGAATGTTGGATTCCATTTAAATTATTACATTAAATGTAAGGCATGTCCAGCGAGTGTGTTAGCTAGGGTTCTTAATTCTGGATTTCCAGGCAAAAATGTAGCTACAGGAAGATTCATCTCAGCAATTCATCGTAGTCCCAACAGCCTAAATCTGTCCATATCATTACTACTGTCAACACAGTTTACTTAGGTGATTGTGAGTTCTCATCACGTCCGCCAAAACTGCCTTTGACTCTTCCTTGCATTTTGGCTGGTTGGCTGGAGACCTCGGCACCTGCTGCCAGGGGGGAGTGCTCTGGGCTTGCACATGCGAGCCAGTGGAAACTGCGCGTGGAACACGTGGGCTCTGCACTAGCAAATTCACCAGGGCTGGGAGTCTCTCCAGGTGCTGAACTTCAGCTGCCTGCTCTGTTAAATTGCTAACAGAGTTTTGGCCAGGGGCTGCTGCAGTCTTCCTGTGACTCCCTCGGCAATGCTGAGGAGCAGGTGGTGGCCGGGTGGTGCTCCTAACAGGCAATGGGATGCTGACAGCCAGCTTTGGAGGGCAATAGGCCTTCATAGCAAGGAGTTGGGCAGTTTCTTGCCAGCTGGACCGAGATGCAGCAAAACACTCCAGGCATGATTAATGTACTAGCACAGACATGGCTGTAGAGCCAATGGTGCCTGGAAAATTGTGCTCACCCCAAACTGATGGGTGTATATGACTGTAATCTTTTTCTGCTGTTGTCCTCTAGCCATAGAGTAAAGAAAAAAAATATGCAGCCTTTGTGAAGGAGTTGCTTAGGAAAACATTATGGTAAGCTCTGCCGTAAGGTGTGAGCATCCCTGAGGTTTCCCGGAGGTTTGGCTGCCAGGGCTGGGGACAGCTCAGAGCCTGTGCGGCCAAGGGTGGCGCCTTCCCCGCGGTGACCCTGGGGAGACCTCCCAGGCATCGTGTGTCCAAACCTTGGCCCGGAGGAGCTGCTTCCAGCTGAGGCTTTTGCTTTGGCCCTGCCTGAGCTGCAGCTCCTTCTGCCATGTGGCCGTGTGCCTGGCCATGGTCCACCAAGCCTCCACCACTTGCGGGCTGATGTCTCAGTCTGGCCTGTCCCCATCCCCAGGCAGGTGTCCCACGCGCAGGGTTGGGGCTGCCCCCGGCTGCTCCCCGACTTCTGCCCTGACCCAGACATGGTGGTTTACATCAATTTAGGGTCAAGTTGAAAATGCTTTTTAGCAGCACTCCAAAATAAAATGGAAATAATATGTATTTTCTCTGCCACTTGGCAAATCTGCTGTAAGTTGCTGTTAGTCTCTCATTTGTTATTAACAGGATTTTGACCAAGTAAATGTCATGACAGCATCATTTGCCCTAATAAACTTTTTCATACATGATGCATTTGTGCAAAAGGTAATGATGAGATAGGAAGGAAAATAACTGCAAGAGAGCACAGATTTCCTTTAAAAAAAGAAAAGACAATACAGGAGGGTTTTTTGAAGGCATTACTAACATCTTAAATAAACAATTGGACTCATCAGAGAGGCAAAACCACAGAATTGAGAATATTGTGCATGTTGAGATCTAGTCCTGCCTGCTGACAGAGCCGGAGAGCTACGTCACCAGGGACACAAACTCCCAGTCCCCTGTCACATGGCTTTAAGCATGGCTCCCCTTACAGCTTCTAAACACTCTGCTAATGCTTTACATTAAAGTTGCTGAATTATCAGAACAGGTCTGAAACTGTGATTGTGTGTCAACAAGTGACTATCTGGAGACTCTAAAACAAGTGGGATTCTCTTCACAAAGAACTTACTATAACTAAAATTACTATAGCTACTCAGTACTGCCATTTTGAGTCTCTAAAACAGAACATTAACTACTTTTCCTTAGGTTTCTCAATTGATTTTTTTAGCTGTTTATGCTTTATGGTTAGATTAGTGGTTTTGATCACCTGGATTTAATATGATTAATGTTATGAACTTGCTGCATGTCTTCCAGCTTTTGAATTGCTTTCCATAGCACCATTAAAGTACTTTGAGATATAAATTATCTATGTAAAGGGAAAATTCATTTAGCGCTGTAACCTCAAGTCTTAGCAGTGGGGTAAGCATGACCTCCTGGGAGAAAATGCTCAGGAAAGGCTGAAGAGCTGAGCTGAGCAAGCAGAGAACATCGCTGTGCCCTAAAGATTGACTTGCCTTTATGTGCCAAATTCATACCATAGTATGCCTGAGGGCTCCCTTAGGATTAATAAATTCTTCTCTAATATGGTGATGTGACATCATCAGCTGGTTCATACATCCTTTGTGGTTAATTAGTATGTTTAAAGAAGACTAAATCTCTTTCTTCTTGTCCAGGAATTAACATGGCCTTAAAAAACATGGGCATGTCAGTAAGGCTGGTTATGAAGAGCCTGGACCAGAAATGGTTCATTCCTCTTGGAAAGGAGAAAACTGAAAACTCACAAGTAGGCAGAATTTGAAGCAGTACTTCCCCTAATTTTCCTGTGTTAGCTTTCTCTGCTCAAGCAGAGTTCTTACCAAGTAAATCCAACTAATCCTCGAAAAAAAAGAAATAATCGAGTGAATGTTCTCATGCACATGGGCACAGACCCAAGCTGGCTTCTCCCACAGGAGTGGAAGGAGGGACTGTCTGTGTAAGCACTCCAGTAAGAACAGAGAAAGAAACTGTCCGTTCACTTTAAAGCTTGGCATATTTACCTGCAGCATCCCTTGCTGGAGCCAAGATAATAATAATAGGATGAGGATGCTTTACTCAGTCAATCATATGGGAGGGCAAAGAACCTTCCATACCAAACCCTTTTTTAATATCATGTTCCCAAACCAAATACTTCATATAATCTCCTGAAAGATAATTCACCAAAAAGAGTGGAATGGGTGGCCTGTTTATGTTGGCCACCTTTGTCAGTCTTGCTCACATCAAGGTATGCCATGAGACCTGTGCTGACATCAGTAGGATGTCTTGTAACGCTCAGCATAACCAAAACAGGCAGAATCTTGGCTTTCAGGATATAATCATAGGTTACGGAAACTCTCGACTGTCGTTGCCTTTCTTGGGTACAGGATCAGCCTGTCAATAACTTCAGTATTTCTGTTCCATTTTCACAGAATATCAGGAAGAAAAATACTTCTCAGCATCAGTAGGGATGGCAAAATCTCACCCAACTGTTAAAACAAAAAAAAAAAAAAAAAGGAAAAGAAACACAGAGCATTTACCCACACAACCGAGTGCTCATGTTACACTCTCAGGATGTATTTTTCTAAAAATATTTTTCTCTCTCACCAAACAAAAAAAAGCTCTCTTGCCCTAGTACATTTGCCAGTAGTAATGCTGTAGTAGAGATGTAGATATAACAAGGCAAGGCTTATGGGGAATGGTGATAGCTTTTATCAGACAGACACTGCCAGGCAAAAAAAAAGCTAAAGTAACTGTCAGGCAGATATGTTCCTTTTAAGGTCTGAAACTAGAGCTGCAATCACAAATCTTTTGTCTCTGGACGCTCCTGAGTATAATTTCAAAATACCTTCCACACTAAACTATTTGCTCCTCTATGGCTTCCATAATGAAAAGAGCCTCCTGTGGATACAGTTATCAATCTTTGGTCACTGCAACCAGCATGAAACCCTTAATGCTATTTAGAGAATGAAAATGGTTCCTAAGACACAAAAAAAAAGAAAACAAAATCTGCCTCTCCTGATTAACCTTAAATTTAATTGTTTCTCTGGTTCTCCCTCCTTGACCTCCATAAACTAATCAGAATTAAACCACAGTTTTAAAGATCATTTAGATACTGATTGATTTTGAGCCATTTCTAAATACTAATTCTGTAATTTTTCCTCACTTATTCAGCTCTCATTGTTGTGTAGCTATTTAGGATGGATTCATCTCTGTTTTATTTCCTGGTAGCACCACTAGAAGAAAAAGATTACCCTGGGCCGAGGGTAGAGGGCTGTGAAAACCAAATGACATAACATTTCCCAGGCAGGCTACACATGGTCTGCATCCAGATTAGCAAATAGGCACTGGAGTCATGAACCATCTAATCCTGGCCTGCAGGCTGAAGGGCTCTGCCCAGTATTTAAATCCAAATAGGGTTTAATCATTAGGGTGGAGACTTCTTTATCAGTGGACTTCTCTTTCAGATAGGGTAATAGAAACCAAATGTCTTTGATCTCAACAGAGGCAACCTGTGACACAAGCCATGGTGAAGGGGAAGGAACCTGCCATCTGAATTCTGAGGGACTGAAGGCCCAAAGAAAGAAAAAACTTATTTTCTTCCCTATCTCTTTTAAAGTGTATTGTATCTAAGCTTTCTGTCTGAAAACTGACTTTTTTTTTTAATTGAATTTTCTCCCTTTGCAGAGGATTTAAAGCTTGTCATGAATACCAGGGCATCACAGTGTTATGAGAAGGCACTATTAGGTTGTATATAAAAAGACTATTTAGAGGGATACCATCCCTTTATGATAACATAGAGAAAATCTTAAAGGTTTGATTCAAAAAGAAGTAATGTCTGTTAAGCCATTATCACATTTGATGTCTGGAGCTGCCTGTGATGATCCAGCTAACGCCTGGCATGGTCCTGTCCGTTGCCTGCCACAGTGCTGAGGTCCTGCTCCCTCTCACCTTCTCTACTCCTCGCGTGGAGGTGTGATATGGCTATGCATTTGCAATCAAAATGGGTTACACGAAAGGCCAGTGGCTTGGTTCATTGAAACCTGAAAAATGTTTTGAGTTCCTTGAGAGTTGTATGAGAAATACTGAAGAAAATAGATTAGTGACAGCTGTAATAGCACATCTGTCTTTGGGTGGAGTAAGAAGGTGCATAAAACATTCCAAAAGGCTGTCTTGTGCAGTCATCCTTTTGCAGATGGTGTATGTAAGAGAATATCTGAAATGTAGAGAGTGAAAATAAGTAGATGATATTGAGCCCTTCAGCAAGTACCTCTTCCCCTCGGCCACAGAGCACAAGTAACAGAAGAGACAAAAACTATTTCCATAGCAGTCAGGTAACAATTATATACCGTGCACCTATGAATGGGCACACTCATTTGTGAAGCAGTTACTCCCTTAAGTAATTTGTATTTGCCACAATTAAAAATTTATTTTCTGTGAGTTCCAAAACAGTTTTTTAATATTGACTCTACCTGTACAGATACCTGAGTTCAGGACACAGCTATTTGTTCTAATTAAGGCACCCAAAGTTTAGTATGCACATGTGTACTTGAATTAAAAATTTTGCAAATCCTTTTAGAAAAAAAAATCTCTTTCAAAAAATACTCTGACATAGAAACTTAAAGGCTAGGATTTATCCAGAAAATATTTTTTTCTTTTTGAAATTTTAAAATGCAAATCTACACCCTTAAAAACAATATAAGTCATAGCTTGGAGAGAAATTTATAACCAAAAAAAGCTACGGGGATTCCAAAGACTGGAATCTGAAATTCATGCCCAGGGTGTAACTCTGACTAGTTTCTCAACAAATCTTTGTTTTAATCTCAGTTGACCAAAACCATGTGTAACAGGAATACTTGTTTTGATTATTTAAATTTAAATACATTTTCAATGTCTGGAAAGAGGTTACATTTTACCATCATTATTCAAGAAAAAAGTTGTGCTAATGCCAGAGGGGATTTGGCAATAATATCTGATTCAGATATTTGAAGAACATTTATTTATTTGTGAAACCTTACGGACATTATTTCATTTTGCTTATTCAGGAAAACATTTAGCCTGAAGTTTGGCTTTTAAACAGATGGTTCAGGGCTGCAGATTCCCACGGCACTGAAGTGAAGCGAGCTTGGCCTGCCATGTACTGTTATAACATCAGATGCTGAGAGCCTTTCCTCTGGGTGGCTGGGATACATAGAAGTTAGATGCAAAATGCCATCAAGCAACTTAAAAGGGATGGGCTCCAGCCGTGCTGGAGTCAGCAGAGCACTTACCCACAGTTTTACTTGCTTAACTGATAGAGCTATCTCCAGTGACAGCCAGAAGCCAGACATAATTTTCAAGACTTAAGGTGTTTCCCTCTTATCTTGATGATCAGTAGCTGGCTACAAGCCACAGACAAAGAAAGAATCGTGGGGAATAGACAAGATGACCCTGTTTACTTTCTCAATGGACTACAAATAGTTGGTATGTACTTGCTGTTTACTTGTAGCCCAAACAGCTGTTCCCCTTCCTTGCTATGAAACAGTCTTGAGATGACTTGTACTCCATTGCGTTCACAGAGGTTTGGAAACTATTCGGGGAGCTTCCATTTAACCTCACTTTTTATTTCATTTGCAGTTGCTTGTGGCAATGCATAAGAGGGGACTCAGCTACAACAGAAATTTAATAGAGGGAAAACCAGAATCAGCACAGCTGCCAAAACATCTCAGAAACTGCTTAGCTCTAAAAGAAACAGGAGCTTTTCTGCAGAGCAAGAATTGTGCCTGAAATATGTGATACCTCATTTGTCAAATGATCCTTCAACAGAATTAAATCAGAGCAAAACTAGAAAGATAAATAGGCAGTATTAATCAAACCAGCAAATCAATACCAACTAAAAAAAAGAAACCAATATTGGCTATTACTACTGGCTGTCTGTGTAAGGTGCTCACCTGGTATGTGATCAATGGTGTAAAAACCTGTATTCGGACAGACTGTATCTTGCTCACACCTGAAAGCCATCATTTGGAATTTGCTTATCCTTGGAGCAAAAATAACAACACTATTGAGCCTGCTCGGCTGCTTATGACTGAAAAGCAAAATTCTACTTTCTTAATGATAATCACTCCAGCTCTTTTCTCCTCCTTTCAGCCACCTTGAAAGCAAACCACTTCACACAGCATTTAACCAATATGGTGTTCACCAAAAGGCCCTGCCATGCAGCACATGGTATATGGTCTGAATTCAGTTTTGTGAGCGTGCCACTACTAAGTCAGCACAGGATTTTAGTTCTTCCCTTAAAATCTTTTTATGCAACTCATCCTGCTCTGCAGTGACCACAATATCGCTGGGCCGGAGACCCAAAACCTGAATGGGTCAATGAATATTGCAATGGCAAAGCTCAGAGTTGTATGCCTGCGCTAGCTGCTAGCTGACTGGCAAGTCATCTAATCTCCCCATGCCCTTTTTCCATCCTGGGCTTACCTGGCCTAGTTAGGAGATGCTGTTTACCCCATTCTTGAAGAGCCTTTAGGTGATACTGTTGGAACCTGTGCGTCTTATTTACATGCCTCCTCCCGGCTCTTGTAGCATCTGAATGCTTCATATCCACATGTATTTAACTTCCAGCATCGACCCCCTCCCCAGCAGTGTCGACCCCCTCCCCAGCAGTGTCAACCAGGAGAGTCTGTGTGGACGAGTACAACGCAGAGGGGTGAAAGCTTCAGTGGAAAGCTTGTGGCAGAGTCAGAAACTAAGTTTGAGTCACCCAAAGCGTCGACTTTCTCTTTCACTATTAAAACAAACATTCTTCTCAGTTAATCGATTAACAGTAATAAGGCCAGAGTTCAGCATGCCAGCGCAGTAAGCCTTTAACTATTTGCATTACAGATTTATAAGGAAATACAGTATTTCTGTTCTTTAAAAATCAAACCAATGCTAATGCTGTTGTGATAAATAAATTAACGAGGCTTTTTCAAAACCATCTATGACTCTTCCTTCACTGTTTTACAGATACCATTTGTGCCTAATTGGTTCTTTAATAAAGCAAAGGAAATGTTATGAAATAAATTCTGCCTCACAGAGAAAGGATGTTTGTCCAGCAAAGCTGCCATCAGAGTGACGACCATCTCTCCCCAGCCTCCTTTGCGACTCGGGGTGCACAGTTAACAGCTTTGATCCTTGTCTGAGACCCTTACATCTCTGCAATCAGACTTCAGATAAAAATGACTCCAGCCACATATTCCAAAAAATGTTTAGATTAAAACAAAAAATCCCCACATCTGCTAGTTTGCTCTCAAACCCCTACTTTCTTTGAAGAAAAAATCAGTCCCATTTCTTACTGGGGTCTGATGGGTGGCCCCTGGTTAATCTCTGTCTGTCTCCCTGGTAACAGTCAAAGGAGACAACACAGAGGTGGGCAGGGAGCGAGCCTCCAGCCCCTCTTCCTCTTATCAGGGTCCATCAGCAGGTGACCATTGCTCATATCCAGGACCAATAAATACAGCCAGTGGCTCAGGGAACAACCACACAGCTTTCTTCAGAAGTTTCAAAGAGCATTATGTGGACTCCAGACTTCCAGACGGAAGTTTCTCTAAACCCTCAGGCCTTGTATTTCATGCTGCCCACTCAAAATGTATGCAGACATTGCAATTCTCTTGATAGTTTGCTAAACTAATACTTTTTTTGTTCATTTTAAACAGTCTTTATTCAAGCAACCTCTACAAGCATATATCACTATGACTAGAAATATTGAGGCCCCGCCAGCTTTTATGTAATTTGAATGTTTAGCTGGTGTGGCAACAGTAAATCACAGTTTACTCTGTTCCCAAAAGCAAGCCGTGTGTATATATGCCTGACATTTTTTTCCACAACATGTCAATGAGCAGCTCAGCGTTTGCAAAAAAAGGAGAACCTATGGCACAGCAACGCAGGTGCTGTGGCTCACACTTCTGCCAGGGAGCCAACATCTGACTGACCTGAAGCACTCTCCAGGCAATGGCAATCTACTTTACATGTTAATCTTTAATAACTGTTCTGCAAGACTCCTGCAAAAAATGCTAGATGATAATGACTTGCTGTCAAACCAAATTTCAAGGTAGCATCTAATTATGAAGAACATCAAAATAATTAAGCCTAAACACAAGCACCGCCGAAGTCATTCCCTTGCTTAAAAGTGGCTTGTGAGCATAGAGAAAAGAAGTGTCAGACTGGCAAATCCCTTAGTAAATGACACTGAAAATGGCACAGGGTAAGGAATTTGACCCAGCTAACATCTTGAACCCAGTGACTGTCAGAAGAGAGAGGAATCAGAAGCTCCCATAAATTATGTTTTTTCCTGACAGAAGATGGCTATCAGAAATGACTGAATTACCGATAATGCTTGGGCTTCACATCCAGCCTTGAACCCAATGCAGTCATAGGTGTCAAGCAAAGGCATTTGAGCACATTTTATTCTCAGAGCCACTGATGACCCTCCAGCCCTCAAGTGAGATCCATCATTCCTGACAAACACGTAAAGTCTTGCTGTTCCCTGGGTGAATGGCTACTTCACTCAAAACAGTGAGAAAACATGAAGAAACAGAAGCAAAGCAGATGGCTTGCCATTCTCCTGATGGCAAAACCGTGGAGTTTCCCCCACACCCTTGAATCCCCTGGACTCCCTGCTAAAGCACCGTGCCAGATGTGGCCAAGCAGAGTCCAGCTCCTTCCTGACCCGCTGAGGCTTTAACCCTACCATGTGGTTGGGCCCTCAGCCTCCAAAGATGCCACGGTACTCACACAGAAAACCATTATTTTATTTAGCGCTACAAAATGGTGACCCACTGAAAGTCAGCTCGACAAAAGCAAAGCATCAAAAGAGAGCTGGCCTCCTTTGAGACATATCTGAGGCTAAAAGAAACTTTAAGGCACTACTCTGCGGTGGCTCATAAATGACCTACCCCCTGCAAAGCCCCAGTAGGAAACAGTGAATCAGAGGTAAACAATTATTTATTTCAAGACAGTTCCTATGGAATCGAAGCTTGTCAGGAGAGGTATTAGCATTTACCAGAACATCTTTGTCTCCCACACTCTCGTTATGCCTGTCTCTCTTCTGTCCGTCAATGCTGGCCCAGAGGGAGCTCTCAAACTCATACCTGCTGTGCCACAACCCAGCACACCTGGTCTCAGGTACAGCTGGGGCTTGGCCCAGCACAGACCTGGCACAGGGTGGTTTCCAAAGCACACTGTGGTGGGAAGGGGCAGAGCAAGTCCTTTCACGGGCACCGCGGGGCTGTTCGTTCTTGTTCTTGTAGAGTAGTGCCAGTACAGCTAGTGACCCAGTAATCCCTCATTATCTGGAGTAAGAGTTGACTCAGGTTTTAGGATGAATCAAGGTTTTTTTGTAAATTTTGAGATGGTCACAGAGAAAAACATATAAATAATTGAGAGACCAAACACTCTTTCTTAATATATATTTTATATCACTCCAAAATGTGCATATAATACCATGTCTTACATAAGACAGAAGGGCTTCCTTCACCAGACATCTTGCCAGCTACTTTCAGATAACAAATAGATGAGAAAAGTACTATGGAAGAATATTGTTGGGGTCAGAGGGGAATTTGATTAGTTTCATAAAATTATGGGGTGACTTGGTAGACATCAGTGGCACAGGTGGATGCAAAAGCCTACTGGATAAGAGGGACACTCATAAATGGAGTCCAGTTTCACTCCAGTTGCTGAATGCCAAAGTGATGCTCAGGTAAGAGGTGTCAGGGTGTCTGCAAGATCTCTGGAGCCTCTGTGAGCTGAGCTCTGTGCACTGGGCAGCTGTGCTGCCTATGCATAGGAAGTGAGGCTTACAGCTTCGCTCTGAGTGGGCGTTTGAGAGCCAGGTGATACCAGGGGGCCCTTCAAAGAGGCTGCATGGTTGGCTTCGTGTGTGGGTCTGCCCTCTTCCCTGTGCTGAGCAGCTTCATGCTGTCATTTCGTTGCAAAATGGTACCAAGAGCAGCTATGGGAAAGCGTGGCCCCCAGGGGTACCTGCATAGATTTAGCAAGAACAGGCCTTTTACTGAGTTTTATTAAGTGTCTTCACCTTCTTACGGAATACATAGAGCACCTGGCAAGGGGATACTACCATGAGGTGCTTCATCAGGCCTAAATCAGCCTGGTTAGGCATTTGGTTCCTCTGCTTTGAAGTGAGATAGCAGATACAGAGAAACCACATTTATTGGGAAAAAAACACAGAGCTGGGAACAAAACATGAAAAGGAAAACTGACAATTCTTTTAAATATGTTTTTAGTTCCTGGAACGTTGCATTCTATCTTATTTTTCTGACTTATTTAAACAGATACTGTAATTTTCCCAGTAGCTCAGAGTAAATAAGACGGCTAAGGAGGATCAGTGGCAGTTTGTCGTTGATTTCGAAGATGCTAAGATTAATAATCTAACATTTAGTTATAAACATGTAAATATGTAGCACATTGTCTAAATGTGCTACATCTAGGTATAAGCACAAAAAGTTGCTGTTTCTGAAGAATGTACTTCAATCATCAGTACTACTAGCTGATACACTATTAGGAACATACTCATTTTAGCCTAATAATCAACCCAGATATTTCACAGTAGGTCCACCTACATGTGATTATTATCTAAAAATTCTGCTAACAAATCATGTAATAAGAAATGGAAATAAAAATTAAAACCCATAACTAATTGGAAAGATATTTTCATCAAATTAATAATTTCCACAAAATGTTTTGTTTAGATCTTCAACTCTTTTAACTAATAATCTGACTTTTCTATTCATAATAATTAAGCTACACATTACTCAGACCCTCTGTCACCTTAACTGATTCCCCATTTCTCTATAGCAAAGAGCTGTTTATCAGTACTATACTAAGAAAAATAATGACGTACTTGGTAATTCTGTTAACCTTTAACTTAAGAAGTTTAATACTACTTTTTGTGCTACGAACAGTAGTAGTACATATCTGGTATCATTTGTTTTCATATATCTTCCTGTAATTATAATTTATTAATAAACAGCTGTAATGCCACACTATTTGAGCAATATATACCAGGTTCATCTGAATATATCTCAATACATACCAGATTCATCTAAAATAACAAAAATGTTTATCTATAGGTGTAACTGCCTTTTCACTCTGAATAAATACTGATAGCCACAATAGTCCTACAATATTGAATCCACCACTGAACTTGCATAAATTAAAGATGTGAGTAGCCATCTGTAGCCATCTGATAGGCACATAGTTTAATCAGTAGAACAATTCTGTATTTTTGGGTGTCTATTAAAATTAATAGAAATTGGGACCTTTAGCATGACACAGGACAGGGATCCAAATTTCCAGACAAAATACTTGGCTAATAGCAGGAGGCTGTCTCCTGTATAGCACTTGACCAAATAAAGTACCTCTTCTACATTGTAAAACAGTGGAAGAGACACAAGCAATTAGCACAAGCAAAACATTTTCACTTGATAAGTCAATCTGGGCTGGCTTTTTTGCCCTGTCAGCAGTGTCTGAAAACAAAGGAGACACAGCAGCCCCAGGAGACAGCTTGTCTGCCCAACAGTTTTTTCTGGGGGATCTCTTAATTTGTTTTAAAAGGCACATAGCAAACCATCTAGGTGTCAAAATTTAATATGCCACATAGCACTCTGCAGCAACTGACACCCTGGGACACGTGAAAGGCTATACCAAATTGGTGTCTTTACAGAACATACTTCTTATACTTTGACTCCACCTCCCTGGTTATCACAACAATCCCTTGAATAGGCAATAAGACCTGGTCTTGTCTCGAGTGATTTGATAAGCAGTTGATAACCAATGGTTTATTAAGCTCTGGGGGTATATAAGCCACAAGGTTTTGAGCACGCCCCTGCGTTTGCGGGGTTTGACAGCTCCCTCCTCAGCAGCCCAGGAGTCACTGGAAGATGTTCTGGACTGCAAAAATACTTGTTCTTGCTCTGAGCAGTTTCCTAAGAGTGACAACAGGCTTTGACATTGGATTATCCACGAAATGTGTAGTGATACCCAAGGAGATGGACATGTGCCACAAGATTGGGTACTCCGAAATGAGGCTTCCCAACCTGATGGGACACACAAGCATGGCAGAGGTTATCCTAAAATCCACCAGCTGGCAGCACCTTGCGCACACAGACTGTCACCCTCACGTGAGGACATTCCTGTGCTCCCTCTTTGCACCCGTCTGTTTAGATACGTAAGTACCACAGCACAGTACAATGCTCCAGCCTTCATTTGGCAGAACAGGGATCAAATGAAAGGCAGGTTTATCATAAGAACATACAAAGGTGATCTCCACTTTATCTGAAATCTCTCTGTTAACTTTTTCATACTGATCAGAAAGAAAAATACTGAAAACATGTTCCACTTCAACTTTAGTTTATTTTGGGGAAATGAATGCTGTTGTCAAAGAATATCATGTCGTATTTTGTTACAGTTGAAATTTTATTCTTGTTAATTTAGGGTTGAAGCACCTATTACAAACAGAATCAGATCCTTGCTGAAGCTTTTCTCAGGTTGTAACAGAAGCATTTTTAAAACAGTGACTTACCCTGTAAGCACAGCCCAGTCCATACACGGACCATAGTTTGCACAGCTGCCACTTCTAGAACTGTATTATTGTTGAAGGATGTTAAATATCAGTGAAGACAAGGTACTTTGCTCAGAAATCACTTTTGCAGTAGTTTCTGTTATCACTGAGTGAATTTAACTGATTCAGCCTGGTATTTCCTCTGGCGACAGGTTTATCCATCCCTGTAGGAGTATGTGTGTTGCCGTCCATGAGAGCTGCGCCCCAGTGCTCGCCTGCCACGGACACCCCTGGCCTGACAGTCTGGACTGTGATCGATTCCCTGCGGATGAGGACATGTGCCTGGCATCTCTTACAAAGGAATACAAATACTTGCACAAAGGTAGCTGGAAGATGGCAGAGGGGAGGGTGGCCGTACTCTGTGCTCCTGGGAATCAAGGAGAGACAAGGGACACGGTTCCCAGACAGTCTGTGATTTTGTAAATGGAATTGTGTCAATCTGTACTGCTTCACCCTGTTTGTCCAGGTGGCAGGGGAAGGGCTAGCACTTGCAGTGTAAGCTGCAGCAGACCTCAGATGGTATAAACCAGCTTCGCTTTAATAAAATGAAGTGTAGATAATCCACACGTAGATAGAGGACAAAGGCAATTATCACGCTGCTCACAGCTATGGGCAGTATCATACCCATGACAACACTATATCTGATTTATTTTGAGGTGTCTTTATAGACTTATTAATGGCCCTTATCACAGATAAATGGCACACCTGAATTCATATATGCACAATCCTAGTGCAGCTGAACGCAGGATCACAGGTAGAACCATCCACCTAACCCCTTCCCCACCCACCTTAGCCATGGTAAAAACAATGCTGTATTTGATGCTAATAATTGAGCTTGTCAGTCTGAACAAGGACTGGATGGGCATGGAAGAATAAACTCCTTTTCATCCCTAGCCATGTTTTTAGAGAAGTGTATAGATTTTTACATTATCAGTGACCAGTTGTGTATTTTGTCTGTCATCCCTGTGGTTAATCAGTGGGCTTTCAGCTTTGACAGCAGAAAATTAATACAAAAGATTCTAAAAGATGACAATGAAACTTTGTCATTTCTTACCAGTCCTACCAAAGCCTGCCTGCCAGGCCTGCCCAGCAGTGGAGGAATTCTTCACACACAAAAGAGTTCTCGAAGTTTTCTGTGACAATAACTTTGGTAAGTCCTTGCTAATATGGCTGCTATTAAAGAGACTAACAGCTCTCCTTCTGAAATGCTTTAAAATTAGTATTAAAATAACTGGCAGTTTCTGCTGGGATTTCAGTCTTAATTCTAAGAGTCTGGCTGCTGACTTAACTTTAGGTTGTTTATCAGCATACGTTCTTTCTAATCAAAATATAAGGAGGATTTACTTTGCATTCAAGATCTATTAATGATCTGGTTTACAACCAAATAGCTCTTCTGTTCTTGTCTAGTTGGCTACATTATAGTACAACATGCTTTATGGAAAATATTTCTGGCAAAAGCAGCGAAATAAGTGGGTTTGCCTTTTATCAGTGGTTAAACCCAAAGTAAAGCTTTGGTTGTTTCACCAGTGAACGGCATGTCCTTGTACTTGTGTGCATGCGCTGTTTGTGATACATAGCTTACTGAAAAGGAGACTCAGAAAATCGTATCAGTAAAAGGAATTCTTACCTCGTGTTGTCTTACTGGAGTGACATGCAATACTTTTGAGTTTGCCCTAGAAGCTTCCTGCAAAGCCCTTTGAAGTCAGTGCAAAGACTCTCAGCAACTTCAGCTGTCTTTAGATCAGGCAGTATAGAGAAATTTCATGCTAAAAAGTGTTGGTGGAGTCAAGTGGGGTAGGTAGATGCCTATAATTAAAAGGGAATATCTAAAAGGGTGGTATCAGCAAGCATTACTAGCTATTTTTGCTGTGGGGTTCATAACATGGACAAAGTGATTTTCAGGAGAATTGCTTGGGCACGCTGGGCAGCCTTGTGGTACGAGAACCACACCAACAGTGTACAATATCTAATTACCCACAAAATCTAACATACATGGGGATGGTAAAAATACATTATTCACCTTTGTGAAAAAATTCTCCACCATTCCATGAAAAAATTCTCTACCACATAACCTTTATTTTTAAAAAAATGTTTTAAAATGTATACACCTGCTGGAGAAGGCTTTGCCATAGTCTTTCAGCATAAAATATGATAGTATTTTTAAGGAATCATCTTGCTTTCATTGGTAGTGTTTCTTTCTGCATTTGAACAGAGTGACTTAAGTGTTTCCTGTTTTTTTCCTTAGCAGTGAAAGTAAAGCTGTCCAAAAAGAGAACAGTATTTGGTGACAAAGAGTATAACATTGAATGCCAAGTGGAATTCATTACCCAGGGGTCACTCTTGCCATATGAAACTCAGAGTATGATACAACAGTGGCTGCTTATCAATGAAAACTGTACACAGAGGATGACTCCAACCCATCATCCCATGGTGTACCTCCTTGTGGGCAATATTGAAGAAGGCATCATTTTAGTAAATCAGGTTTATCGTTGGCAAAGGAGGGACTCCCAGCTGACTTTGGCCACCCAGAAGTGGAGATACCATAAATGCTTGTAAATAGTTATCATATTATTTGTAAAAATATGATTATACTTCTCATGCTAAACCTATCTTGTAAATAGGAATGTACTATAAGTCGAATGTAAAGCCTTAATTTCCTTTTAAATTTTATTATGAGTTGAGCTTAAACCCCAGTGTTATCAGGCCTCCTTTCTGTAGCGTTCCAGCTATTCACATCAAGTTTGAACTTGGCCAAGCATGTATAAACATTTCTTTGAGTTATTGAAAAAATATTTTGTAATATATGCAAAACCTGGCATAAAATACTTTTAATCCAGCTGACTATGTTTAATGTATTTTTCTATACCGTCCACTCTGCCATTTTCTCAAGTTAACTAAACTTTCCCTTCGTTAATGTTTCATTAAGCCACCTCATTGTCTCCCATTAGAGTATTTCAAAAGAAGGCAGCCCTCTGCTGGTTGCTTTTGCTGGAGTCAAAGTGGAATATATAGGAATAAGTAACTGTAAGCGTGACACGGTTGCCTCCAGCAACACGAAGATTCGGTTACTGGGCATCATTTTACAACGACAGAGCTGACAAGCGTCTCAGTGGTAATACCTGAGAGCATAGGCTAAACGCAGTTTTTGAAACTTTTTATTCTTGCATGACCATCTTGGACATAACACGGTTCAACTGGAATCTAAATTGGGCCCCCCCTACTGAAAGGTCCCTTTTTATTTTCAGACACATTAAAAAAAGCCAATGCAGAATCTTTACCAGTTGTCTAAGTGGACTGCAGGGAACTAATGGAGTCACAATATTCAAGAAATGCTAAATATTACAGCAGCCACATGATTAGCAACCTCATTGAAGGTGTCCACCACATGAAGGTGGACAGAACTTGACTTTATTTTAGTTTTATAGATAGGTATAACAGACCCAAGAGCAGGTAATTGATAATAAATAAATTAGAAGATATTTCAGTAGTATGGTATCTACGTGGTTGTATTTTATTGAAACGAATATGGGAAAAGTTTATGGTCAGTAGCTTTCTGCAAGTCCCATCTGTAATAGCCTGGGTTCCCGGTGAGTCCCCCATAAGCACAGGTTTGTGCGCCTTCTCCTGATGACACCCACTCCATCGCTTTCTGCCGTGAACTGGAAAACTAGTAGAAACTGAGTAAAAAAGTTGAAACAACCTATATTCAGTTTGTACTGTATAATGAGGTCACCGCTTAGAAAAAAAGTAGGTTGTTCAAAAGCTCGGCTCGTTCGATGGTGCTGGGGGTGCGCGGGCCCCTGCAGGAGCGCTGGTGACTGCGTGAAGGCGGCCGCGGTGGGGGCGCGGGTGGCACCTGCTGCGGGAGGGCTGCGAGGGGGCGCGGCCCCGCCGCCGGCAACGACAGCCCCTTCCTCTGCAGAATGGAGGAGCAGCCGCTTCGGCTAAAGTGCTTATTTCATTTCTCTTTACGTTAGCGGATACCATACAGTCCAGGGTTGTGGGGTTTTTCTGCTCTGGGATTCACAGTTTGAACAGGTTGAACTATCCTTGGCATGAATATACAGTTCAAACCGTCGGGCCCCCTTCAGAGAGCTCTGGCGAAGTAAATGCTTTTCTTCGTACGGACGTTAAGGCCTCCCGTTACACACCATGGGAGCGCTCAGCGGCACCGGTGCCGGCGAAGGCGGGATCTAGCAGTTCCGCTCAGGCTGGGCCGCCCCCGGGGCGGGGGCTCCGCTCGCCGCTACCGGAGCCGCCGCCGCGGGAGGAGGGGCCGAGGCCATCCCGGCGGCGGGGCCGAGGCGCTGAGGCAGGCCGCCCTGTCGCTGAGGCGCGCCGGCCTCCCGCCCTCGCCGCCACCGGCAGCCGGGGCCTGCCCGCGGCGGGCTCCGGGGCTCGGGACGCCGTCGTCAGCCAGCTCCGGGGCCCGGGCGGCCCCATCTGAGGTGAGGTGGCCCAGCGGCCGGCTGCGCGGTCTGGTCTCCGTGTCTTCCCACCGGTTTTTCTGTCTCCCCTGGGGCTTTTTGAAAGAGCGATGAAGTCTTAAACACAACAGTTTCCTGTAATTGTTCTGTCCACCGTGTATATAATCCTGTTTTTCATACTTTGTGGCTTTATAACTTCAGTTTTCGCAAGCAGCTGTTTCGTTCCACATCAGCCGTGGCAGGTAAGTATCCGTCTGTGGCAGTGGGAGGGGGAGGAGGCGGCCTGTGCAGGCCTGCACTGAGGTCCTTGGCAGCCTTTGTAAGGCCCCGAGCCGGGGTGGGGAGGCTGGGAGAGGTGGCACAACCCCTTCACCTGCGCCAGAAATACCTGTGCCTAGGTGTTGAAAATGCAGGTAATCGTGAATCCTACCCGAGTGCGTCCAGTTTCAAGGTCTGTGCTATAAGCTTTGCTCTGCTGCCTTGCTCCTCCATCTTGTCAGGGCTCCTCCTAAATTATTTTCTTTGATTTCATTCTGTAAGTACAAAACTTGAAGTGCAAAATCATCATGCAAACAGATCCACTGTGTGTGTACATTCTCACTGTCTAACATAGTATTCAGTTTGTTTTAATATATGTTTACTTCTTGCCTGAAATATGTGTCTTGGAATTTATGTTTTGTTAGGTCTGTAGCAATGGCGTCAGGAACAGCACTGATTTACGATGAGGAGATGACCACTCATAGACTACTTTGGAGCGAGTAAGTTACTGCTGTCCTTTTTATGAAGAGATTCTTCTTAGGACTTCTGAGAGAAGTACCAAGTAAATGCATTTTTGGTAAATGTAACCTGGAATACCTAGTGAGAGATACCCTGTCATTTTCCTGGTAAATAGAAAGTCTTCCCTTTCAGAGAAAAATGTTTATTTTAGTCCCCTTTTGTATCTAGATGCTGTAATGATAATCTGAAGCTGGATTTGAGAAGCTGTAGGCCTCTAGCCTGGTAGGCCTTAACAAGAAGTGTTAGCTTTAGGCATCTGCATAGCCCCCCCTAAATAAAGTATTTTAAGCTAATTACATTGTTTATAAAGCTAAAGTATCATTCATCTTGGAAAAAATACGTAGATATACTTACTCAGCTGAAACCTGTCAAATTAACTTAGAAATTGGTATATTTCTAATTTATAATTTTAACTTCTAATTGGCGTGGCCAGCAGATTGAGAGAGGTTATCCTGCCCCTCTACTCTGCCCTCATGAGATCACATTTGGAGTACTGTGTCCAGTTCCGGGCCCCCCAGTTTAAGGAGGACAGGGAACTGCTTGAGCAAGTCCAGCAGAGAGCTACCAAGGTGATTAGGGGGCTGGAGCATCTCATGAGGAAAGGCTGAGAGACTTGGGTTTGTTCAGCCTGGAGAAGAGAAGACTGAGGGGGGATCACATCAATGTTTATAAATGTCTGAAGGGCGGGTGTCAGGATGATGGGACTGGACTCTTTTCAGTGTTGGCCAACAACAGGACAAGGGGCAATAGGCACAAGTTGGAACACAGGAAGTTCCACCTCAATATGAGGAAAAGCTGCTTTCCTGTGAGGGTGCCAGAGCAGTGGAAGAGGCTGCCCAGGGAGGTTGTGGAGTCTCCTTCCCCGGAGACATTCAAAACCCACCTGAACACATTCCTGTGCCCCCTGCTATGGGTGTGCCTGCTGAAGCAGGGGGGTTGGACGAGATGATCTCCAGAGGTCCCTTCCAACCCCTACCATTCTGTGATTCTGTGATATGCCACTTGCTTACATTTACATAAATTAGACCAGTGCCTTTGCAGTGCTCAGAGTCACAGTCTACTTTTGTCTTCTCTCCCAAGCCCACTTCTCCTCTGTTCACCTTCGCTGTAATCCACAGCTTTGCATCTCAGCGTTCCTCTGCCTGTAGTTAACAAAAAAATATGCTGTTGTGTTTCTTTTTTATTTAAGAACCATATGTATATTTTTCTGCTTACATATTTTAGAACCAATTTTTGGGTCGATTCCAAAATAAAAAGTATTTAAAGATTTTATTTTCTATTGCTCTCACATGTCTTTCTAGGGGAGGGTAATGAATCTTCTTACAATGGGAAGTTAAAAGCTAGGCATTATGAAGTGTTTTTGTTAGCTGTGCTGGTATGGTGTTACAGTAATATGATTGTGGCTTATTTTTAGTCCTGATTGTGCTATTGAAGTGCCAGAAAGACTGTCATCATCCTATGAGCAGCTTAAATCTTACCATCTTGTGGAAAGATGTGTCCTTGTGCCTGCCCGAGAAGGAAGTGAGGAGGAGATCCTGTTGGTTCACAGGTCTGAAATTTACTTTTTTCACCATTCAAATTAATTAATTGAAATAACAGATGTCATACCTCCAGGTCATATTTTGCTCCATTTGAAAAGGTCTGCTCCAAAACACAATGACTTCTAGTAGTTTCAGCGAAAAATGTGTCACGCTTCAAGTTAGACAAATAATGTTGAGTAATGTGTAGGTGCTGAAGTATGAATCTGCTATTCCACTAAAACTCCATTGTCACTCTTTGGGTTCTTAAGAAATGAATGCTGATTTATAGACAGGATTAAAAGTAAACTTCTAATAAAAATTGGGACAAGACTTTAAAAGGTATAGGAAAATTGATATTCCTTTAGAAAGATAATAACCTCCTCTTTCTGCTAAGCGTCTTTGAGATAGAGTGAACCAAAGAGAAAAACTTCGCAGCTAATTCTCGGGGGGGGGAGTTCAGAGGAACAGCAGCCTGCTGTACTGAAGTCATGGCAATGAAGTCTGCTCTGACATTTGTCACCTCAGTGTGACGATTCTGCAACCAACTGCAGATGATTCTCTGTGTTGCTTGTGTGCTCACGTGCCCTTGTCAGGGCGTGGCAAGGGCAGCCTTTTCTGAAGGGCAAGGGCAGTCAGGAGCAGAGCATCATGACAGAGCAGCCAGTGGCAGTGGCTTCATGGGCAGGGGCACAATCCCACAACAGCCAAGCGAGGCGAGCAGCACATGTCCAGCGATGGTAACCAGAGCTTGCCCAATGAGGCCACAGTGACATGGCAGGTCTGAGGCCAAGCTGGAGGGTCAGCCCGCAGGCCAGGGTCCGGGTCCAGATCTGTGGGGTTTGTGGCCAGACACAGACATGGCTACACAACACAGTTGCAGCATAGCCAAGGGTGAGAGTCTTATCCTGAAAGCAGGTGCCAAGAGAAGGAAGGGAGCCTCTGCTGAGAATTTTTAGCAGAGCTGATTGCAGGGAACCTCTGCTGAGGGCCCTTCTAGCTCCTTCTTACAAGGTGACCAGCTGTACTATCTCTAAGCTGGTCTGAACCCAGCAGCCAAACCTCAGGAGGAAAGGGGTGTACTCAGGGCCCTGACACCTGTGACAAGGACCATAGCTTGATCCCAAGTCATGCTTAAATTTTCAGATTCCAGAACAGTATTTTTCCTCAGAACATATTTGTTTGTTGGAATGCATTGGTGCTGTGCACCAATATAATTTATTTTCTTAGTAAATACATTGCTGATTGGGTACCGAAGAGACTTAATCACTGTTGCCAATTGAGTTGCCCCTGCTAGATGGCTTAGGGACAAATGCCTTCACTAAGTCTTGTCTTGGTTTCCATAGGAAAGCTAGAGATAATAGAGCTATTTCCTTTCTAAAACGCTTTTAGCTTGAAACAAATACATGACTCCTATAAAAATGCTTTGTATGTGTTCCCAATTAGTTATAAGGCTGCTGGTGAACTTAATGACTGTATAACAACTAGTTTAAGGTTCTTATGGTTTTATTCCTGTTAACGCCTGCATTTTGAAACCACTGTATAGCTTGATTTCCATGAGGCAGCACTAGTGCTTCTCATTTTGTTGTGAAATTCTGGTTGCTTTGGCACTGTCCGCCTAGAAGAATGTATATGGTCATTGTGTCCTGGATTAGGGCACAGGTGGGAGAGTAGATGCTACAAGCCTCCCTTTGCAGCTCACTACACAAGGGCAGGAGAGCAGTGACAGAGATTTGGGGGAACGTTAATTCTAGTGCCTTAGTACTTATTGCACTCTTGAACCAGTGAAAAGAGGGAGTTAGTACACCTGATAAGGGATTCAAACACTTGTTTTCTGTAGAACAAGGGAGCACTAGACACATTCTCAGAGTTCTAATTCACTCTCTGATGACTGTCAGAATCCTAATTTAGTTCTTGTTGAGATGGTATCTATATGTAGCGTGGACTGTAAAATAGATAGTTGCATGATGAACTAAGAGCCTTTTTTTGAAAGCAAGACTAATCGCTCTTGCCACTGGAAAAGGGAGAAGAATGTCATACTCTTAATGATGTCCAAGAACCCTTGCTTTCATAGCACTCCTTAATTTTTTCACTATATCCTGTAACTAGCATTCCAGAGTACCTGTTGGACTTGTGAAGTTTCACAGAAAGCCCCTTTTAACATATATTCTGTTACTTTTAATTACATTTTGCCTTTAAAAAACCCTAGGTCTATTTGCTTAGTTAAGTGTTGTATTAATATCTCTCTCCTCTGCAGTTCAGAACACTTGGAAGTGGCAAAAAGCACCCAGACAATGAATGAAGAGGAACTGAGAAGAGTCTCTGGAAATTATGATGCTTTTTTCTTTCATCCGGTGTGTAAGTTAAACTGCTTCCTCTATTGGTAGAGTTATAAGTATTTGCAGTTTTGCATCTGAGTGGCATTTTTCTAGGTAGGGGAAAATTAGCAATCCATTTTTTGCTATTTAAGTAGATTACATTTATTTATGATGTTATTGTTATCTGTTTCAAGTTTAGTATAATGCTGTAGTTTAAATTGGTTAAGTGTCCTGTCTTCTATTCTGTAACTGCATCATGCCAGTATAGCGTACTAGTAAAATTTTAGCTCTATTTTTGTCACTTAATGTCGCTGTAGACCATTAGTGACCTGCAAATCACAATTTGGTAACAGTCGCTCTTAAATGTTGGGCCAGGTAATGGAGGTGAAGTCTTTGGTGTTTTGTTTCCGTAAGGTTTCGTTCCTTATTTTCAAGATGCTGTGTTATTCCACCTCATGTTTCTTAACTGCTCCAGAGAGAACATCCTTATAAAGGATATGGTGATCCCAGGTAAACCTAGTAGGAAGCATATTGGAACTTGTGGTGTAAAATTCTGCTTTCAACTATCTGCATACAACCTTGGTAGGGTAGACATACGTCAAGACAATTTGCTGTTGAGGTGCGAAAGCACGTCATGTGTGATTAGTTTAAAGCAAGCTGGTGAGTGATGGAAGACATCTAAGAGATTCTCTTTTTCAGAACACTTATCGCTGTGCCAGACTAGCAGTAGGAGCAACTTTGCAGCTGGTGGATGCTGTGATGTCAGGAAAAGTGTGCAATGGAATGGCATTGGTAAGGTAAGAAAATACGCGAGAAAGTCTTCACTCCTCCCGCAAATTTCCTGTGTTGTGAGTAACCATGTAAAACTTTGGTTTAGACCTCCAGGTCACCACAGTCAGAGAAATGCAGCTAATGGGTTCTGTTTATTCAACAACGTTGCTATTGCAGCAGAATATGCAAAACTGAAGTACGGTCTACAGAGGTAAGTGCATGGTTGACCCTAGAGAAGCTTATCGTGTGCAAGTACGTCATTTAGGTAACTGTTGGGCATTGTACTGTTTTAGATTAATGTCTAGAGCTTTCTGGGTGTCCTGTAACACTTGGGACAGAAAAACATCATTCATCTGTACCTTATTTAGATCAAGATGCTGTGGTTCTTTTGCTGAATGTTTTCTTTTACTGATCTGTGCAGAATCCTAATTGTTGACTGGGATGTGCACCATGGGCAAGGAACTCAATACATATTTGAAGAGGATCCAAGGTTTGAAGGATATTTTGGTTTTTTTTATGTTAGCTGGTTGTGAAATATTGCTTTCCTCTAATAAATAAGATCTCTTAACTTTCTAAAACTAGATTCTTACAAAACATGAAACATTCTCCTCGCTATTTTAGTCACTCTGTTGTTTTTACTTGTTATCACATAGGGGGAAAATTCTAACAAAAATAAATATGTAAATCTATTCTACTGTAAAGAATAACAAACCAAGTGAGCAATATGACTACCTTGGTTTGCCAGTAGTAAGATCCCTCTGTACACAGTGTTCAGGTAATGTCTCTATTCTCTCTATTCAGGTAATGTCTCTTTTGTCTCTATTCAGGAATCTCTCAGTTCAAGTATTCAAGTAGTAGTTGGATAAAACGTGTTGTTTTCTGAAGAGCCACAGAAATAGGTTCTAGAAACAAGTCTGCTTTTCTGAAAATGCCTTGTCTTTGATGTAAAGGGATTGCATGCATGCAATAAATTTTTAGCAGTTGTCCTAGGTTAATTTCAGCATAGGACCTACTGTAGCAAATTTCACAGTCCAAGTCCATTAAGAGAATTAAGGGGAAAGGAGGGTTCTATTTTCATGCTTTCAGTCAATACAGCCACCAGGTTCCGGATATAAAGTCAGTTTCAGAATCTTTTCATCAAGGTGGATTTGTTTTGTGTATCTTTCAGTGTTTTGTATTTTTCCTGGCATCGCTATGAACATCAGGAATTCTGGCCATCACTCAAAGAATCTGATTATGATGCTGTGGGTCTGGGAAAAGGAAAAGGTTTTAACATAAATTTGCCTTGGAATAAGGTAAATGTTGTTTACAGCACAACAAAGCAAATGCAATAGCTTTCTATCTCATGCTTTATGTAACGCTTTCTGAGAAGTGCACCGCTTCACTTGCTTGGCAGATGTCTTAACACAGTGTACCTCCTTCCTGTCAGTGGAATGTCTGCTGAGAAATATGGCTCAGAATAAGATAATATTTAAAAAAAAAAGAGAGAAACATGCACATACTGTTTTTTTCTTTGATATCTTGCCTAGGCATCAAACCAGAAAGTGTTTCAGAAGATGACTACATCCATCCTTGTTCAGCAGAGAGCAATGGGGGATATTTATGCACTTGACTTAAATGGATTTTGTTTTACTTGCCCTCATAAAGTTCCCTTACCTTTAATTTTTGATACTATCTTTCCCTAAAGTCTTGAAGGACCTTAGAAAACTTGTTATTCCAACAGGAAAATATGACCTATACTTGTATTTTTCAGATTGGGATGGGAAATTCAGATTATCTTGCTGCATTTTTCCATGTGTTGCTTCCAATGGCTTTTGAGGTAAGTTTTTTACTGCTCTGCTATTTGAATAGCAAAACCAAATGCTAATTCCTAAGCACTTCTTAAGCAGGTACCATTGAATGTTTTGTAGAAATGCAGTAATTGCCAGTAGCACATTATTTCTGCTGGTATGAATAATGACCTGATCAACCGAATAGTACTTATGGAATGTTAGCTTTTAAATATTCGATATACTGATCTGCAACTTCTCTAGAAGGAATAAGAATAGTATAAAAGGGTAATCTTAGTTTTTATTCAAGGAGAGCTTTATTTGTGTTCATATCCTAGCAGAAAAAACAGCTGAACATGATACAGTTGAAATCCAGTATAAATATGAAAATAGGACATAAGAATGTGCTACAACTCTCTCTGTTTTATAACAGTTTGATCCTGAACTGGTTCTTGTCTCCTCTGGATACGATTCTGGAATTGGAGACCCCGAAGTAAGTACCTTGTTGTGGTCTTTATGTAGTCAGTCATGAATATGTTTGCAAAATATTCCTACCTCGTAAATGTCCTGTGATTGCTAGGTGACATTCACTTTGACCAAGGTAAAAATACGTGTTTGAGTCTTTAAGCTGACCCCAGCTCTTTAAATACTACAACAAAGCATGTAAAGACAAATTATCCCATAGGCATAATTACTGTGTTGTTTTTTGCACCTTCCTTTAAAGCAGTTGGTTCAGTTTTGTTAGATACAATGAGAGGTAAGTGTTCCAGTGTTCCAACTCAGACTCGTGTATTTCAGATTGTATGGGGTTTTTTTAACTAATGTTTTTGATTCAGGGTTTTATCTCTTAAAATTTGTTCTTTGGTTTAGGGTCAGATGAATGCCACTCCTGAGGTTTTTGCCCACCTTACCCATTTCCTGATGCAGTTAGCTAACGGAAAGCTATGTGTCATCCTCGAGGTAAAGACTTTGGAAATGTACTTCTGCGGGAAGGGTCTTTGTACTAGAGCCATGTAGGGCAGGCGAGAAGCTAGGACGCGAAACTTCCTACCAAAATAATTCATTCTTTTTTAACCTTCTTTTGGGAATCAGGAATGCAAAGATGGCTAAGATTTGTCAGTGCTCTTAGACATTAAAAGAAATGCATGTCTTCAAAACTGATTTTTTTTAACTTAAAATTTTGAAACAGAGGACCATATGCTCATTGTTCAAAAAAACATATCCTCCGCAGATACGTTCAGTTCTTGTGAACATGACTAGATTGCTGCTCTGGACAGTCCCCAACTCATTAAAATTTATTTAGTGAATAAGCTGCGTTACCAATGTTTTTGCAAATATGTCTTACTCTAGGAGAGTTTAAAAAAAACCTTTAACCTAAATATACTCTTACCTAGTAATGGAGTCCTTACCAAATTCCATCTTTTTTGATTAAAAGCCTCTATGCAAGCTCTTTTTTTAAGACCTCTTTTTTTTAAAAAAAAATTAAAAATGTTTTCTCCTTTTGAAATCTAGGTTTCAACTCCCTATTTCTGTTGCATGTTAATAAAATGGTGGCTTTTTGGGTAAATAAGTGTGTGGAAATACTGCCAACAAGGTCTCCAAGAGTGAACTGTTTATGAATTGATTCACTTGACATCTGTTTTGCATGACCTTTCTTCTATCGTTCTTCTCTCCAGCAGGTTATTGTAGATATTTCTGTTTACTAGCTGAAGTGCAAACAAGCATCCCCCTAATACAGGTGATGTGACTGCTCCGCGGGTGGTACGCAGGAAGCAGCCTATCATCTGCAATCCAGCAGTCTTAAATCTGTCTTCAGTTGTTGTTCTCCAAATTATGCCAAACCATTAGGACAACCATATCTTACAAGTGTCAGGCTGTGGGAGATTTCCCTTGTACAGCCATTTCCGGGGCTGGCAATAGTATTTGCCTTCCAAGGAATCTTCCACAAGAATTGTTGAAGGTGGCTTATCATGGGTAGGAATAGAGAAGGTGTATGTTTCCAGGGTTTTCATGGCAAAGTCATGACTGATTTGCAGAATGAATCAAGCCATGATCAAGTGAGTTGAATCATGGGATGCCAGTGAAGTTCAGCAAGTAGCCTCTAACTTAGTGTTTTCGTATTGAAAATCACTGACTCAGATGTACTTGCATATCATCTTCTGTTTCTGTAAATTCAGATATATTTCAAAAGTTTAATTTATTTTTGATAATGATATTCAGATAGATGTTGCAAGTACTTGTTCCTTAGGTGACACAAAATTATTTTTTTCTAGGGTGGATACCACTTAAAGTCATTGTCTGAATCAGTCTGCATGACTGTAAAAACTTTGCTTGGAGATCCTGTACCTCAAATAACTGGAGAAATGGCACCTTGCCTAAGGTAAGCATATGAAGAATTTTAGAACAACCCATGTATTTATCAAAGAGACTAAAGACATGCATGCTTTGAACGTTTTGCTGAAGCAAGGTTTTAATCTAATGCTTTGTAATATATTATTTTCTGCTTTGGATAACTTCCTTTCCAAAAAAGTCATCCAAGGTACAGTTTTGTGAACTTCTGTTTCTGAAATGATTTCAAGTTGCAAGAACTTCTTAATGGTGTAGAATTTTATGCTATTTATCCTTGGGCCTTGCTATCCTGTAGAGATCTATCTCACTCAATGCTGAGACAATCCGCTGTAATCAAGGCAATGCCAGTTAATAACAGCCAGTATTTGGGAAAGTATGTAATTGTGAGGATTAGTTCTTGGAGCCACTTCAGCTGCTGTACTACAGCAATAGCTGGAGCTAACCTTTCTCTCATCAGATAAAGCTGATGCTGTGCAGAGCCAGTCTTGATGACTCCCTGTGTTTCTGGAATTTGGAGCATCAAGGCCTAGGGTGCAAAAGCACTCTGCTGTGTGGAGCTGTACTGAGATAATGAAACTTTGGGTCTGACTTCTTTTTGGAGACAGCAGGATTGTGTCTGCACAGTGGTGAATCTGACCTAGTAAAGCACTCTGAACCTTGGGCCCGAATCAGTCCTACATCTAAACAATGTCTTTCTTTCTACCTGTCTGTTACCATCTCCTCCACATCTCCATCTCCTGTCCTCAGTCTTGCTCCCACCTCAGTAGTTGTCCCGTGCTTTTTTCAGCAGTAATGTTCTTGCATTTTGATGGGTAGAAGGCAGCACCTACCGGTTGGCTGATAGTTAAAACTCAGAGCTCAGGTCAGTCAGGGAGGCAGCATAGATATAAACAGGCTGTGGACAGAGTTGGGTACGGTAATCTGTGATGGAACAAAGCTGGTTATTTTGCTCCCAGTACATCCCATAGCCCCTGTATGATCTCTTTTTCTTCTCTACCAACTGTTGTATCCCAGGTTGCTATCATCCTAGGTAATAGAAAGTGGATCACATACTTATCCATTATATCAGTCCAGCTCCTGAATACCTCACAAAAATCTCCAAGTACACAAAATTTGTCCTGGTTTTAACATGACCTGAATTATGTTTGTATGATAGCTAACGTAACAGCTATAGTGCTGCAAATACCAGTGGTAATAAAAAAGAGGTTTCAACACAAAGAGTAGCAGGGAATGTGATTTGCTTGGTTCCTGAACAAACAGCCTCGCTTTTGAGTGAATCATAATTACATCTTTACATTCTGTAGATAAAATCTCTGACAGAGCAAAGGCAGACAGGTGAAGTCTTGCGTTTCCTGAAGTCAGGGACAGGCGTGCTTTCTCCCACAGCAGGGCTGGGATTTTACTGAATGTGTGTACACGTGTGTACATACTACATATGTTCTTCCCTTTTCTTTTTTGACTCTTGAACCTGATCTTTCCAAGCAATCTGCCCATTGACTCTCATTCTCTTTATCTTTCTGTTCTGCACTCTTGGAATAGACCAGAGCTTGTTAATTTTCAGTTAGATTTTTTGTGTTTGCTTTTTCATTGAGGTAAGTTTTGTGTTTTCTGTGTTTTCATTAGTGCTGATACTGTTAATCCTGTGTCTTTTGTAGTGCTGTTGAATCTATTCAAAATGTGAGAGCAGTACATAAACCCTACTGGAAATGGTTGATGTATGAAGGTAATTACTCTCCTCTGTCTTCAAGCAAATGGGATTGGTAAATGGATTCATACAGAAATTCAAAATGATTAAGATTAATACCAGTGGATTAAAATAATTGAACTACTCGTTATTCATTAGGTGACTGATGAAGCACTGCAAGGCTTCCTTCAAAGCCATGTCTTCAGCTGGTCTGAAAAGAACTTCTGAAGCTGGCAAACATCACGCCAAAAAGTAGCACTTTGATATCTTTGTTTGAGGATGCAGTTTTCGGCGTCAAAAATATGGGTATAAGATTTATTATCATGTATGACCTTTCAGTGGTGCTACATTTGTTTTAATCTAGTGAAAAATAACATCTGTGGCAGGAAACATTGTAGCTAGGTCATGGAAATAAATAGGCATACTAGGAATACAGAGGTATTCTGTTTTGTAAGCAAACGTAACCAAATATTAACACACTGCTCAGGAATTAATACATGTTAAACATTTTTTTTTTTTAGACACGTCATTTTTACAAAATTTGAGCACCAAATCACACCTACTAAAGAAGGCTAATACAAATCCCTCCACAGAACAAGAATCGAAGATGACTAACAATGATGAAATTGCCAAAGTAGAAAGGTTTTTGGAACTGCACATGAAAAATATTCTATTTCCAGTGCCTCCCATCAAAACAGCAACGACAACTGACTCTAAAGGTTCAGCAAATCTGGTCCCTGTACCCCTTCATTTGGTGAAGGAAATGGACAAAACTGAAATAAAAGCTCTTGTCAGGTTGGTCCTATCTATTTAATTTTCAGGGTAATTATGAGGATGAGAGGTCTCCATAGAGACTGTCATCTAGCTCTGCCTGCCGTGGTTATCTTTTTGGCCTTAGTACACTCAATTATAGCCAGAGTTTCTGTCTTTGGAAAACGAAGACGGGTGTTGCTTATCACTTGTAGCCTTGAAGTCCTTTAAAGAACTACTAAGAATACTTTTAGAGAAAACTATTTCAGTGGAGATAAACAGTGAGTGCAAATGTATTCATTTAGAAAGAGATTTTGCGAGGAAGGTGCCTTAAAGCTCTGTGTTCACTTTTAGCTGAAAAAAATACTAAATTGTTCTGATTTGAGAAGCTCTATTTTTTTGTCTTGGGAAGTCTAATTTTGATAGAACACTGTTTCCTGAATATTGTCAGACATTTCTGTTTTCTTTCCAGAGCAGAATTGAGATGGGTTTATAGAGCTCAAGGCTGTCAGGCAGCACTGTTGTCATCTTCCTGCTAGAGCTAGATTTCTGAGAATGAATGTGTAGCACCTACACAAAGTGCCCACGTCCATACTAACTGTGAAGTACTGTGTCAGTATCCTTTTCAAAAGCATTATTGCCTCTAACCTGGTTTTTCTTCACATAATTTATTTTACAGTGGCTTTTATGCAGACCTTGTGAAAGAGGACGAAATGTGTCTATCTCTTGGCAGGATGCTGCCCATCCTAGATAAAATACTTAAGAAGGAGGTAATAATGAACTGCTTTGATTTTGGGGGGTGGGGGGAGAGTTGGATTCCTCTGATTTCTGCTTCTACTATACTGTCATCCAGTTGTCATCCAGTTGTGTAGTTCACAACTGCACTAATCTCAGCTAGAATGTCCTTAGCTACAAGAGTGAGTATGCAAGATGAGAAAACAACTATGTAGGGGTAGTGGTTAATCCCAAGACATCTTTCTAATGATCTTTGGGCAAGACGTTGTCCTGCTTTTCTGCAGACACAGCATATGAGTCCGTAACAACCTCCTCATCACTCTAAGACATACAGGTGAGCCAGGCATTCACTCTTCCAGTTAAGGGGAGCAGAAGGCAGTGTATCAAGCACCAGTGAGCAACAGCAAGAAATCTGAGCAAGAAATGTCAAAAATTTTCCTGTCTCAGTGCACAGTTTTGTCTTCTGTCTTTAGGGCAGAGTTTACTTCTGCATTACCCTTCATTACAAGATGCCATGCTATGTGCAGCTGCACCCACTTACCATTATTTGTACAACAATTTACTCTGAGTAAATTCTGATCTCCACGCAGGTACTTCTCTAGTCGAGCTGTTAAAAACACCACTCTGTGCTGTGATTCTGAACAGAGTAATTCCAGTTCAGCATTTTGATTCTTGCAAGGTCAGGAATGAAGAGAAGGCAGGCTTAGAGGGTGCACGTTTCCATTTATGTATAAAAACTTGGAGAAGCAAAGAGAAAAACTGCAAACAAGTTAAGAAAACAAAAGATCATTACATCATAATAAATCAGTCTCTCCCTTTCAATGAAAAGCTCTTTTTAAAGTACCAGGCCTCTGAGGAAGAGTAGCTGCCAGAATGGCGTCTTTCTTGTAAGCCATCTTCTTGCTGTTGGAAGTCATGTATGTAGATCTCAGGGACAGATTTCTAACATTGTAGACTGCACAGACCTCTAGGAGAGCCTATAAATAGATTTTTAAAAAAATGGTAACTGGCAAAAAGAAGTAGAACTTTTCATGAGTTGCAGTTGCTAAGCTGAGGTTTTTTCTATTGACAAGTACAAAGTGAAGGAGTGAGGTAGGGGAGCATGCATTATCTCTTTGCTTAGCTTTCATGTAGCATTCAAAGCGCTACACAACACAAATGAACACTGAAAGGTTGACTGAGTAACACTGTGATAGTATTTTCCAGAAAGGAATAGCTTGCCTAGGTTAAAGGAAGAGTCAGAATTCAGGGACAGGCTCCTTTTCATAGGGTGTATTCTTCTGGTGCAGTTTACCTACTGGCACGCTGAATGTATCCAATCTGCAGACTACTGAGAGAACCAGTAAAGATGACCTTCCCCTGCAAAAGCTATTTTTACAGTTGCCTTTCAGCATAGCACCATACTCCTGAAGTAACAGAATAGCTCTTGGCATAACGATCAAATACGGCCCTTCTGTAGAAAATTATAACATTTTCTTAACCCTATGATAGATTGTTAAGATACTTCTCATACAGCTGTAGCTTTGTTTGAATGATACATGTAAATGAGTAAAAATACAGTTGTTACAAATAAATGGCATGATCTTGAGCAGCATTAATTACTTCTGAATGAAAAATCTGTTTTGTAGGTATGCAATGGAATTGTAGAATCACCCAGAGCTGCTGTTTCTGTTGCTGTTGCACTAAGACATTCTGTTCGTTTTGGATTTCAAAGGTGATTTTGTATCTTTTGCATTTGAGGCCCTTTGACAAAATAAGATAAAAGTGTGTGAAATATGGCAAATTGCCTTTGAAACATTGATTTTAAAACAAATAGCATCTCCACATGCATAGATTTTCAACGTGTACGACAGCCATGTTCAGATATGCCAGCAAAATCCTTTTGCCTTACCAAAACAAAATATTTGTATGGTGGCTGCTGTGGTGGCCTACATTTTCTTCGTCAGACTTCAGTTGTCTTTGGCCTGAGGACATTTTCTTCATTTTGTTTTTTCTCCCCAGTATTTGGTGGAAGAAAAGGCGTTCCCTTGAGCTGTGATAAATATGTTTTATACAAATTCAGAAACAATATACATTCTTTCTTATGCATCTAATCTACATGCAAACTCTTCAAACAAATTGCACTAATTGGAAAAAAATGACTTGTAGATGTAAATGTATGTGTATTTTTCTTTGTTTTCTGCAGAGTGCTTTGTATATTTGTTGGAGACATGCAAATTATACCGAACACAGAAGATGGGTGAGGTTTCGCTTTACATCAGGGAGTCAAATCCCAAGGCTTTATACATGTTCATACATGTCCATATGTATGATGAAATCTTCACTAAGGAATCAGTCATGAGCTGGCGTTCGTTAAGTTTAGCTTGAGACAAAATACAAAGCATCCCCAAATATATCTCTGAAGACAAACTGCTATCTCTAAATGCCTCTTTATGAGATTAGTGGTAGGTTTAAAGTATAATCCTTCTATATTAATTGAAATTAAGATTATTATTGAAAAGAGAAAATAATATAGAAGGCAATTATTAATTACATAGGGTGTACCCCCCTATAACTGCAGGGGGCACATACTGCTGATGCTGTGTTCCTTATTAGAAGTCCTCTTTACTTGCTTTTAACTTCTTTTGCTACTTCCCCTTTTTCTTAAAATTAATTTGCCCAGAGTCTTTTCACTACTCTCTTTAAAAATACCTTCAAGAGGATTTCAGTTTTAATTGGTGTTTACATTATGGCATGTATTAATGCAAATAGTTATTTGCTCCTGTGTTATGAACTAGTATTTGAAGAATGATGAAAGAAAAGATCTTTTTACCTCATTGGAAGTTGCGGGTTAAATACTCAGATGTGTTTTTCATTTACAGAAAAATACTCATGCTGCATATTTGTGAGAAAGAACAGTCTGGAAAGACCAGCTCCAAACACTATATTTCTCTAAACTGGAAAGAGGTAAGATTCACTTTCTGGAAACAATGTAAGAGGAAAAACTTTTAAAACATAAATAATAGACTATATTTACAAATTCATAAAATGACACTGAGAATTGCACCCCTCACTGCAATTTGGACCTTTGAAGACACTCCCTTTCCTTGCCCTTGCCAGGGTACTGTTGCTTCACAGATCTTTAGGGCGTATTAGACGCATCGGTGCCTTTCAATATCTGCTGTAGTTCCTCTTCAAGAAGGCAGAGTTGCAGTGTGAAGACACTAAGGAAGAGATGAATAATCTGCATGTTTAATATAAAAATTGCTATGAAAATAGATCAGTATCCTGTTTCCTAGGTCAATCAAAAGCTTTTTGAGATTCACCTTACAGTTTTGTTTTATATCTGGGAATTTGGGGCTTTACATTTGTGCTAAACAGTTTCTCGTTGTTGTTAAAGGATGCTGAAGGAAATGACTTCTTTCCTGCTGTACTTGGATTCATTCTTCCTGTAGCATACAGTTATCAACCTAACTTGACAGTAATAGCTGTTGGACCAAACAGGAGCCTTGGAACAAGTGAAATTTCTCTGCTTTTTGCTTTATTACAAGGATTAGCCGAGTCCCGAATTTTTGCAGTGATGGAGGTAAGAAGCAGTGCTAAGCCGTGGAATGTCAAAGTGCCTAGGACAGAACACAAATCAAGCAGCAGCATGCTTGGTATGAACTGCTTCAAGCTGCCCAGTAGGAAGTATTGGCTGTATCTATAGTGTCTTTTCTGTCATAACTCAGGGGTACCAACAGCCCAAGCTTGTCTGGCCTGAGGACAGGACCAGACACAGAGCTGCAGGCAGCCTGCGCGATTGAGAAGCTGAGGCATGAATGCAAGCCCATGGTTATGTCCATAGGCAGTGCATCTTCTGGTATTTTGCCACAGTTTGGGGATTAACTTCCCTTTCCACCTGGGATTCACAGCTCAGAGTTGTCTCCTGAAGAGAGACACTTGTCTGTTAATTATGTGGCCTCTTTCCATCAAAAGTGATTGAAAGCAGCCCAATCTCCTGTTTGTCATAAAACACTAAATTCCTCTCCTTCTCTCCCCCATGCTGTACTTTATCACACACAACTTCCAGCATGCAGAAAATAAATCAAAATGGCACATATCCTTTAAGTGAACTTTATTGCCATAATACATAACTGAGGACTGATCTAGCCCAGCTTTGTGTTTCTAATAGAGAGCATGGGAAAGGAAATAGATAATATATGGATCTTTCCCTAGTCTGATTTTTCCATACACTACCACATTAAGTATTTCTAAATTTAGGAAGTCGGAGGCTGTATCCATACCAGTGTGTGATAAGTACCAGTGGGCATACCTGCCATGAATTTGTCTAATCTCTTAAAGAACTCAGTTTACACTCATGGCCTCTGCAGCATTTTGTGGCTGTGAGTAACACAATTTCTCTGTGTGTTCTGTGAAACAGAAACTTCTGATTGCTTTTGTGCCTTCTAGCTCTTCTTTAATGAGAAACAGTAAATAATTGTTCAGGTATGCAATTTTATTCTAATCTGTTTCCCAGCAAGTATCCAATTAAAGGCATACTATTCATTAAGCTGCCAATTAAGTGGATTTTTACATACTTTATTCTGTAGTCTTCTCAAATGTTATTTGTTTTAATTTACAGAGCTGATACGTAAATTGTCTAAGCTAATACAATTTATACATTGATATACAGAAATAGTGTATTTGCACATCACTAATTAAAGAGTATGAAATAGAATTATGGGTATTCTGAAGGGTAAGCTCAAGAGAAAAAGGAAGTTAGACACACATCTTTAAGACATGACTGAGACTTTTATATTGGTACTCTGCAGGTAGCTCTGTAACAGGATTCTCTCGTGTGGGGATTTTCTAATGTATGGGTTTGGCTTTTTATAATAATTGAAGAAAGACTTCTATCTTTTAAAGATAAAATACAGTTACAGTCTTCAAAATAAATGTTAATAATCCTCGTATGGACACCTCAGAATATTATTTCTGTGAGGAAATGACACTGATTTAGACTGTCAGGAGTCCAAAAATCATCACTTTCTGATGAAGCAAAATATGTCACTGTTTTCTATGATAGAAAATAAATGATCCGTGAAGTAAACAGTCCCCGTGCTCTTCCCTCCTAACATTTTTACCTTTAACCCAGCCCTGCCTTTTTTCAATCACAAGAGGAAAACTGAGGTTCTTTCTCTATTGGAAAAAAACCCAAGTTTTATGGGAGATAAAAATTATTTTACCTTTTTTCAGAAAAAACTTCTCTATTTTGACACATTTTTATCTGAAAATGGAAAGTTGCTCATTCTCGCTACTAATATTAGCAACTTAATTACAAAAGCTCGTTTAAAAATATTACATGCATTACTGCAATGAAGAAAGTTTGGTTCCCAGGAGTATTTTTTTTTCTTCTTAAATAGGACACAGAGATAAATTTAATGCAAAGCATAGCCAAAGCATTAGCGGGTGCTTTTACACCTCACTTTGGAGTTTATGTACCTCCTACTCAAGAAAAAGTAAATAAAATAAAAATATTAAGAGACCAGTTTCAGCAGGAATGGAAAATGCTTCAGTGTTCAGGTATGTTGCCTATTTTTATCTTTAGTTGTTATGAATATACGCAAGTTTCTGAAAAGATGATAAAATACAGCTGGATCCTCTAAGTCAGTGGGAACACATTGATCTGACGTGAAGAGGATGAAACTCAATGCTTTTAATTCTGCCGCTTGAGCCAGAAAGCACTGAATTTCATAGCATGGTAACTGTACCCTTGGGAACTTTGAATACTTGATGTATTGTATTCAAATACATGTACAATACAAATAACTTGAAAATTATTCCAAAATTTTGAAATTAAACTACCAAATATGAAGTGCTTAGAGAACAGTTAATAAGATGTGCACTGGCTCTGACTGCTACCGTGTTTTCTGAATATAGTGCAGAATCAGTTACATTTTTATTTACATTTAACTTGTCCACAAATCACTTAACTCAATAGTGATTAGTCATGCTTAAAGTACATTTCCAAACGGCTGAGGATCGGGTACTGCATTTGTACAGGAGCCAGATTAGGCAGGTGTGTCTGTTTTCAAGCATTCTTGTCTAGAAATAATTCCCTACTGAAGAACTGCTTTTTCTGTTGAAAAACAAATGATAAAGGTGGGCATCTCTCTCTGAAAGAAAAACCCTGCTCCCTTTCAGAAGAAATGGCCGAGAGCAGTGGTCTGGTTCCAATAAAAATGTTCTTATAGGGTTGGGAATTGTGGTATGGGCTTCATTAATAACTGTTTTTCTTATTGGTGTTTTTTTCAGTGAGGTATGGGATTTCAAGAAATTGACTTCACTTCAGAATCATTTTACACAGCAGAAGAAAATGTGTCGCTGTTCGTGTAGCCTTTTAAACCATCAGGGAAAGAGACGGTTGATCTCTGAACAGAATAAACAGCCATTCACAATTGTCTCCTGTTTTTAAAATACTTAAAATCCATATTTTCAGCTAGGGAACTGGGTGCTTGCAAATTCTATATTGGCAGTAATCATTCAAGACCAAGACTTCAAAACATCTCCTGTACTTCATCGCTGCAAATTGGGGCCTATGTCATTGGTGACATTGAAGAGTCAGGCTTGCATGTGCAGTAGTTTGGCTGCATGAATGTTAAAGAAGTCCAGAAGACAGGAATCTAAAATAAGCAGTCATAATAGCCAAAACAATTTAATGTTATTCGACATAATTGCTGCCGCCACCACCATTTCTCTGGGAGTTTAAATTTAACAACTGGTCCTACAGATTAATGAAACTTCATTTCATAATCCCATTTAAAAGATTCACCTGACGTGGGCTATTTTAGTTTCTCTAATGAGTAATTGTCAATTGCGTTGGCATTGGAATTGTTTTGCTCCAATTGACAAATTGAATTGCTGTCTCAGAAGTTAAGGAAGAAAAGCAGCCGAGCAGCTATAGCACATGCATTTCATCTACAGCAGACCTGCGTGGTTGAGATGAATTTCCTGACCTACACCAGGCATTTATTACTGGAACTGTGCGTACACATGTGAGGTGATTTCATCTCTTTCTAATGCATAGAATTAAGTTAGGATTGGTTATGAAAACGTATTCCATCTGAATATTTGATTTACAGCAATGTTAATAAAAATCAAACCTTCAGCTCACCATGAGAGAAAAATAATTTTGCATACATAAAAAATTACAAATACATAATTGAATAAAGCAGCGTAAAGGGGACTTCACTGTGCCCTCTTTTCAAACGTAAATTGTCTGTATAACAGAGGAGAACCCCAAAGCCCCAGAGATTCAGTAGTGGCGTAAGGCTGACAGCACGTGAACGCTCAAAATTAAATAAACACCCCGAGGCACCAGCCATAGCATGCCTTATTCTGCAGCATCCCGGGTATGATTTTTGGGCTCATTTTCAAGAGCACTTCCCTGTGATTATGACTTCAATAATATGACCTTTTGATTTCAGACACTTCAGATCATGTTTATACACAATTAGACAGGATTCCTACTGGTGGTGCTACTGGGATCAGCTTTGCATGATCTAAGTAACTAAATCTGTTTTTGCAGTCCTCTTTTTGTAACTCTTCCCAGTTACTCCCTTTGCATTCATACTGGTTTTCAGTGTTTGCTGGATGGGAAACAATACCCAATCCTTGAAACTGGGCAACGGCCAACCTTAAGCTTCAACACTTTTCAGAGCAGGAAATCTGTTGGCTTATTCTTCTCTCTCCCCCAAAAAAACCCTTTTGTTGTTGTGGACAATTCAGCATTTTCAAGTAAAAAGCATTTTCTCAGAAATATCTCGACTCGTTCCCTTTTATCTGCCTTCCTTCAACTGGATTTCTACAGCCAGTGTTTGAATGATGCCAATGATCTATTTCAATATGTGTTTTTCTAAGATCTTGATTCTATTTATTAAAACATGAATTAAGACCAAAACAACCCGTGTACTGCTGGCAGAATTACTTTGCAAATACTGCGGGAAGGCTGCGGTCGCGTTCTGCAGATGGGGACGGGCACAAGCGCGGTTTATCGCTTTCTGGCGATGAATTGCGTGTTATTTATTGTGAGTTGAGGCCCAGCGTTAGCAGCAAGTACCGCAGGGATGCTTTAAAACCGTGAACTGCCCAAACCGGCCTTTAAACCACGCCGTAGTGGCGGGAACGCTCCCTCCCTCCGGCCCGGGGCGCCGGCCCGCCGCCTCCCGCCCCTGCCCGCGCTCCGCCCGGCGGGGACTGTCCCGCTGCCGCCCGTCCGCCCGTCCGTCCGCCCGTCCGTCCGTCGTCCCCGCCCGCCCTCGCCGCCCTACGGCCCGTCGCGCTCGCGTGACGTCGGCGGCGCCGTGCGCGGCGCCCGGCGCTGGGGGAAGGAGGGGGCGGCGGCGCCGTCCCGCTCCCGCCGGTCCCGGCCGAGCCGCCCCAGGTACGGCGGGGGCGGCGGGGAGTGCTGGGGCTCGGGCCGAGGGGTGTCCGTTTGTCCGTCCGTCCGTCCGTCCCGTCCCGTCCCCGGGGGAGGGAGAAGGGTGGCGGGGCCGGGGGTGGCGGGGCAGCTCCGCGGGGTGATGCGGGGGATGGCGCGGGTGCTCGGCGTGCCCTGGCGGGGCGGAAGGAAGGGCCCTGTCGGTGGGAGCCGCCGCAGGCCCCGCGGGTCGCCGCCAGCACCAGCCCCTCCCCGCCCGCGGGCGGCCCCTGAGGAGAGCCGGGGCGGCAGCGGCGGTGCCCGCGGGGGTCCGGCGCCCGGGCAGCCTCCGCTGTGCTAGCTCAGTGCGAGCAACATCAGGCGTCTGGAATTAACCTTGCGCCGCCATCGCTTTGCTTGTGATCAGAGTCGCAGTGTTATTCTTGCAGCTCATGTCCTAAATATGCGCTCGGTCGGTTCTCTCCCATTTTGGGCTGTCTCAGTTTAAGTTAAAGTGAACTCATCAACTTCTCCTACACGCGTTAAGAGCGTTTCCTTTTTCCTGATATTTTTCAGGTCTTTGCATGAAACTAGAGACCTAGACCGTCGCTGCTGTAACCTGACGACTTGATTTGAAATGGAGAGCATTACGCAGTTGTTCAGTGATTTGTGTGAAGCGCACTTGACTGGTTTGCCATGGAAGGTCCACCTGGGCAGGCAGAAGATCAGCAAGAGAAGGGCTAAGCAAAATCTGAAAAGGGTTGCTTATAATGCTCTCTTCATAAACCTTTTTCAAGACGAGGCTCGTAAGCTGCAGTCAAACGTTTCCAGGCTTCCAGTGAAAAATAAAATTTTGATGCTGTCTTTCAACTTGAGAGTTGGTGGCCTAGGTGCTCAGGCGGATAGGCTGGAGAACCTTGTGGAGGAGCTGGAAACAGCTGAATGCTTGCCGTTTACTGAGGTTAATTCCGTCTTGGATCTCCTAGTTCAGCTTGCTGGAACAGGTCCTCCTCAGCTTGTACCACAAAAAAAGGACTATTTTCTGAACAACAAATATGTTGGGAGAAATGTCAAATATCAGGGATATGATTATTATGATGTAAGCGTATTTGAAGCTGACATACAGTCTCTAATAACAAACGAAGAATGCCAGTTCAACGACACAATTCAAAGGACGCTTCAGATAATGGAGGCTGCGCCTGGCACCGGACTCCCGGCCATCGGGCTGTTCTCACAGAACTATCCTGCTGGCGACAAGTTTGAGAAAGAAACGCGGGTCTCCCTCTTCGGCGCTCTCGTCCATAGCCGTACATACGATATGGACATCAAGCTGGATCTGCCACCCGTGCCTGACAATGCAGATTTGTCTGGGCTTGCAATTAAAGTATGATATCATTTGTTTGGGAGTGTATGCATGCGTTTGGTGTGGTCTTAATTGAAACTTGAAGGCAAATACAATGAAAAAGAAAACCCCCATGCCATTCAACATGCACATAAGGTTGAACTTAGGGGAGGCAGAACCTTTTTGAGTAACTGCTGTACTCTTTCCATCAGACTAGAAGATTTGCTATTTCTTGAAGAACATGCTGCTTTTTTATGTGGGTGTGATTGTCTTTTACTAAAATTGAGTACTATTCTGCACATACAACTCCTCTTGAGTGGGAGGTGAGGATGTGGCATGTACACTGTTTGGACACCTGCAGATTTTTCTGCATATGAATAAGCATAAGGGAATAAACTATGTTAGTCATAGTTAAAAAAATGTTTACTAATTTGAAGAACTAGGGCCTGGATCATTTGCTCAAGTGAAATACGGAGCAGTATGATTTCAGTAGTGTTACATATCGTTGAATTTCCAGACCTCAGATTCTCAATTTGTAGAACTATATGCTTACCAGAGAACTAAGTTTCAAGTTTAACACTGACAAACTTAGTCTGTTACTTTGATGGTGATTGTTGTTTTAGGTATAGGCATTAATACCAGTAGAGACTTACCAGGTGAAACAAATGTCTACAGGAAGAACCTAACAGATGTAAAGGGAGGGTGGGCGACACAGGTTGGGTCACATAGAGTCACTTGATCACGAACGATAGCAGAACATGGTCTTTATTAGAGTATGTCTCTTTGGTGAAATGTTTTCATGTATAACACTTGAACTCTCTCTGACAGGTTCCCCAAAGTATAGACCAGTCAGAAGATGAGGGATTCCAGTCCGCATCCAATTTGACTCCCGATTCTCAGTCAGAGCCGAGCATGACTCCAGACATAGACTTGTGGGATGCAGTGCTTACATATGGACCCAGCAAACGAAGATGTTGGGAAAGAATTGGATAGTATGTGTCTGATGTTACTGGCAGACTTAGTACGCATCATATGCAAATGTATGAAGGTGCATTTTATCTTAGTTCCAAGTGACCTCAGTATAGTGAAATGTGCATATTTAATTCACAGAATTCAATATGCTGCATTAATGATTGAGAAAGGAATCAAGGTCGTGCAGTTTCAGCAAACTAGATCTTAGATTGCAGCTGTTTCATAGGAAGAGGTGGAATCTTTGACAAAAACACTAAAGGGATTATGGGAACACTTGCTGTTTGTGTGAAATGCAACATTTTTCTAACTGATTTCTTATGCACTATGCAATTTATCTCAGTCTAAAATGATTCCATGTTTTCAGTTTCAAAAGAGAAAGCAGTAGTTGTAGAGCACTAGAATAATTAAACCCGTATCTCCCAGTATTGTACAGTATTGTATTCCTTTCCCTGTTTGTAACCAAAACAGAAATTATTCTTATAATAGATTTCTAGATGGTGTAGTTAGACTTGTAGTTCTTTTGGCTGTTGAGCAGAAGATGCATCTCCTGAGAGAAGGCTCTATGTAGCTTTGTTAAAGCTTCTTAGCTTCCCTAAAACAGAAGAAAAAAAAGAAGGCAGGTATGGCAGGTACCTTCCTTACATTCCTGTTGGACAGTGGGGTGCCTGATTCTTGGAGAAACTTTGCTCTGTATGTTTTCTGTAATTTTAAGTAATAATCCACTGTGTCTGTTGCAGTGTTGTACAGTGTTCTTTCAACTTCTGAGCCTAAAAAGCTCAGAAACTCTGAATTTCTCTGACCTGATTTTTCACAGCCACTGTAGCACACTCCAGCTTTGTTCCTAGTACAAGAGAGATTTTCTTGCTCCCGTTTAGACTGTAAGGATCTTAGAGTCAAATATAGACCATGTGCCTGACAGCTTTCATGTAATGCATGCTACTAGAATTCAGAATTTTTGGAAGAATTGGAAGGAGAAATTGTTTTGGAGGGGATAGTAATCCTCAAGTGTTAATTCAAGTCAATCCTTATGTGTTAATACAAGTCATTATAGCATTTTGAGCATATTGCTCTTTAACATATTTGAATATTAGTATTACGTGGACCCTGGAAATCTGGTATATGTTGACCTCATTTTCCTAACGTGAAAACTGCGTCAGGATGTTTTCACTCCCACAAAAGAAGCTGGTAATTCTCTGTCGAGGTTTCTGTCTCTGAACTGATGTTCAGATTATCTACCTATTCACTGTGCTGATTTTGGGCTACGCTTTCATTGACCAAAGGCACATTCCCTTGAAAATATACTATATTAACTAGTAGCTTCTTCTGGGGTCAATACTGACTGTGTAAAATTTTAAAACGCCCTTTTTTTTTTTTCTTTTTTTTAGCAGATAGATTTCTTTCTTTTCATATAATCACCTTGCAGTGTTGTGTTTACTCTGACACAGCCCACCTGGTAAAAAAGAGGAACCGTATCTTACTGAAGCCGGGAGAGAAGCTTTTGACAAATTCTACAAACTTCGAGAAGGGGAATTGCAGCTGTTCAGTAATACTGTACTGCAGCTTCCACAGCTCGTGCTAATGAAGGAACCTGAACTGGTTAAGGATGTCTTGAATGTCCTCATAGGTGTGGTATCCACTACATTTTCACTCAATCAGGTATGGAAGATTTTTAACTGCGCATCTTAGTCGCATCTTTTTTTCCCATGTAGAGGTTTTCTCTTTAATACATCTATTTCTTTTGAGATCTTGCAGTTGTGGATACTGTTAAAAAGTTGGATGTGACCTAATGGCAATAAGGCAGTATTTATATATGGCAATAATGATGTTATTGCAATAGGCTAAGAGTATTTTTAGTCCTCTAAGTGAAAATAGGTTTATGAATATTTGAAAACGGATGCGTAAATATTTTTGTAGATTAGATTTTCTATAAGGAATTAGATAATGAGTCTTATTCTGTGTATTTGAAAATACCATTCATACTCCTGAGATTTTGCTACAATATGTTTATCACGCTGTCCTAGTTACATAGTCTCAGTCACCAGGGTATCTAAACTGAAACTTTGCTGTTATTTTTGTGTGTAAATGTTTGCTATTTTAAATCAGAATACAGCTATGAAATTGTTGAATCTGCCTTTTTTTTTTTTTTCCCTCCCTGTATGCTTTTAGGCTGCTCAGACTTTTGTGATAAAGGAGGGGGTATATGTATCCGGTACTTCACCAGAGACAATGCACAGCCTACTCTCAGAAGTTGCAGAGTATGGAACCTATTACACTCGACTAAGTCGTTTTTCTCTTCAGCCCGTTTTAGATTCTTCATACAGCAAAGGACTTGTGTTTCAGGTAAAACAACTGTATTAAATCATCCAGATTTAGTGGCCCAGTTATCTTAGGTAGAGAGAGTAACTTTGATTTGGTGTAAAGCTGGAATTTCTGCATTCTGCAAAACTGCAAAACATTTTAAGTGTGATGCTCATCCCAGGTTGGCAATGAACAGTGCTGCTGCGTGTAAATCACAGCTCTGTGTGCTTAGGGCTTGCTTGCGCTGAAACACACGGTAAAAGGTCTTCATTTCCCGGAGTGTGATTTGTTGTTCTGTTGAGGACTAAATGAATATCATTTTTAGAAGTTTTTAAAACATGACTTGTTTATACATGGAAATGTATAAAATTAAAATACAAGAACATTCTTAATACAGTATGTATATATGTAATATATTTTTAAAAAAAATAAAAACTGCTGTAGAGAAATATGGTATGTAATAGCTTTAATTACTTTTTCTCAGTTGAGATTTCAGTGCAAATATTCCCTGTCCATCCTTTGTATATTATGCTGAATTGTATGTACACATATGGGGTGATTTAATCTCTTTCTAATGCATAGAATTAAGTTAGGATTGGTTATGAAAATGTATTCCTTCTGAATATTTGATTTACGGCAATGTCAGTAGAAATTGATTAAGAAGGTCTCACTCCTTGTCTTATTAGACAAGTTCTAGATAAGTTTTTTCTAGTATCCAATTTAGGCAGGAAGGTAAGGAAAGCGGTTTCCCTAGGTTCTTAGCATAGCTGTTAGAGAACGAGGAGCTCCTCAAAGGGCAATGCAAAGAAGCTGAACCGAGGCGCTTTCTTACGCTCTGTGTGGGTACAGGCTCCGTGCGTTGGATGTATAAAGAGTATATAGGAGTCATCTGGCTAATTTGAATGTCTGAAGCTGCACAGACTCTTTCCTTCCCCTTCCTTTGGTATACAAGCCCCTCTTACCTGCACATGCAACTTCTTTTAGTAAAAGGTTTGTTTTCATGCTGATGCAATTGATGTGAGACATAGATGGACTATTAACAGCTTCAACAGTAAGACTCTAAGTATTTTCTGTTGATCCTAGGCATTCACAAGTGGGCTGAGAAAGTATCTTCAATATTACCGAGCCTGTGTTTTGTCAACGCCTCCTACTTTAAGTCTTCTAACAATCAGCTTTCTCTTCAGAAAATTAGGTCGTCAGTTGAGGTAAGAGAATAATATTAAATATTTAAGCTTTTCATTGCAGAAAAAATGTAATCTATTTCTTCATATACTCTAAAAGAGACAGATTACATGGACATTCCTACATAGTCTTTCAGAATTTTCCTCTATTTTAACAGAAAGATTTCTTTATATCTAGCAGGTTCTAGGGAAAACATGTAAGGTCTTTATATTCAGTTTTGTTGTTATCCCTGTTATCATTCAGCTGATACAGTAGGGTTGTTGTTTGATATTCAACTTTAGCAAAGTTCATCACTGTGATCTCAGAGACTTCTGGTTGAAATTGTTCTATATGTTTTAATATTGTTTTTTAGGTATTTAGCTGAACTTTGTGGCATAGGAACAACAGCACTGGGGATCAGTGGTGGAGCTGGTGATTCATTCCCTACGGTGATAATTAATTTGATGTTTTTTGGTTTGGTTTGGGTTACAATGTTAATATTTTTCCAAATTAGGTAGGATTTTACATAAAATGTTTAGTGTTGGTCCCTCTGCTACCAAAGATAGGGCCTTGGACCTCCGGATAGAATGCCATGATCCTTTCTCCAGATATTTTAGGATTTGTAATTTTGTGCTGTGTTTTCAATTTCTAAAGTAAACAAAGGACCCAGAATAAACCTTAGAGTACATTCCATTTCATTCTAAAGGAGGTGTTTGTAGCAAGTCAAATGAATCCAACTGTAAACATACCTGTTTCCCTCCAGTGACTCTGAAGTGAGCTTGAGGTAACTAGCTCAGATAAAGTGATCTTAACTGCAGATAACTAGAGGAAGTGAGAGGAATCCTGCCCTCTGTGCCTAGTGAAACATGTCAAGCTGTGTATGTACGAGTCTTTTGTTATTAGAGTTGTAGTGAAGTTTGTTGCCTAACATTAGAATATTTTTCATTTAGGGTGTTAAATTGCTTTCATACCTGTACAAAGAGGCTCTCAACAACTGTAGCAATGAGCATTATCCAGTCCTTCTGTCTTTGTTGAAGACAAGTTGTGAACCGTACACAAGGTGCGTCCATACTGTTCTCTGCGTAATTGTGTTTAAGAGCAGTTCTGAATTAGTAATCTGGTGAGTAACTGCTAATTTAGCAATGGCTTTTAACATTTTCAGAGAAAATATAAGATGTGGCTGTATCTGCAAAATACATATTAAAATTAATTCATTTTGCTGAATCATTTATTTCTGTTTTCCAGCTCAGTAACAGCATAAGGGGTTTATGTGTGACTAGATCAGTAAATAAATATGTGTAAATAAGACTTCTTTCTCGCTGCTCGTCCTGGAAATTCATACTAGAATATAAGACTCAGCTAAACTTCTATTTTTTTCTTCTCATACCTGTAGTAAAATCCTGAAACTGGCAACTAACCGCTTTCTCTTTGTGTTGTGCAAACTGGGAAAGTTCATGCATATTTCCACTCTTTTTTTCTTTAAAATTTAAAGATTAAATTTAAACAATTAAAAAAATATCTGCTGTTCATGAAGTAGATGTAGGTAACAACAGGAAGTAGAGTTCCTTGGATTGCAACAGTTTTGTTAAGCAGTGCACATCAATTTAGAAATTGTCAGTTTATAGACTTCTGAAGAGACACTAAATTTTTTTAAATAGATATTTTTAGGGATTATAGTTGTAGTCCATTATCAGTTTACAATGATACTTAATAGTTGTAATGATACTGTAAAGGGAAAAACAAAATCTGTCAAAATGCTCTAAATTTAAGGTTCCTCCCCTGGCCACTCTTGTTATTTTTAATTCCTTTTACATAAAATGTTCTCCGGAGAAATTTTATTTCAGGTTTACCAGAAGACTCATTGAAATATCTACACAGTTCCTGCCCCGCAATTTATAGAAGGTAGTCAGATTTCTAAAATTGCAAGGGCAGGGTGTCATGGCATCACAATGAATGTAAAAATACGAAAATATGCTTACTGGTATGTGATACTTACAGCATTGACTCCTAAATTTGTTTGAGACCTCTATCGAAACATTCGTCGTGTACTATCAGGGTTGCCGTGGAAGGGGGCCTCCAGTATCTGCAGAAAGTGTTATCCCACTCATTTATTAACCTGAAAGAAATTAAATAATAGAAGTTGTTGCTCTCATAGAAACATCAGATTTAGCACTTTAGAAGTTCTTAGCTTTCTACTGAACAACCTTGAAATTGAATGTGGTTCCTGTGCTAACTGCTTCCTGGTTGTCACACTGACCCAGCGTCTAGAAACAGTGTCCATATTGCAACTAGTAAGAGAAGAAAAGATAAGCTTCAGGGTGCTCTGAGCCTTTTTACTATAGCTTCAGATAATTGTATTTTTTTTATTTCTTCAGAAGTTTGGTTTCACACAGAGGAAATATGAAAAAGCATGAATAAGTATTCCAGAATAGTAGTTCTCATTGTTACACGTGTATTAAAAATGTCTCTAGGTCCAGGGAAAAAGTGCTTGGTGTTGCGTCTTGTTATATACCCTTTCAGTTTCTCCCTGCTAAAGTTACATCTCTTTAAAATAAATCCTTCCTGCTTATCTCTCCCGATGCTTTTGATGTGCTCTAAAGATTTCTAGAGATTTTAAATTCATACTCAGTAAATTAATATACAGAAATAAAAAAATTGTTTTAATTAAGGCAATGTCTTTCATTGTAAACTAATGACCACTTAAATGTTCTACCTAAAGATGGCTTCTTTTAAGAAAAATGTAGAGACACAATCCTGTGTGTCTGTAAATATCAGTGTGACAGCTGTTAATTGCTGGTTCTTATCTTGCCTATAGCTTGTGTGTTTTGATATTTTGAAGAATATGCTTAGTGTTCAGTTATAATACAGTTAGGAAGGCGAGAGGATTGATTTTCAATATTGTACAATGTTATATTTTTTAGATTCATCTATGATTGGGTATACAGTGGTGTATTCAGAGATGTTTATGGAGAATTTATGATCCAGGTGAATGAGGACTATCTTTGTTTCAGAGGTACAGTATATGTATGGAGCATTTCTAACTCATATAATTTGTGCTGTTAATTAAAGAATTTAAAATATCTACTTTCATCTTTTTGTTATGTAGATAAACATTACTGGACTCATGGTTATGTTTTGATTTCAAAAGAGGTAGAAGATTGTGTCCCTATATTTCTTAAACATATTGCTAATGATGTATACATATGTGGGAAAACCATAAACTTGCTGAAACTGTGCTGTCCTAGGGTAAGTTTTGGTTTGGTTGCTTCCTATTACATTGAGCAAATGCAAATCATGTCTCTTTAGAGCAAGTTTCTAGGTTTTTAACAAGTTTGCTCCTTTACTGAAAACTGATCTTGTGTTATTAGGCTGTTGATTCATGAAGGGCAGTTACTTGCTCTCAGATACTTACGAGCTGATTATCCACTCTACTTGCTGACACCTCACTGCAGAAACATGAATTTTTAACAGCCACAAATTTATCGGATCCAATGCATATGCTATATGTCTTATTTTCCCTTGTATTGAAAGCAGAAATCTTTTAGGCTTCCAAGCAAGTGCCTTCCATTTTTCACACTACTACTTTTTGCTTTCATGATGCCTCACTTACCAAGTCTTGACTCAGTTCTGCATAGCTTTTGTATTTCAGCTGTATCGCTACATTTCCAAGATGTGCTTAAGTAGTTCTCTTTATTCATATTTTGCAGAATGAGTCTTGTACTTGATAAGAAAAACATGTTAAATTACTTTGCATCTTCCCTCAACTCGGTATCAGATACCTGATACAGATGCCAGGCATAAGCCTAATATCTCAAGTGAGACGACCCTCAGCTAGTTCTCCTGCACTTGCTCTGATACGCGTTCTCAAGCATCTGAGCAGGCACTCAGATGTGCCGGTAGAATTGGGCTTTTTATAAATCAGCGTCAGCCGTCATTTCTATTATAAATTACAGCTTTATCAGTCACTACCACAGTATGGTAATAGGCAGCACATTCCCCCAGGACGCGCGGCACCCAGGTTCAATCGTCATCTGTCTCTCTGCGAGTGCCAGTCAGATTTTGTCCCTTTCCATGATAATGCCCTAAACAGCCGGCTCTTCCCTTTTGCTTCCAGTAGACTGGGAAATCCAGTGTGAGCATGCTTGTGTGCTTTTTTTTTTTTTTTTTTTAAAAAAAACCCACTAGTCTGTTTTCTGCACTGAGCAGAACAGCTTCAGAGATTGAAGGGTGTTGAGCAGAAAGACCTAAGATACTTAACTTAGGGAATAGGTACTCTGTGATGTGCACTGGCCATATTTTTGAGAGTTATGTCTTGTGTAGAGCTCTTTCCTGTAGGTGTGCGTTAGTTATGTTCTAGACAGCTCCTGCTGAGTGGAGATCTGTGGGGGATACAAGTGAACAAAACCTAACTTTTGATAGGAGGGATGCATTCAGTGCCGAGTTACTCAGGCTCACTTAATTTGGATATTAAGAAAAGCAAAATTTTAGGCATTTAGGATATGCCTAATATAAATGAATGTATCAGATTTTAGATTCCTGTCCAATTCAGTGGGAAAGAGGGGACCCTGAGATGTTGACCTGTGATCCAAGTTCTGGAACATTACAGCTCTGTCTCCTACCTCGAATTATATTAATGCTAAAACCGATGGCTTTAATAAAAACTTTAGATCCTGTGTGGAGGCTTGTTCCAGGATCTGGAAGCATTGCTAAGTTAAAAATAGATTATGAACTCAGATTATATATTTAACATTTTAGATTTAAAAAAATGTATTTAAAAGGAAATGTCTCATTTTTCAGCATTATATATGTTGGTCAGATATACCCGTTCCCCGGATTTCAGTTATTTTTTCACTTGAGGAGCTGAAAGAAATAGAGAGAGATTGTGCAGTGTACGTAGGTCGAATGGAAAGAATTGCCCGATACAGTTCCATAAGCAAGGAGGAAAAGGTAAATGAATAAAAGAATAAAGACCTTATTGTTGGGATTTATTTTAAATACTCGTTTTTCGTTTTTGTTATAACTTTGAAGGAATTTGTACTGATGGTCAGAATTTCTTCATTGGTCAGTTGCTGTTTTATAGTTATCAAACAAAATAAAATTATTGGGAAATTTGTCAAATTTGATTAAAACTTATTATCAAAACAAATATATTAAATACAGCTTTTTAAAGTGTAGGTGGTGTGTTGTCATTTGTTGGCATTTTCATATATTAAATGAGTTGGACTTCCATCGTAGTTCTTTGCAGCAACAGATTTGCCCTCCTACTGGAAAGTACTGAAAAGATTGTTAGATTCTAATTTAACAAATGTGATGAGCTAATTAGCAACCACATAAGACTTCTTGTAATTTGCATAGCTAACAGTGTTTTCAAAACTTTTAGTTATAAAGAGGCTTCTGTCTTTCAGATGCCATCAATATAGTGTATGTATCAGATGGATTTGGTTGTTTGTAAGGTCTGGAGTACTAACTTTCAATATTAGTTATAGACTTACCGTTTAGTTAATTGCTTTATTCATATTTCTGCACTGCAATCATAGATTACTAACCATTATAAAGTGTGCACCTGTCTTTGCAAGAGTGTATTTCAAGTCTAAAATAATAGAAAAATTTCCTAACTGTATTTTTGTTCATTTGGGTGGTTTCCTTTTTTGTTTTGTGTTTGTGGTTTGTTTGTTTTTTTTTTTTTAGGACTTGCGCATGGAGATAGCCAAACAAGAATTAATTGTTCATGCTCGAGAAACAGCTAGCAAAGTACTAAAAGCCATTAATGGTAAGTTGCGGTGCTTTTTCACATATTTTCTAATGGGTCTGTTAATGTAAACTAACAATATCTTTATGTTAATATAGATCGACAAATATCAGAACGAATGGCTTTGGATGCAAAGAAACGGGAACAGTTTCAAAAACTGAAAGAGCAGTTTGCAAAAGACCAAGAGGTATTTCTGCATGTGTCTCTAAAGGCCAACTGTGTTTCTTAAGGAAATAATTGAAAGGATATCTTGATTTATTGTACTGAAATTGAATTAATAGCTGGTGGGGTTCAGTTAAGAACTTCTTGCAGATGTGCGCGTTACAGCTGATATTGAGAATGGCTTTTAAAAGTGTTAAATATTTATGCAGCGTCGCCTTGCAATAAAGCAAGAGGAGATTGATGATGATTTCAGCTATGCCCGAGAGCTCAGAGAGAGAGAAAAAAGACTGAAAGCTTTAGAAGAAGAACTGGAAAAAAAGGCAAGGTAAGTGTATCTGAGTAATCTCCTAAAGCTTAGAGACTCCAAAACCAAAACCATCATAAAGACCTCAGGAAAAATTATTGTATATTAGTATTTACAATACTAGCAGCTCCCAGACATTGCTTTACAAAGGTAATGTTTGCAGTTAAAAGATGGATGTAAGGATTTTTGGTAATTTGTGAGCAATTTTGTGAATTAGGAATAGTTAGTGGCCCAGAAATCTGGGACACGCTTATTTGCACCATCCCTATCCAGTCTGGCTTTTGTTACGATCAGAGTTTCAGGAAAAAAATGTAACTACATCTTGCAAATAAAAACTGAGCCCACAGCCAAAACGGTCACGTGTATGTCAAAGCAGAAGTAAAAGGCAAATGGAGGAGTTAGACTGATAATTATTTGAATTGCTCATGTGCATCTAGTTGTATTTCACTTTCTCCTGTTATATCTAAAATACTTAAGATGAATGAGTGACCTACCTGAATAGTTACGGAAATACATATTGACTAAGAATACAGTCCTGTTTTGTCCACCTGTTTATTCTCTGTAATTGAAGCGTCTGGCTTGTACTTTTAAAAAATTGCATTTCAGTTCTGAAGTGCTAAAAGGTCTCATTCTTTAGAAGGGAGGGTGAAAATCAGTATGCGGAAATCTTTAACTTAACTTTATCTTTACCTTCATTTAGGCAGGAATTAATTGACCATTATAGCAAACTTTCTGATGATGCAGCCCGAAGGGAACAAAGAGCGTTATGGAAAATCCAGCGACACAAGTTGGAAACAGCACGTCTTAAGTTTCTCTTAGAAGATCAAAAACACATCGAGGTATCTTCTGGAAAAAAAAAAGAAATATAATTTAGAAAATTTGGTACTTGGTACTTAAAGACTTTTGGTTTTGTCATTTTTACTTATAGGAAATGCTTGAAAAACTACCAGATAGAAACTACAGGAGAAAATTAGATATTATTCCTTATAGACAGTGCCAGTTGGCTTTAGATAAAAACCCTGTTGTGAAAGATCCACGTTCACAGGTGAGTTTATTTTCGTACATAAACTCCAGGTTGCTGTTCCAAGTTGCCCTCAAGGCAGTTCATTTTATGGTCTGTAAACACAAGGTTCACTACACCAGCAGGGTGAGTAGTTACCACATCATTTGTAGTGCATCTGAAAAATTGGAATATTTTAAATCTCACTTGTAATAAGGTGACACCCTAATAAGTAGTTTGATAACATGACTAGCCATACGGTGTAATAATTATTTCTTTTTTAGGTGTCTTCTGTGAAACCTCTGCATTCTAATGAGGCAGTTGGCAGAAAGGAATCTGAGCCTGGACTGGAATATGCTACTTCTGCTGACAAAGGGCTGCCCATGCCAGAGCTGACAAATAATAATGCTGATCAGCATTTTCAGCCTAAAGCAGCAGGATCTGCAAGCAGTCTCCAAAGTTCAGAGAAAGCACGCAGTCCTCTATACAGTGCTGATTCCTTGCCTGAATCCAATGTGAATATAGAAGATTTCTTACCTAAACCACAAGATGAACAACCTGTTTCTGCTAGCATACAAGGGTCTTCGCTAGATGAAGCATTCCAAAGTATTAACTCAGATCTTTCTGAGACCTCTCAGGTAGGTGAGAATCAGCCTGTGTTGAGAGGAGCACTAGAAGGAGAAGACAATGCACCACCGCATCAGCAAAATGAGTATGATTTTAATACAGTTCTCAGACCATCTGCAGCTTGGCAGGGACATGTTAGCGTTGTAGAAAATGTATCTGATGTGGAGTACAGAAGGCCTCAGTGGAATATTCATGAACATGCATCCAATGCCAGCATTAGAGTGGGAGAATATGTACCTCATGTGGACACTTACCAGCCACATTCAAGTCCTTATGGGCATTCTTCAGACTCACATATAAAAATCAGTAGCTATACTTCTGAAATTGAATCTAGCCGACCCCGATGGAATATTCATGGGCATATTTCTGAAGCTCATATTAAAATTGGGGAATATGCTTCAGAAGTAGAGCCCTCAAGGCCTAGGTGGAACGTTCATGGACATGCTTCGGAAGCCAATATTAAGATTGGAGAGTATGTGTCAAATGTAGCTCCTACAAGGCCTCGATGGAACATTCATGGTCATGCATCTGATGCCAATATCAAGGTTGGGGAAAACGTGTCAGAGGTGGTCTCAGCTAGGCCTCGTTGGAATATCCATGGGCATGCTTCACAGTCACACATCAAAATCGGAGAACTGGTTTCGGATACAGAGCCTTTGAAATCTCGTTGGAGCTCGTTTGGTCACGCATCCCAGTCAAGCATCGAAATAGGGAAGTGGGCCCCATCTACAGAAAATGATCCAATACCTCATCGTAAAACCATTTCGGGTCCTTCATCTGACTCCACAATTCAGACACTTCTGTACAGTGAAGAATTATCTCCTGCTGAAGGGAGCAGAAAGGAAACAAGAATGTCACAAGTTAAGGAAAAGACTTTACCACAGTCGCAGTCGCCTGACAGTGTTCCAGTCTTTCCTGAGGCTAATATTAAAGATGACAAAAAAGAAAATGTAATGGAAGAGAAACAAGAAGGTAAAATAAATTTAAGTTTATTCAGTCAGCATTTGTTTAAGGGCTCATTAAAGTAACTGTAAATGTTTATGTTCTAAATGGGTACTTACTACTTAATTCCTTACATAACTTTCTGAACACTGGTAGAATTCAGAGGAAAGAATTTGAGCTTAGTCTTTTCTCCTATATACAAGAAACAGAGTATTAAAAAAATTCTAGTCTGAAACTTCGTGAAATATGACCTTGTGTGATCTCGAGTACAGGACATGCATAAAACTGCCTGGGTGGGACTATGGGGAGGGACTCTTACTGAGGTGGTTGCTTCTGTGATAGCCTATAGCAAAATTTTGAAGAACTGCAGGAGCAGATCTGAAGTATGAACTAAGTATTATAAGCAGGTCTAAGTAAATACTGTCTTTAATTACTTGTAATTACAGTAATTGCAGATATGGTCAACAAGGACTCTTCTGCAGATTCCTCACAGAGCTTACAGGTAAGAAACAAAGTAGTTGTCAAGAAGACTTCTGTTTTCTTTGAAGGATTAAACACACTGGTGTGTTTCTGTCCTAATCTAGTAATCACTGTAATACCATGTTGGTTTTACATGTCAGAGAAGTACAGGTGAGTAAGCTGTTTTATTTTTAGTTGGAGCAAGAAAACATTAGGTGTCAGTAGTCAAAGCCAGCATCTCTCATGAAATTTGTCCATTTTTTTGTTTTAGGCAGAACAACATGAAAAAACAATTCCCCAAGATCCTGTGCCTCAAGAAACTTCGTTTTCTGAAGCTGATGCTCCCACAACTGAGGAGGAGGAAGGGGGAGAGGAAGATACGTGGAAGAAAGAACAAGCTTATTTGAAAGCCTTATCGGATCAGTATTGTATTGAAAAATATCAAGATAGTTATGATTTGATGTGTGAGTAGAATTGTTGGAACAGTAGATCAATAGAAGATGTGATAAACTTGAGCAAGACAGCTGAGTGCCAGGAAAAAACACCTGAATTACCAGTAAATTACCAATATTATTAACTGCAGTAGCCAAACAATTTGTTTCTGGGCACAGAGATAAGAAATACATTTTGATACATTATGATTTTCTAACCTAGAGGGGTTTGTAGAGCTTAATAGAAACAGATTCTAAAATCGCTTAAATATAATAGCTTACAATGTCTATATATTTTTCAATTTAGCAGAACTACCAGTTTCGCATCTCTTGCATCATGTGATACCAAGATCATACACTTTTCCTGTGGATCCTATGGTACAGTCAGCAACAGATGAGACGGCTGTACAGCTGAGTGAGCTCTTATCTCTGCCAGTGCTGATGAAACGTTCTATTACTGCTCCACTTGTATCTCAGTGAGTGTTTGTTAGAAATGGTGGATCCATAATTTCGCAATTAATGTTGTGTTCTTCATTAGCTCTTTTTCAAGAAAAGAATTGCACACAGATCTGTTCTCTTAAATTTTCTCTTTGCTCCCAGAAGTGGTTAAGTGGATGGTCCATTGATGACTAAAAAGTTCAGATTTACATTATAAACAGTAACATAAACTTATATTTTTATGTGTAAATTAAAAATTTGAAGATCTATTTGAAACACAAGGGCTTGGAGGGTAGTGGATTATGCACCAGTGGTTTTGACACCGTTGTTCTTTTAAAGAGGAGGTGTATTATTTAGAACGTTTGTGCTAGTTTTTGTTTGGCCAATGAAAGATAAGGGCAGGGGGGGAAGAAGAATCTTTTGTGTGAAAGCTCATGCCTATTGATCGGGATATATTTTATGTTTCTATGGGAACTCTAGCTTTAAGGCTGTTTTGAAGTTTAATAGAAGCTGTTCTTGTTAGTATTGGAATATGTAGGGAAACCACGTATGTGTTGAACTGTTTTACTAGTATATCTAATGGTATTTTAAGGAAAAGTTTTTGTTATTATGTACAAAATTAGCTTCTGTCATGAAAACAGTTATTCATAAAACACTTCCTATTTTGGAATCTACTTTCTTGTAAGTTTGGATTGCCGTTTACTAACTCTGAGTATGCTATACTCAAAGCTTGGTGCAGTGTAGAAAGATTTAATTATCTAACTTAGTTTTAAACATCCAGATTGGCTACCAGAACAATCTGTATACATGTACATGCATTCAGCAAAGCAAGTGAGCCTGAGTTGTGTACTGGCAGAATTAGCCTATCCCTGATATGGAAGTTGATTTATTTAAAGAGAGCTTGAATATATGCACTGTAGTGCAAACTGTAGTACAGACCTGCCCTGAGTATCTAGTGTCAGAGCTTTGCCAATTAGGATATTCTTCTCAGGGATTTAATAGTCTTTCTTAACCTGGTTGTGTAGGTGACAGAGATAAGACAGAAGGATATTGATAAAATGTTGCTCCAGGCCCAGCAGCATATTGTAAAGATCACTATATGCAGCCAGTCTTAAAAAACTTCCACAGTACTGTTCAAAACCCAGTTATGTGAAGTGGTAGGTTTTAATTCTGGGATATTCTGGATGAAGACATTTCTCTCTTTTTTTTTTTTTTTTTCCTTTTTTTTTTTTTTTTTTGTTGTTGTTGTTGTTGTTGTCCTTATGTGAATATCATCCTGTCTTGGATATTGGAGTTACGTACTGGAGCATTAATCTGCTGTAGCCGCAGCTGAATGTTAATAGTAAGGAAGGAGTTGCTTGTAAGAATAATACCTTTTCTGTGTTTTTATTCCTAGTGTTTCTCTTGTGAACAAAGCAATAGTTGATTACTACTTTGTGGAACTGAATGTAGAGAAGCATTTTGAAGCACTGAGACACTTTTTGTTAATGGAAGATGGGGAGTTTGCTCAGTCGCTCAGTGACCTGTTGTTTGAGAAGGTATTTGCTGTATTGTCTTCACCCTTGCTTTTGGGTTGTCTGCTTTAGCCTGACACCTCTGGATTAATTTGGATGGGAATGAGGGAATGGTGTGAATTAGAATCCTGGCTCATGCTGTTTTCCTCTTTTGTGCTGTGTCGAGGGGTCTTGTAGCAAGGAACTCTGTTAATGTAGTAAGGACTGAGGCAAACGAAGGTCTTTGCTTGGAAGGGATGCCCGTGTCCAAGGAAGTCCCAGGGAAGAGAGTAATATTTCCTACTGCTAATCCCAGCGATAGAGCACAAGGATTTGACACATTGAGGATGATAATTTCAAACTTCGACAGATAAAGAGTCATGGAAGGGTATTTCACTCTTTCCTGTGAAAACTGCTGTGCTATTGCTCTGTTTCCTTCATCTGCTGGCAGCAGGCCTGAAGAGAGCGCTGGGCCCCCTGATGAGACTGTATTTTCATTACTTACCCCTCTGTTTGTGGGGAAGACAGCAAGGTAGGAGGGATAGCCTGGGTTAATATAGCTGGTTGCCAGTGGAGAATAGTGGCTGTAGGATAGTTAATGCATTTCTCTGAATCCTAAGAATGCTGTAGACCCAACTAGGGGAAGCACTTGGGGGATTTTGACTTGGTGAATAGCTTTATTTGTAAAGTTCTGAGGGTGCTGAGTTGATGAGATAGGCAGGCTGGAGTCAGATAGATAATACCAGCCCTGTCGCTGCCTTTCTGCCCCACTGAAGCCTAAAGGCTGTCTTCCCTGCAGTCAGGATGTGTAGCAGCTCCTGAACCACAGCAAACGGCAGTTCAACATAGCAAATTAAACCAGTACAGGTATGAGATTACCTTCATGCTGTGAACAGCAAATAGTTCAGAAGTTGCTGCTTATGCTGTTTAGGCATTCCTACGGCAGGCGTAGAGACTTCCAGTCAGAATGATGGAGCAAGGCAGGATAGGCACCGCTTTACCATTCTGCTTTAATTCACCTGTGTTCAGGAGTCAAGACTCTTTATTAATACTGTCTAATTAGGATTTCTTTTTTTTTTACCCCTAGCTTGGATCAGGACAAACGCCTGGTGAATTGCTGAATCCACTGGTTCTTAATTCTATCCTAAATAAAGCATTACAGTACAGTCTTCATGGTGACACCCAGCTTGCTTCCAATCTTTCTTTTGCCCTCAAGTACCTTCCCGAAGTGTTCAAGCCCAATGCACCTGATGCTCTGAGCTGCTTAGAGCTGAGGTACAAGGTAAGAAAGCATGGAGAAAGGTAGTAGTAATAGTACTGCAGTTATACCATGGTTCTTAGGTACCGTGGTAGTATGAGTATGTTCTTAGTAATGGAGCACCTTTTAAGAATGGAGTAAAAAAATTGTGTAATGGAAATGACAGGATTTATTTAACCTGGCCATTGCATTACATTGTTAAAATCCATATATTAATTTGTATGTCCCTGAAATGCTGAAGTATTCTTATAATTTGTAACACAAAAATGCAGTATCATCAGCACTCTTGTTTCTTTTAGGTTGACTGGCCTCTGAACATTGTCATTACTGAGAGCTGCATGAATAAATACAACAAGATCTTCTCCTTTTTGCTTCAGCTGAAGCACATGGTGTGGACTCTCAAGGATGTTTGGTTTCACTTAAAACGTACTGGTAAGTCTCAGGAGCGAAGTAGAGCTTGTCCTGTTTAAAATGCTTTTAAACAGCATGTGCTAGACAATTGCTTATGAACAATTGTGTCAGGCTTCGAAAGCCACAATTTTAAAAATAAATTTCCATGGCATTTTAAACAGACTCTACTAACAGACACCTTCACTCCTTTAAAAATCCTGATTTTAGACAGTTTCACTGGGTGCTGATGATAACACCATTTTTTGTTTTCAGCTTTAGTGAGTCGTGCATCAAATTCTGTCCAGTTTCGACAGCTCCAGCTGTATAAACATGAAATGCAGCATTTTGTGAAAGTTATTCAAGGTTACATTGCTAATCAGATTCTTCATGTCACGTGGTGTGAATTTGGAAACAAACTGTCTTCTGTAGGCAACCTCGAAGAAATTCACAGGACACATGCTGAATATCTCAACAAAGCAATCTTCAGGCAAGCTACCATACCTATTTTTGTTTCAAATATATACGTTAATGGAGCTGCCAGTCTAGCCTAATGTGTTTGTGCAAAAGTGACTTCTACCTGACATGCAAAGTAGTCTTTACATATGAAAGCGTTCTTATGTGAGGGAAACAAACTTCATGGCACATTATGAGGTCTGTACTTTGATGCTTTTCCTCAGCTACATATCCTCTTCGTTTCCCCAGACTCCTTGGAGTTGCTTCCAGCTCCTGTTCACCCTGCTTCTGCAAGCTTCGAGTCCACTCAGGACAGCTCTAACCTGACGACTGAGGGCACACTTGCCACAGCTTTGGGGTTTTTTCACCCCATCCTTGCCATAGCCTTTGTAAATGAATGCTTCTTCTATACATTTTATATGCCTTTAATATATGTGCAGTGACTGGGACTGGGCTTTGAAGGAACAAATGTGACCTGATGCTTCTGTTCAGATTTATGAGCAGTGCAAGAGACATCTGTCTTTTAGGAATCACAAACTGTTAGCCCTTCAGTTACTCCGTATGAGGCAGAAGGGCGGTGTGAATAAGACGAGAGGAGCTAGGGTTTATTTGGTTTCTTAAGGCGTATACACTGGAATGATAAAGTGGGGAGATGGAGGGAGAAGAGATTATAAAGAACCAAAATCATAAACAAGAAATCTGTCCTTTCATGTCTCTTTTTCAGTTTTAATAAGAAAAAACTTAGCTAAAGCTGCTGTGTGGATACCGGGTGACAGGGTGAGAGGAGATTAAAGTTTAGGGAAACTCAATGCCTGATGATGTTTTCAAATGTCACCTCTTTTACAAATGCAGATGTAATTCTAGAAATCAGATACACCAATGCAAGTATCAGTTTCTTGTAAGTGGAAGCAAATTATGTTAGGTTTAGACATCTTTTTTAAAATCACCGTTACAGTTGGTTGCAGTCCTGTGGGTTTTTTTTTTAAAAGCAATTAAACAGGAAACCTAAAGGATTGTGACCCCTCTGTATTTTTCTTCCTACAACCAATAGATTATGTCAACTCCATTTCTAAAGTTGTTTTTGTCCTGTTAGGGGTCTGTTGACAGAGAAGGCCGCCCCTGTGATGAACATTATACATAGCATCTTCAGCCTCATTTTGAAGTTCCGCAGCCAGCTGATCTCTCAGTCATGGAGCTTCGATGCAGGGAAGCAAATGGCTGTTCATCCCAACTTTGGTCTGATGCAGCAGTCGTACAATACCTTCAAGTACTACTCCCACTTCTTATTCAAAGGTAAGAAATTGCATAAGTTTTAGACAGAAGAAAAAGTCAACTGTCAGCTGAAAAAAATACAAAGAGTTTTTGGAAGCATAACGTGAAAGTAGGAAGATGCGTGGACTTAGCGCGTGTTAGAAAATGTAGTTCCCAAATGAAAACCGCATTGTTGTGTTTTGCAAAGATCTGCGTATCCATCAATTAAAGTACCAACACAAGAAATCTAACAGATATCCTAAAACTGACCAGAAGTTTTTTGCTAATTTGCAAAATAAGTGTTTGGTATTTAGCTCTATAGATGTGCTTAGATATTTCTTTCCTCTGGAATTGAGTTCTGGAACTTTTTATTGGCCGCTATGAGAGATGGTTGGATACCACTTAGAAGTAATTTTAGATATATCTGCATTAGTCGAGTATTACTGTTGTTACGAGATTTGAAAATTCTGATTCCCATGTTGGACTAAAGCTCAGAGAGCCTCCCAGCACGAGTTGGAGCTTGTAACTAGTGCCCCAGGCAATTGTTTTTCAACTGCACAGATCATTTGCCAAATGTTCTTTCCTTTAACACGATAAAATTTCTTCACACTGTCAGCTTAGCCTACGATGTGAAGAAATGGTTGATCTGTCTTTCCTCTCCATTTCTCTTTCAGATCTTGCTTGTATTTTTAGTAGAAGTTACTTATCCTTCCCCTGATGGACAGTTAGAAATCCCTTAATTCTTGAAGGAAGTGCAACTGTTTTCCTTAGGTCTGTTTTTCTAGATTAATTTCTAGTCAGACTATATTCTCCAGGAAATGAGCTGCCCTTTTTATTCTTTAAGGGTGTCCAAAAATGGTGTCAAAGGACCAAACCCAGATATTTCAGGATGAGTTAGAATGGCTGCTTCCAAATCCTACAGGAAGTCAGAACACCTCTGGGAGCCACCTAAGCCCATACTACGAGATCTATGGTTGCTTCATGGACAGAGATTAATAGACCATTCCGTAAGGAAATGTGCCGAGTGATGACCTGGTTCTTTACACCCTCTTTATTAAGCACTACAAAACAAATGTGTGCTTGTTCATCTACACTTGTTCCTTCAGTCACCGTGTACTGTAAAATGCTCTTTCACAATGGGTTGATCCAGAATCCATTGAAAGCCAGTACAAAGTAGTCTGGGCTTCAATGGCTTTGGCTCAGGCCCTGACTTCTAACTCCACACTTTCCCTTCTTCCTTGCATGTTGCTGCTGCTTGCTAATTCCCTTTATACTGGTGCATGGGACGGTTATGAGCTTAGGGAGTTTCCAGTGCCTTTTTGCCTTTGTTACTAAGGATGTTCAGAGCAGTCGGTTTGTGCATTCACAGAGCTTGAGGGGTTTGTCCCAGGAAGTTCTCCTTGGGGTTTTTTTGTTTTTCCTCACAACGGACTTTGCTTAAGAAAACTTCAGCAGCGCTTCTTCCTTCACAGAGGGCACCAGAGGACCTAAATATGCTTCCTGGTCAGCTGACTATCTTATTGTGAAAGCAGCTTGAGAAAGCACTTCTTTATTAGCATAACACTGCTTCGCTTAGAACTGACATGTAATCCTTCTCTTCCATCTTATTTGAAATGCTTTGTAATTCCAGAAAGAGATATTGGACCTTTCTTCTGCAAAAATAGACGTTTATTTCCATTGTTTTCAGATTTCTGTATTAGGCTTTTTTTTTTATTGAAATGCACAGATCCTGTCCAGGTTGACTTCAGAATATTAATCTTAGATGAAGCTTTTTTTTTTGTTTTTGTTTTGTTTTATTTCCAGTGGTAACAAAGCTTGTAAACAGAGGATACCAACCACATTTGGAGGACTTTCTACTGCGAATCAACTTTAATAACTACTACAAGGATAACTGAACTCTGTAGAGTAAGGATCACTGACAGCACGGTAAAACAGAAACAGATAAACCCATACGCTTATGATTTGTAGAAGCTTATGCAAATACCATGTAAGAGGCATTTTTCTTCAGTGAAATAACCTGCCATCTAATAGCTTGAAGAATATAACCACCACATACAGAGAATGATGCGTCTTGAACTCCACTGCACCTACCAGTTTTTTGATCTACTGAGAATTGGTGTTGTCATTATTGCGAAGACAGAAAAGCTGAGTGCCTGGTCCTGCAGGGGAGAGAGTGCAAAACTGTACATCTGTGAATGTGTAAATGTTGTATTTTCAGTGTTGTGAATTTCCTCCAATGTAAATACGTGTATGTGAAATAAATTAACAGATGCTTTCTAAAACTGTTGAGAGATGGGCATGAGGTACAGATATTCAGACAGACATAAACACCTCTTTGATGTGGTTTATTTTCAAATTACTGTTAATTCTCAATGTAAATGTAACTAATTTCTTCAAGGCTATTAGTCACAGTGGAAGAGGGCATGATAAAACTGCCTTGCAGTGAGCAGAGCTGCTAGAAGATACAGTATTTGACTATTCAAGCACTTGGTAATTACTGGAACACTTGTGCCAAACTTAGTTTCCTTGTCCCTGATTTAGGCTATACACCTTATTTTGTGGCAATTATGAAAAACAGAAATTCAGCATCACTAAAGTGAAACAAAGCTCTGATTCCAAATCTATTCTGACTGACACTTTCAACTGCAGGATCACATTTTTATTTGCTAATGATTTTCCTTCTCCTTGATTTTTTTTTCTACATTGTGAGAAGAGACAATTGAACTTTGAGCTTCATGGTATGAAAATGTTGCAGAGAGACAGTCTGCTTTGAAATTTCCAGCTTTGCAGTATGTTGATTTTGAGATCCTGAAGTCACATAACACGTAGATATAGTCCTCAGGCGCCCATTGTCTCATTAGTGGCCAGTTACTTAAAAGGGCAGACACAGCTAACATGTTACCTGTACTGTGGCACTCTGAAGAGGATTATTTCCTGATGATATGTAGGTAGTTTTATGTTTGGTGGTTTTTTTTTTCCCCTGAAATAGAAATCAAGCGTTAGAGTCAGAATATACCAACTGTAAAGTTGACCTGAGTGTTTCTGCTTCTGCTCTGGTGCCAAAGGCGGTATAAAAACATGGTAACACACAGCTGTAATGCACATCATCTATGCTATTTCTTTATCTGTGCTATATTTAACGGGTTTCCCTCTGTTCTTCAGAACGGGAGACTGAAAGAGCAAGTGGCTTGCAGACTGAGCTATTCTGTTGCCTGGGCAGGTGGACGGCCGGTTGTCTGCCTGACTTGCTTGTCAGGAACTTAGAAGGCTGTACATGCAAGCTTGCCTTCTGTTGCATACTGATGCCACCTCCTGGCACACAATGCCCCACTAGAGAGCAGCCACGCAGCTTCTGCGGGGAGCAAGTAGCTGATGTTTGGGACCTGGGAGCTTGGCACTACAGGCAAACTGTAGAAACACAAAGTTTTAGCTTCCCCATGAACCCTGCGCGACCCTTGGAGGAAGGCTGCACCGCCTGCCTGCAGCCACCGCTCTGAAATGCCTGAGGTGGCCATGGACATAAGTAGCACACAGAGGGTAAACCGAGGGAGGAGAGAAAAAGGGAGTCAGAGCACCTAAATTGCTTATTAAATGTAAACTTAAACAGCTAAAAATCAGAGACTTCTCAAATGCAAGCCATGAGTACTGCTTGTCATCATCCCACTGCATATTAATGCAAGATTCCTTTCTATGGTATGATAAAACTAGCCTGCCATTGCTACAGTTGTAGCATACCCTTCGCTGCTGTCTGTGAATGCTACACTAAACTGCCATAAAACAAAGGTTCTCGTTACATTTAATACTCTGAAGTGCTTTATTTTTTCTTAAGCCCCTGTACTCTTACCGTCTTTAGACTTCTAATTGTCAAACATTTATAAAGGTAGTGATTTTTTTTGGGGGGGTGGGGGAGGATCCGGAGAGCTGTTCCAACCTCAGCTATTCTGTGATCCTCTTGATTCAGCTTAAATGTTGTTGCTTGAGTTTGTCTCACACACCATCCTCACACCCAGCTCTCTAATGCTGTGGTGTTTTTTTTTTAAACGAAATTAGCCCTTTTGATACGCCTTATGAAAAATCTGGCAGCAAAGTTAGAACTTCATGTGTAGTCATGCAGTGATGAACTGCTGCCTTACAGGCAAAACTAAAAAAAAAAATGAAAGTATGCAAATGAAGAATCTCCCGCCCCACATTTCCATTGCCAAGGGCATGGAATAGCCCTCTGGCCCCTTTGGGTTAGCTGCACCCCTCCCAGCTTCTCACCTCCCCCGGGCAGGGGCAGACTGAGAGGACAAGACAGCCTTGACACCCTGCAAGGGCTGTTCAGCAACAGCCGCGTTATCAGCCCTGGCTGAGCTGCAAATCCAAAACACAGCCCCATACAGGCTGCTGTGGAGGCAGTTAACTCCATCCTGTCCTGACACTGCACAAGGTAAAATTAATTTTGGTTTGGAAAAATACTGCTTGTTTAGAAGGGGCGGTTCGGAAATACCGAGAATGACCTCACACTAGAAAAACTGATGTGTACTTTCAACTTTGTGGCGTTATGTGAGCGCTTCAATATAGAAACGGCTGCGGTAGCTCCTGCTTTCCTGCACAGTAAAGCTTTTGAGCGCAGTGACCTAGAAGTCATCCAGAAACATCTATAAATCAGAATTTTGATCCACACCCCGGCACTGGTCACTCCTAATTAAAGGTGGAAGGGTAAAAGACCCACAGCCAGCTCAGCTCCCAGCATATGGGAGCTGGCAGAGGCAGCTGCAGGGCAATCCCTTCCTCATCTCCTTTTCCCTGGCTTCAGAGTCACTGGGGAGGGGATCTGCTATCTCTGCTTCTGGGGAGAAATTAAAGGTGGATGGAGCAGGTTGTTTTGTTTTGGTGCTGTTTTTTCTCCTATGGCTGGAGCGGATGGAGGGGAGAAGTCAGTTTACACAACACGAGTGTTACAATACCAGTCTCACAAAAACGAACATTTCAGTCCTGAGGTTTCCTGCCTGGCCAGCACCGGGGAAAGGCCGAGGGCCGGACGGCAGCGCCGGCCCAGCCAGCCAGCGTCCCCGCGCAGCTGCGCAGCCCACCGGGGCCGAGGGGGCAGAAGCTGCCTATGCCCAGCCACCACCGGTGCCCACAACATCAACCCACGCTCCTTTCATCGCTGTGCGCAGCTCGTGCGCCGCAACAGGGAGCTGCTGAGGGGTGGAAAACCTGCGCGGTCGCCAACCGGGCCTGGGAGCCAGCACGGCTTTGCCATCGTCAGCGAAATCACTTAATCCCTCAGTGCTTCAGGTTGTCCACCTGAAAAAATGGTAACATCGTTTATCTTTCTTTGTAAAACCTTTCTTTTGAAAAATGGAAGCAAATACCATTTAAATATCAATTTGAACTATCTGTTGTTCTGTGTTATTAAAATGTCAATTTCTTTTTTCTTAAATCAACTCCAGGATAGAAGACACATGACGTAAACTCTGTAGGTCAGCTTAGCCTACGAAAACTGTTTCTGCTTACACTTGCACAAAGTATCATTAAATCTCACCTCTGGGTTTACCTGCTGATTGCGCAGGCTGAGAAGAGCCCTGCGGCGCTACAGCACTGGCCTTGCCCAGCCAAAACAGCTGCAGGGGAGGAAAGGAACAGTGCAGACCTTCAGATGTTTTGCATGCCTTGGCTACGTAGCTAGATAAGCGTGACTTCTCCCCTCGGGTTTGTGCTCCCCTCTTAATTAGGCAGTTACTGTAAAAACTGAATGAGTCATTATTATGCACAGAAGAAAAAAGGCAGTCTACAGTCAGGTCTGTCCAGAAGCTTATCACTACCCTCATGTCCTTTGATTTATATGCCACGGTACCTGCCCCAGGTCACAGGACAGCTCCATCCATCAGTTGTAAGGCTGGTTTTGGAGCGAGAGAGAACAGAGGTGCTAAAGGGGCAGGCAAGGAGGGAGGGCAAAACGCAGTTGAGAGCAAGTGAGAGCTGCGCTGCACCAAAAAAAAAAAAAAAGAAAACCAGCAAACCAAACCGCCAAAAAAACTTCCCACTGCAAACACATGAAGCATAAAGCCAAATGAAAAGATGTAACATAGGTCTCGGTTGCATTACTTAGAATATAGCCTTGACTGTGTGATCTTATATGAGATGTGACAGCATTGCAAAACCCTCCTGTTGGGTTTACATCCATTACCCTCCAGTATCACCTGGCTCTGGAGGGGTAAGTGCAGGTTGTTGCCTCTCCCTGTCTCATACTGACTCTGGTCAGAGGTAAAGCTGCCCGAGTCCCACCCACATGTGCAATGGAGCTGAAGGGTCTGCTAAGAAAGGGTGTTGTGGCTGCCTGACATGATCTAGCACAACTGAGCAAACTGAGCGTGTGGTGGTGCGTGATCCAACGAAGGGTGCTGTGTGGAGATACACACTCAGATGTGGGAAGCATGGATCTGACAAAGTACACGCAGGATAACCGAGGCCAGAATTTGCTCCTTCAGAGGAGCCTGGGGGTTGCCTTGGCCCTTTGGTTGGATGCACTCCATGCAAAAGGACAAGCAGCAGGTTTGGCCTAAACCCGCTTCCATCACAGACAAATAAATTGAAATGCAGAACACCAGGAACAATCCTGTTCAACAGATACTTGGGATTGCAGAGATTTACCCCAGATGAAGCATCCTGAGTAGCCATGTCTATTCAGGTTGGAAAGTGAGCTACATCGGAGCTGGGTGACACTCCAACACTACCTCAAGATGCTTGTCAACATTCCTAATTACTCATTATTTTTAGTATTACCTAAAAAGCAAGTAAGCTGAAGAATACCTCTACCTTCTCTACACTCTCCCAACAGCTGCTGTAGCCAGCAAGGCATTTCCCCTTAGCCTTCTCCTAAGGCTGAAGAAACCCAGCTCCCTCCACCTCTCCTACGTGCACCACGCAGTCTGCGCGACTCTGCCCAAAACCAGTCTTGGCTACATCATCACCAAGGTTCAGAACAAGTACACGCCACTGCTCATCTGGCTGCCTGGGCAAGTGTTTCTCCCCTTCAAACCCACATTTCTCCTTTCTCTTCCCCCCCCCGCAGCCCCCACCATCAACACCACCAAGGAAAAGGCATTAGCTGTGCTGAAGGAAGGTGTAAATAACCAAGTAATCCATTAAAATAGCTGCTGTAACATTAACAGGGAGCTGGTTCTGGTTTAAAGCCAAGTGCGGGACTACATAAACCCCTTGGCTCTGCCAACAACTTGCTGTGGAGTTAAGCGGAGAGTGATCCTCCCCAGTGAATTCCTTCCTGAGCCTCTGGGCCCTCACAGCTCGATGGGAAGTCCCCTGTACTCAGACTGCAGGAGTAAGGGGCTGCCCTAAATGCTGCAGAGCCTATGCACAGATTGCTAGATCCTGATACGCTTTTTCCTCAGGTGCAACTGGGCCACGTGCCAGGGCATCCACCTCATCCAACATGCTCTGTACTAGATGTTTTCTACTCCGAAGAGTTCCATTTTCTCTGATATCACTGAGCTCTTTGAAAAAAAAAAAAAAAAAAAATCTGCTTTAACCACTCAATCCAGATTAAACCAACAAAACGCATCTTCACTTTCTACCCAAAGGCCTATTTCTGTGAGCAGAGTTTAAAATCACATCCTGTATCTGTTTACATCAGATGGTGGGTTTTGCTCGTCCTTACATCACTGGAATTAAAGAGGTGTCAGCATATAGGTCTTACGGGCAAGTAACTAAGAGGGAGGATTCTCTTTGCAAAAAGGTTAGGGTCCTTACCTTGCTCCAAGCTACCACCAAAATCGCTGGCAAGGCAGGAGACCGCACCTGTGATAACTCACTCCTCAGAAAACACTGCAAAAATACAAACTAAGGTTTCTGTGACACAACCTGGCCATCTGATGACATCAGATCATAGACTGATCTGTTCATGAGATAACACATGGTGTTACATCATCATCACGTGTTGATGACGACACAGAGCAAATACTTCTAAAGAAATGAAGTCTGCTAAACAGTATGGTTAACATCAAAACTTTCAGGAAATAGGCATGAACAAGAATACCAGAATTGCATTTTAAAATTTTTTTAATAAAAGAATCAAAGAAAGCCATAGCACTTGTTTGGGGAAAAAAAACAACCCAAAACGAACAAACCCCAACCAACCACCAACAACAAAAAACCCCAAAACAAACGAACAAAAAACCCCACAAGACATGCCAAAGTGAGAGCTGACAGTAAAACATTCCGCAAGTGTAGATAGATTTACAAGCCCATGAAGCACAGTTATGATGCGATTTTATGAAGTGATGAGAGAAGTCCTACTCCGACGTGAGACTATCCAGAGATCCGTCTCCAAGAGCTTCTCCCTTCAGTTCTGTAACCTGGGTACCACTTGCTTTTATGCAAGGGTAGCTCAGGCTGTGTAGCCACAGACTAAGCCTAATCAAGTGTTTCCACAGAAAGCTGTTGATGTGAAGAGTCACCAATTCATTTTGAGCACAAGTCCATGGCTTTTATACAAGCAGAATATTTGATGAGTAAGAAATATTATTTTCAGGTTTACCTATTGCAAATACAAGCTGTAAAAAAATCAAGCAGCAATTTATGATTCAAGTATTTAGACTCCCAAATGTTATAAGCTGTATTCCCTTCTCTCTGAAGAACTGAGCTACGAGATAAAGTTCTTTCCTGGACAAAATCTGGCCTAATTATCCTGAACAACCTCCTGCTTCCACACTGCTCCAGGAACAAGAACAGAAGAAACTATCATCAGAGCCGAAACTATTATCTGCCTTTTGAAATAAGGGTGCTACAAAAGCACAAGCATTCCACTTGGCTTCTGATCATCACTCTTCTTCAAATACAGAGCACCGATATAATTGCATGCGCTGGGAAACAGAGCAGTTGAATGTCAGCGCAGTTAGGCTGTGTGAATGCCCTCTTCGTATTTCTACCAGTCCATGAACATACTGCATCAGTTACAAATATTACTTCACTGAGTGGCACACCAAAGCAGCCACACCAAGGGTCTGGAGTCATCATTTCAAGCTTTCTAGACCTCTTGCACTTGATCTATATGCGAGCAAAGAATGTATTTAGCGGGAAACGACACCACATTTTCACTCCTCACTGTTACATTCAACTTCCTTTTTAAGAATAAAATTGCTAGCAAATTATTTCAAAGTATCTCTGTCTCCATGCTTTTGGCTTTATAGGTGCAAAATAATTTATATCTTTAAACACAAACTAATTTGGAAGTTAATTCAACTTCTCCAATATGGAAACACATGGTTATATCATCATTCTCCTTCTCCATACCATTATTAATAGAGGTCTACTCAACCCCTCCAAATTAATATCAGAATACAGTTAAAAAGACTTGATCACTCAGGTGTGGTGCAAAATCATTACTTTTTAGACCATTCTGTTAAGACAAAAGCTTGTGCAGAGATCCTCCAGAGTGCTGTTCTCCTCTGCATCCCAAAAGGAAAGATATGAATTGAGAAAAAACAAAATCAGCGCAGAGGTGTGTGCATCAGCTGGGAGCAACTTCTCCCCTCTGTTACTCCCTTCTGGACCAGGCACAGCATAAGAGACCACTGCAAATTTGCCAGGGGGTATATTTGAAGTGTCTTTCAAATTGCCAGCAGACCTCCCCTCCCACCCCTCCCCTGGTGCGGTCCTTTTTACCCAGCACTGACTTTCTGTTAAAGTTTCCATTGAACAGTTTGGTTCCAGTACTGCCAAGTTCAGAGGAACGATAATCCCCAGTGACAAACTCCTACAAAAACGGCTTATCTCTAGACGACGACTGGCTGCACCCGCTAGCATTACTTGTTGCCCACTTCTTCAAGGCACTTCCTCTTTCAACTACACCGTTCTTCCACAGCCGAGGCAAATATACCTTCAAGTTTGTCCTTTTCTGAACGGACTCCAAAACGTCACAGGAAGTGCCAGGTTTGTCAGATGTTCCAGTTTGTCACAAATCATTGTTCTGCATCAGTCTCTCCAGTTCGAAGGCGAGACAGAATGATGTTTACATTCAAAGCATCACCTATTTACCATGCCAGCAGGAGGACAGGTTGATTAGTGGTACAGATGGATAAGCAGTAGCCCAACTGTTCTCTCTGGTTTTTGATAGCTTGTATTTTGAGGAAGACTTAAAAGAGCACAATTCAACCTGAGCGAACACCAAGCTTGCACAGGGGTGGAGGAAGAATTTACTAGGATACACTTAAACTCACAGTGTAAGACGGTAGTCACTTTGGAAAAGAGAAACCTTTGCATTAAACCAAAATTTTCCCAAGATTTCAGGTATCTGAACCAGTAATAGAGTCTTTTAGAAAGAAATTCAGAAAGTTAAGTAATAACTAATGTAAGGAACAACTTTTTTGCTCATGTGGCAATAATGGCAACCAACTTTCCCCTGAAACCTCAACTGAAACACTATCTATAAGTAACCTGAAAGCAAGTCAGCTCCCGTCCTCCTCCCATATCTCTATAAGCTTTCACACAAGCTCAAACAGCACGTTTCCTGAACAGCAACTTTCAGTGCAAAGCTTTTCAAAGACCATGGAAGCAAACAAAGTGGTACAGCCCGGAGTGGGAATGGAGGACTCCCACTGACCCTGCCTGCACGCTTCTCGGACAAGGAGACTCTGTGAAGAGCACACAGACAGACAGCGAACCTGGATTTGAGTTCTGGGGTAGGTCAAGGTTCACGCTAATTTGGCTAACTGACCTTGCCCAAGCCAATTGGCTTACAAGCTGCACACATGATTTTAGTAAATATTTACACATGTTGTATGCAAATATACTGAACCTGAAGAAACTTTACCACCATGATTTTCAAGTGCAAATATAGACATAGTCTCCCTTAATTCTGCTCCTACTGTATTTAAAAAACAACAAACAACAAAAACTAAAATCAAAACCATTACATTCAGTTGCTCCCCCCAAACCCTAGCCTGCACAAATTCTCTAAAAATAAATATCAATCTGAAGGTTCACAAGAAATTAACTACTTAATTAAATGAAACATAGCTTAAAACAAGCAACGGTGAATCTATTCCTCCATTAAAGAGGACTAGAAGTCCCTGCATAGAGAAAGCAGTAAATAAATGTTAGAAGTACTATTAGTTAAGACATCAGACAAAAACAGATCAGATTCCTGACTTGCAATTTTTGTCTTCACGTAACACCTCCATTTGGATGTTCGAAATTCAGCCTGCCTCAACGTAAAATATTGCTTTCTACTTGCAATGCGGTATGAATAAAGGAAGGACTTTCAGTCTCAAAACATTTAAATTACTGATGTTTACAGACTATCAATTGCCATTCGTTTGTTCTGCTGACCCATGATTGCTTCAAATGACACACAGCTGAAGACCGCTGCAGACGCATCCAAATGTAGGGCTGTTTCAATAACTTAATAGCACTTTGATGTTTGCCTTGCTAAATTCTTCACTGCTGAAGGAGGATCAGAGTCTTCAGTTCACAGCAAGAAATAAAACAAGGCAGTTATGAAGATCATGTAACGCAGAGCTCCGAAGCCCACAGTGGAGGTTTACTGCAATATGGTAGTCTGCTTCTGGTCTCTTGAGCACAAGCAGCTGCTGTAGCAGTTGCACCCTCCTCTTCAGTATCTTCCTGTACCTCCCTGAAGCCTTCGGCTTCTTGGAATGGATTCTCCAAGAGTTTCAGGACATTTCTTACCTAGACAGAAAAGACAGCATGGTTATCAGAATTTAGGAAGTGAAGGCAAAACAATGTAGAGAAGAACCTCACACCAGATAACGATTGAGTATATTGTATTTAATACACAAACTCCAGACAAGCCAATATGAAACACATGAACAGTATGCATATCAAGTAAGCTTGTAAAATTGTAACTGGCTGAGTTTGTATCTGTAGAGAACTCAAGCTCAAGTAACTTGAAATGCAAGTCTGAAATACAAGTTCATATGTCGTTTCTCAAAATAAATTAATTTTCCCAAATTATGCATGTAACAATCCACATACTGAACTCCACAGGTGAAAGCCATATGTTTTAAAAGATAACACTTAGCACAGCAAAGACCAAGTACAAATTAATCCCCACCTGCCTCCCAAGGTAAACGCCATTCTGAAGACAGTAAAAGCAGGGGTAAACATCTTGTCCTGGGATCAGCCTACAAAAGCTGGTTCAGATTCAGTTTTTCAATTCCTTTCTTTGTTCTGCAGTCATTAAAATCCTCAAAACAGCTCCCTCAAAAATAATACAGACCTTTGGAACAGTAAATTCCTAATCCCCTTACTGCCTGAGATGGCAGAATGAATCTTGCCCAGCGTAACGTCGGTCATCAACAGCCCCACTACACATCCATGCAAACCTAGAGAGGTGTTATGTAGCAACAGCATACCTCTGAGAAATCCCCATTTTCAGCTGCTTCTATGGCATTCTGGGCAATATAATTTCTCAAGATGTATTTTGGATTGTTTGAATTCATGACCTTCACACGCTCAGTATTCCAGGCATCAGCATCACTGACACTCTCTGTTTCTTTTTGCAAACGGACTCTGAAATTAAGCAAGTGAAAGCAACTGGTTTGGTTCAAGAATCACATGTAAAAGTTGACCTGTTTCCTTGCCTTGAGATCCTTAGCTTGCAGTTCTTAATATTATGTCACCTATAATGGTCTCAGTTTATGAAATCCAGCACAACAGATTACAATACACTACTTCATTTAAAAACAGCATTACAGACCATCAGCACGTCCTAATGAGGCCTGAGGAAGCAGCACACCTTGCATATTCTCTGAACAGTCAGATTGCGACGCTGGTGCACGGTCTGTCCTGCACTGCTCTGCAAAAACCTTCACTTCAGAACTTGGCTTAAGTATTTCTACACTTGTTTATTGGTTAAAGCTTTCGATGTTCTGCTGAAAGTAAAGGGATACAACACAGCTGAGGCAGTCTGATCTACCCGTTAGCGGGAATACTGGCTAAAGCTCTGAGCCCTGCTGGAGAACAAAATCACAGCCAGCCAGCTGAGGAAAGGAGTCCTCACCTAATCCATACAGAAGGAACTGCTAATGCTCTACCAAGGGGGTTTCTTTATAGAAAATCTCCTGCTAGCACTGACTTTTAGGATTTTAAGTTATGCCTGTTGGAATAGTCCGGACATTTTTTTTGGCCGTGACTTCTCACAGCTACTCTTTGATTAAGAACACTTCTACTTGCTTTCTGTATTAACACATAGATTTTTCTTTCAGAAAAAAAGTAAAATTATAAAGTGCTTAGAGACCAGTCAACTGTAGTTACTGAACACTTGATAGCTCACAGCCAAAATTAGTCTCTGCTAGAATCAACATCAACATTCCTGAAGCACTTTTAATACTAGATTTGATGCGAGGTGATTTCTATACCCTACCCCTCCCCAAAATCTAGTAAACAAAATACACAGATGACCTTGAACTTGCACAGCACCACGGATACTGATCTCGTAGTTAATATTCTGAGCTGCATGCCCCCCGTCCCTCCCAATCTACATACTTTGAGACAGGGTGTCTTTCGTGAGACAGGCATACTGCGCTCAAATAGAACGCAGCACAAGTATACTGCTCTGAATACCGAGAAACCTTACCTGTATTTCTCCAGCCATTCTTTCCAGTGTCTTTTATTTCTGCTGAGTAAATCAGCTGCTGTTAACTGCTGCAGTTTAGAGAATTGCTCGATACGTTCTAATTCTTTATTTATATTAGCTTTTGTTCCAATTAATGCAAACAGCTGAGGATTAGACTGAGCCAACATGAGCATCATTGACAGTTGTCTGGGAACAAAGAGGAACAAACACATTAGATATTGAAGTTCAGCTGCCTGTCAAGAACCATCTTTTTGCAACCACAAAGCAGGTATAAAAACATTCACAATAACCTATGATTTCACTAGAGAGGTTAAATAACAGTACTTTATAATTAAAAGAACAAATTTATAACAAATTATGCTAATTTTACTGCTCCTTCCCTCTTCTTCCGTGCGCTTAATTCACATTCCTGCGGTACATAAATTGCAGACAGTTGATTTTCAGAATTATCAATTGGGTTTAGATGTGCAATTCTCATCAAAACACTCTTGGAACTTTGAAAGGAAATTGGAATGAGGAATATGATTTTACTTAGGTATCAATACAATACATAGGGTTTGGGTTTTTTTTAATTTCTTTTCCTAACATTAATACTGTAACAGCATGCAGAATAAGGATCTAACATGTACTAATCTTACCAGTATTAAGAAAAACTAAAATAATATGGGAAAGATTCTTCATTTAAGTCATATGAGACAGCAGTTTGTCTATATTTTGGTTTTGTCTTTTTTTTTCTTTTAAGCTAGCCAGTCTAAGTCACAGAATGAGAACTGCTTTGTGGTAATAATTTCCTAACAGCATCCAGGTTGTTTTGCTGCAAGCTTGACTAGGACCGTGTCTTTTTATATTTGACTGTGTCAGCTGATGCTGTACAACAGCTTGTCATGGTTTTAGCTGGGATAGAGTTAATTTTCTTCACTCTAGCTGGTATAGTGCTGTGCTTTGAAATTAGCATGGGAAAAAAAATTGTTGAGATAACACACAGATGTTTTGGGCTGTTGCTGGGTAGTGCTTGTACTAGTCAAGGACTTTTCCAGCTTCCCATGCTCTGCCGGGTGCACAAGAAGCCGGGAGGGGAGGGGGCACAGCTGAGAGCGCGGATTCAAACTGACCAAAGGGATATTCCATATCATGTAACGTCATGCCCAGTATGATAACTGGGAGGGGCTGGCCGGGGGAGGGAGGCAGCAATCATGGCTCAGGGATGGGCAGCGTCGGTTGGCGGGTGGTGAGCGGTTGTATTGTTTGTGTTTCTGTGGTTTTTCTCCCTTTTTTTTCCCTTTCCCTTCCTTTTCCATTTTATTATATTAACATTATTGTCATTATTATCATAATCATTATTATTATTATTACTTTGTTGTAATCATTAAACTGTGCTTATCTCAACCCACAAGTTCTTTTGCTTGTCCAATTCTCTTCCCCATCCCACAGGGGTGGGGGGGGAGCGAGCGAGCGGCTGCGTGGTGTTCAGTTGCCAGCTGAGGCTGAACCACGACACAGCTTCACCTTATTTTCGATACCATACAGCTAACTTTTGTATTTCCTGGATTAATAATTGCACTACAGCAAAAGGTAAAACAAAAAGACCCAAAGAATATAATTTGCAGAATATCAAAATACACTATTTTTATTTCCTTCTGTGAATGCATTTATAAACAAAGGATAAAAGAAACATTATTCCCTGACCTCAAAACACACAACTCATCATATCAGATTGTATTTTCCTACTTCTAATAAGCAGAGATAAGCTAGGTGCTTTGATTTTTGAATTTATATAAAGTACTATCCAAACCTGATTTACACACCTGACATGCCCAGCTCTATGATATCCAAGTGGTGTGATAAAAATCAGTTTAGCAGTCACTTTAACACAGTACTATGCCCTTCCAAAGCTTCACATCCATATAATGATGATTTACAGCTACTTTTCATGTTCCTCTAAGCCTGAATGTAATGTTTAAAAAAAAAAATTGTCTCATCTGTCACTTGAGTGATCTCCATATTGCATGGTACCTGTCTACAATTTTAAAGTAGCTGAAACCTGGAACTTAATTAAATAAGCAGTATCCACCACCTTAATTTAGTTCCCTTTCATTTCAGTGTATCATCACTAAAACTTAAGTAACCAGTAGTAACTCCAAAATGATAAATGACTACAGCCCACCACCTTGGCATAACACCAAACTTGTTCATACAAGTTTCACACCAGTCCATCTTCTCAGCTCCCTGCTTTCTCCAAGTTAACTGCAACGTCAACACGTAGAAAAAGCTGAAGAATTCTGCAGGCGCATTACCTTCCTGGAATACTTATTAAACAGGGGGGACAACTCAACCCAAAATATCCCCACTTTAATTTTTTCCCCTCATCTGGGAAGATGCTAGAAAAAACCTGACAAATTAATGACTTATTCACTGTTTTCTATGGCTCCAAAACGTGAAAAGCTGCCGCAATCACTGTTAGAAGCAGCAGTTGAAAAAAACTTACTATTTCTCCATGCTCAGAGCAGCTGGGCTGCAGAACATAACCCACCAAATGGGACAGCATCACACAGGTCTCAGAGCCTGAAGTATGCATTTAGGCTATACTTAGCCCAGAACATGGCGATTATTTCCTGCCGGAACACTGGCAGAACATAGTAAATCCATTTCTTCTATAAAATATTTCTGTATCACTTCACTATCTGGCACTGTCATCGCCTTAGTCAGCGGAGACAGTGGAGATTAAAAAAAAAAAAAAAAAGAGGGGCCAACCAAAAGCTCAGACAACGTTAGCCCAAGAGCCAATTGCTGCAAGTCACTGCTGAGCATTCATCAGTCACAAAATACACAAGAATTTGCACTGCTGTAGATCACGATGCATCTACTTAACAGTGAAATTTCCAAATTTAGCCCAATATTACATAGCATGCAGAGTTCATTATGGTTATGATGAAACTAAAAGCACAGGCCAAAGGCATTTAAGTAAGAAAGAGTATTACCTTGGATCCATCTGTGGTTTGAAAGCAACTTTCAGTTCTTCCACAGAAGCACACTGACTTGTCAGCTTGTCTAAGAAATCTTCCAGTTCTGAAGGATCAGAGTCTACAGAGAATGAGCTCAGCAAGTAGAAAATATTTGTGAAGTCTCCACCTGAAAAAGTGAGTTCTGTGAGTAATGCAACTAATAAATCAGCGGGAAAACAAGTCCCATACCTCCTTCCTAAAACACACACGCACACCCCCCTCCCCCGCAGCAGTACAGGTCACTGCTCTGAAGGGGCAAATAAACCACTCATTCAGTGAGGGTGCAAATGTGAGACAGGGGAGTCCTGTATAAGGCAACATTCACAAGAAGGTAACTGGTTTTTCAGTCTTTTCTTCTCTCAGATGACAACATACTTGCGCAAGACTGCTTTCTTGTAAAGTCATGACAAACAACTACATTTTTGTTTGACTGTAAGATACTGATGGGCTATTAAATAATAACCTGCTGTGCTTCTCACCAACCTGTGAGATGCATGGTTTCAAGGAGTTCAGACACAAGTTTACTATCTTCTTCTAATTCCAGCTGGATTAAGCCTAATTTCCTCCTCATCTTCCGTAAATAATGTTTCTCAAATTCTGCATCATATTCCTCTTCCAGGATGAGCTCACTTATTTCCAAGGGCAGCTCTGGAACTAGAGCTTCAGCAAGTTTCCCCAGGTTCCACTTGCATATCTCTGGCTGCTTGTTGTAAGCATAGCGCCCTGTATTATCAGAACCATTGCAAATGTGCTCAGGGTCATATCTACAAATGAAGAAATAGTTAGCATTCTTCTAGTTATCTGGACACCAATACCATGAGAAGTATTATTTTTATTAGTTTAGGCTCCCCTAGGAAACTAAAAAATTTGAAAGGGAACACTCCTCGATTCTCTTCCCAGAGTTACCTCACTGGAGGTTTTCCTGCCCTCTCAAGCACTGACAAACAGGCTACAAGAGGAGTTTAAGCGTTAGAGATGATGTGTATACAGTTCAAAAGAAGTTGCAAAGAGGAACTATAGCACAACTAGAACTAACTTATACTACTTTGCCACAAAGAGGGCTCATAAATCTACTTTAGAGTTAAAATATTAACACAGTCGTGAACATCAGGATTGTTCTACATAGCAAATACATATGCTCATTTCAAGTAATTATGCCACACTAACCTGTCCATAAATCCAAAAGGGCCGTAGTCGATGGTTAGTCCAACTATGCTCATATTATCTGTATTCAGCACGCCATGGCAAAACCCGACACATTGCCATTCAGCAACCAATCTTGCTGTCCGTCTTGTTATCTAAAAGATAATTTTTTTTTCATTTTTCAACACACTCTATTTCCAATACATTCCTGTGTTTCCACGCATTTCCTAGTCTGAACTGATGTTTCTAGAGCTCTGATGGAAGCAGACTCTGGCAGCATGCCACATCCACAAATATGTTAAGGACAGCTTGCCTCTCTCCTGTTAGTAACTGCCCTGTTTCTCAGTCTCCCATTTCTGTTTGCCTCCTCTTCTTTCCTTCCGTGCTTGACTTGCAGGTCAGCTGGACAGCTTTAAAACATACTGGAGATGGAATGGCTGGAATAAGGAAACTGTTTGACACCAGCCTTGCGTACAATTCTAGTCATTATAGAAATATATTCTTTTGCTTACTACTAGTTTTAAAGACCCTTTAACTACAGGCATGAGAAAAAGTAAGCAAAGTCTAAGAAGTAAAATTAACTATATGCAACAAAGCCCAATGTAAAGTTAGTCTTTTGGTTTACCTGGCATTGTAGGAGTGATTTACACAAAAAAAAATTATTCCCTGCTAACAAGTTTTAGCAGTGATAAGCACCTCCCTCAATTTGCTGAGAGGGGAAAAAAGCTACAAGGTTAAGTAAAAATATTCCAGGAATGGCAGTTTTACTTAAATTCAATTCTTTGCCAAATGCGTGCTTCATCAGAGTTTTTCTGTTGCTTAAATGAGAGTTATTGTTGTGGAATCCTTGACTGCAATCACTGCATGTGCCTCATTCTTTAAATAAATAGTTTAATATTTTAAAATAGTTCTAGTTTTTTAACTAAATTAGCCCACCTGTCAACTACAACTAGATATGCCCTATGAAATCTTGCCCTGGGATAATCTGGTAAAAACCACAAATGACACAGAAGATTTTGGTTCACCTTGAGATCCCATGCTTCTAGTTTTTACAATATTCTCACATTAGGGACTCTACCTGTTTTCTCTGAACGCTGCTTCACGGAGCAGTGGACAGTCAGCTACACGTGTCCAAAACTGATTACTGGCATGCTATAAACCAGTAAGGGAGACACACCCTGTGTGATGGCTCTGTGCCAGGAAGAGGGTAAAACCTAAAAATAAAAAATTTCCCAGCCGCCAGGGTTAGGATGAAAGCACACCAGCAGCAAGGCAGCTTATGACTGCTGGAGGTCTTTGTATGATGGCATCACACACTGCCAGTGTTCTGGTAAAAAAGAAATCCTGCTAATGAGAACACCTGACACCAATTAAAGCTTGAGCGCCACTCAAAGATGGGTATATTGATTAGAAAGAGATGACTTTGCACTCACTTTGACCGTTTTTCTTTTTGATCATGTTTCTCTACTGCTAGCCATGCTAGAAAACAAGTATGGTGTATATATAAATAAGAGCACTATCTCAAGGACATGCTCATTTAAACAACACCTACAAATTATCTGAAAAGTACAGATAATGGTGTTTGCTTTCTAGACAGTGCTGCCAAATGCAATCATTTGTACTTTTTTTCCTCCATTTCTTCCACAGTGCAAAAAGAAAGACAAAACACAGTAGACTTGAGCTAGCGGCACTTCCCCACTATAGAAAAATATGGACATGTTTGTCAAATTAGGTAAGGGACTGGGGTGCTTTTCAGGTGGAGAAAGGTGTGGAAAGTCTCCACTAAGGAGGCAGGAAAACATGAAGAGGCAACGCTAGCACAGGCATGGAGCGCAGACAGGCATGGGCAGAAGCACAACGAACACACAACGATATGGAGACAGAGGCAATAAAGGACGGGTGTCAGGATGGGGGGAGGAAACCAGTAGTAACTGGACCAGGAAAAACTGCCAAAAGCAGAAAGAAGCAGGACTGGACACACACAGACGGCCACAAACATCCCCAAGTCCCATGACTTTTCTGCCATCAGAAAGTGAACATGCCATCAACTACAGAGCTGGGCATGCATGTGGTGGGTGACAAGCCACAGTTCTCCTCATCAGCTCCAATCATTCAAATGCAAAAGGCCTGTCCAGTGAAGTTAAACTCTTCAGCACCCAGCAGTGGACCAAGCCACAGCTTGCTTTTGAAGAACGAATGCAAGTATGCACAGCCTGCGTTAAAGCAAAAAAACCCCAAAAACCCCAAACCCCCACCAACCCAAAAAACAAACCACACCAAACAAAAAAGCCCAAAACAAAAAACCTCCCAGAAATTAAAAACCCACAGGACAGAATGTCATATTTTAAGCCTGCCTTTTGGCCTCTCATCGGTCTGTTCTGAACATGCATCACATTGCAGCCATTCCCTCAGTCCCTACCAGATCATTTCAGGTTTCAAAGCACCACAACTGCTTTTACGTAGACTAGCCAAGTGTATTAGACTGTGGTATTTTTTAAATTATTCTGTTTACTGGCTAGCTATAACATTCTTATTTGGGCGGTAAGATTATTTGAACTTCAGGTGATCCAAATAGGAGCCTTTATTATAGTTCTCCAGCAATATCAAACTGGATCCCTTCTGCAAGGGTAGCATTCCTATACACTAATCACTAAAACACAAAGAGAGGCTTCTTATTCCCTTACCCCAAACTCCTCCTTTGCTCACTGAGACAAAGGAACATAGTAACAGAAATTCAATGTCAAGAATAGCAATGCAATACCAAGAGTGAGGCAAAAGGTGTATTCAGGAGATAAAGTGTATGTACAATTAATTTACGTATGTTTTACTTCAAAGAGAAATATAGCAATTCTACATTTCCTAATGTTATAGTTCTCATTTTTATTATGGATCTCCAGTAATTGTTAAGGTCTAAATTGATACAGTAATTGAAAACAGGTTCAAAATGGGTCTCTGAGAAATCGCCCAGCCTCTCCTCTGAGCCACTGCAGAATGACCTGATACAACACCATATCTAAGCCATATTTATCTCACGGTGCCTTACCATCCCCAAAGTTGAAGGTTTTGCAACTTCCTCAGCCAAGCCCTCGCAGTGCTGGACTGCCTTTAAAAATTTCAATTCTAAAGCCTGAAGTTGAAGCGATTTGCAGTCAACTTTCCTGTTTGTAATTTGGGAAATGAGAGAGGAAGTGACTGAAAGTTCTCTCTGTTTTACAAGATGATGCTTTGCAAGTGACGTCTTGGCAGCATGAACTCATCACCTGACAGTCAGGGCCAGAATTCCCCCTTGCAGTCCAAGACACTCTCAGCAAATGGAGACAAGTCTTGGGAAGCTCTCCCAGGGCACAGAAATCATGATTTACTGTTGAAAGGTTAAGCCGCTTTCATTGGTTTGTTAAACATCAACAATGCTTTCATAGATAAGCAGTTCTGTTAAGAGTGTTTTCTTCAAAGAATAGTTCAGGCAATTGGAAAATACAAGTTGTTAACTGACTCCAGCCATCTGTGCTCACAGATGAAGTTCCTAGAGACACTATAGATTTATGAACACTATAGATTTATGAAGAGAATCTGATCTTTCTTACCTCTTTGAAGAAAGCGGCATTCCTCTGAATACTGTTGTCTGAATAAGCCTCCTGGATTTCCGGATAGAAAGTGCTGATCACATAATCAAGCATCTGTATTCGAATATCATTTCGGTTAACACTGGGACCCTTGCGTCCTGTGTATTCATCAGTAGGTTTAAAAATTTCAAAAGAACCAAATCTGTTTTAAAATAATGAAAACATGTTTTAGTATTATCTGATACTATTAACTTCATCTGATGTTTCAGGTAGTAAAAACATTTACTGTTGTTACAATAACACCACATCATCCTTGAGTTTAACACCAATCCTCCAACTGACTGAGAGAAAAGACCTGCAAAATTCCTACACTGAACCTAGCGAGGCTCAGTGACTTAACGCAAGGAAGCATATACGTCCACGTCTAACTGAACTCACAGATCAAGACCCGAGCCAGTACTGGAGACCAGCTCATTAAAGTTTCTTACAGCCACTTCTTCAGAAGAATTCTTATCCTGACTAAATGTGCAGGAATAGGACTTACTTAAAATGCTAGACTGTACATCAAGCACGTAAGATTTTTTTCACGCATATACGTATACATGCACAGAGGCATGCATACATATCTACACATACATATGCATGCACATATTCTTTATGCCCCATCTTCCTCCAATATTGTTACCTTACATGAAGCAACGTAACTTCCTGAATCTCCTAACGTTTTGTGTCAGGGCAGGAACCTCGTACACTTCTCAGACAGAGAAAGTACACCCAGACACTGACAGTACTACATTAGAACAGCTTTGGAATTAAGGGTACAGCTATAAACCACCACCACTATCAACATCAGAAAAAAATCCACATATTCTGTGCAGGCATAAACATGAAATATCTCTTCTGAGGTCTGCAGAACATAGTTCTTCTTTCTACCAGGCCAGCATCCTTTGTGTTTGTCTGTGTGCAAAGACACCAGCTCATCCCATCCACTGGGCAAGAGGAACGGCTTCCTACAGCCTGACAAAAATAGTTCCATGCCTCCAGAACAAGCAACACGCAAATAGTGCTGTTACGGTAATACACTTAAAAAGTTATTTTAAGAGACTGCTGAGCATGGCTTTAAAAGAATAAAAAACCCAACTGAAACAGCCTTCTACCTTATAAACGTAGAAGCTATTCTCAGAACAACTGTACACCTTTCACTTTTTGGATTCCCATCATAAAATATGTCACGGATGACTTTTGAGTCAGATGTCACACACGTTCCAGCCCTCGTTGTTGGTATTCCTAGGTGAAACATAGCCTCGCTGCACAGGAACTCCCGTATGCTCGACCGCAGGACTTTCCGACCGTCAGCTTGTCTGCAACAAGAAGACATGGACAGCGTTGAGGCTATGAAGGCAGGATCTCCTGTCTCCCCCTTGGCAGCGGAGGAACAAAAGCCTAGAAGTGAGGTGCTCTGTCCACAGTCACAGAGCAAAGTAGTAGCAGATCTGTGAAGAAAAGATGGACCTTCAAAGTTCTGTTAAAGCTCGATTAGACGGACACAACACACTTGCAACGAAGACAACACATAACAGAAGAAAATACACCTTCCAGTTACAGATACCCCTTCTAAGCATGAACACTGTTGTTTTTATTGATGCAATAGGGTCTTTCAAAGAAATTTAAAAATTCCAGATGGGTATAGCTATTTTATTATGTAATAAGTCACTAGTTTCCTCTTAATAAAATGGCTATTGTCACACCTTGGGAAAAATAATAGTATTTTGGATCTCTCTAGGTAAATAAAGTAGAAATGGGGTGTTTAATCTAGGCATGCATAGCAGTTGCATTAAAAAAACCCTCAACAGACAGCAAATAGCAAACTAGCTTATTTAACAGATACCGAGTGAATGGAGCAGGCGCGGGTGGTTCTCAGCCCACACTCCCAGCACGTCACGAGCCACAGGCACACAGGAGAGCCGCCCAGGGCAGACCTAGAACACCACCACCACATCTGGGATTTTCACTGTGATTTCCTTAACCTTCACAGACCTGAAAGAGGCCTTCAGAGTGCCACATGTTTGAAACTAAGGTGTTACCGAGCCTGCGCGCAGCTGGAACACAAAATATAGGAAATACAACTGGGGAAAATAACCTGAAAGATTTAAAGTGGTGCAGGCTAAACTGACTAATGACGATATCTATCCCTTGCAGGAATTTGGTCAACGTGCCACTTTCAGGGCTTTCCCACTGTTCCCTCCCACAGCCAGGAAGGACATAGGAAAGGCACTGCTGGCAGAGGGACCAGCAGCACACACCACCCAAACACCCCCATTTTAAGCACCGTTTGCGTGGGCCATAGGGCAGGAGGGCAGCACGCTGCCCTCCCCGCTTCCATCCCGGTCTGCATCCTCCTAAAGGGGAAAAGCCTCAGAGGAGGGTAACCGGGGTCAGCAGTAACGTACCACCTGAAGGAAATGCAATTACACCCTTATTTTCTAGAGGAATATTTTGCCGCCTTCTGGTTTGGCATTTAGGCGTTACGCCTGCTGGAGCGAAGATAAAAACAACCAAACCAAAACACGAGGGGTCAAGGGATGGCCCCTGCCTCGGGGACTGCTCCTCAGCACGAACCAGCTGGCGCAGCGCCCCGCCAGCGCCGTGGGCGGGCAGGGGAGCCCGTCCCGCCGCCCCGCACGGCGAGCTCGCCACGCAGGGGGGGCTTCGCGCGGGGGGCTAGGGGTACCGCTCCTCCAAAACGGAGCTTCCCCGGGCCGCCCCGCCCCCGCTCCCCGCCCCGGCCGGGCCTTACCGGGAGAAGGGGGTGAGGCCGGCGCCCTTGAGCTGGATCTCCCAGCGCTCGCCCCCCGGGCCCAGCACCTCGCCCAGGTACATGGCGGCGCCGTCGCCCAGCTGCCCCGCGAAGCTGCCGAACTGGTGGCCGCAGTAGCAGTGCGCCGCCGGCTCCGAGCCCGCCAGCAGCCGGTTCCCGCTGAAGTACAGCGCCGCCTCGGCCTCCGCCGCCTCCGGATCGGCCGCCGGCGCCTCCAGCCCCAGCAGCGCCAGCGCCGGCAGCGACATGGCCACCAGCCGCGGGTTCTGCAGCGGGCTGGGGCGCACCCGGCAGAAGCAGGCGCCGGGCACGGCCCGCGGCCCGGCCTCCTCCGAGGCGTCCACCGGCAGCGAGCGCAGCGCCAGGTTGTCAAAGCGCAGCGCGCCCAACCAGCCCCCGCCGCCCGCCTGCGCGCCGCCCTCGGGGCCGCCGGGCCGCGCCGGGAGCGCGGCGGGCTGCTGCATGGCGGCGCCGGGGGAGCCCAGCCGGCCCGGGCCCGCCGCTGGCTGCGGCGGCAGCAGCAGGAAGCGGCGAGCGCTGCGCAGCGCCGCGGCCATCCGCCCCTGCCGGCGGGGCGACGGCGACAGAGCCCCGCCCGCGGGGGGGACGTCCTATCCGCCGGCCGGCCGGCGAGGGCGGAGCGGCGCTGGGTCCGGCGGGCTGTCGGGGGGCGGCGGGTCACCGGGAGCGCGGAGGTGGGGCGGGTGGATAAGAGCCGTCCCTGCGGCGCAGGCTCAGCCCGCCCGGAGGCATCGCCAGGGGCCGCTGGCTAGAGCCGCCGGCAGGTCCCGGGCCTGGGCGGGGGCGCCGCTGCTTTGCTGGTGCCCTGGTGTCGCCCCCGTTAGTCGGCGGACGGTGCGTTTGCATCAGGTGCGCCTTAGGCCTGCAGAGGGAAAGCCCCGGGGGGCGGCACGGCTGGGCTTAAGTGAAGATGTCCTGGCTAACGAGGGGAGGGAAACCGAAGGAGAAGGAGGATCCGGAAAGCAAACTGAGGCAGGAGGAGAGGGGTCTGCTGGTGCAGGCCATGCTGGAGCACGGGGGAGACCCCTGGGACTATAAAGTCATCAGGCAGGACCCCACCTTGAAGGCTGCGGAAAGACACTGGCTGAATTACGTGTCGGCGTACCATCCCAAGGGGGAGAAGAAGTGCTCGGCCCTGCAGTGGCTGCTGTTCGATCTGGCCCAGGTCTTGCAGGCGGTGGTGGAGGAGAAGGAGCAGTGTATCCAGAACCTGCAAAACAATCTGCAGGTGGCTCGCAATGAGATCCTGGCGCTGCGGTGCGATAGCTCGCTGCCGGGCGAGCAGGCCGAGCAGCTGCACAAGCTGAGGGAAGAGCTGCGGGCTGAGGGGGCTGAGAATGCCCGGCTGAGAAGGAAGGTGCAGTGCTTGGGCACCCTGCTGTCCCTGGAAAAGGGTCTGGATGGGGGGAAGGCCGTCTCTCTCAGACAGGCAGACTGGGACCCGGAGGTGTGGGATGGGCATGGCTGGAGTTTGGAGGCGCAGGAAGAGTCACCGGTGCCAGGGGTGGGTGCTGTGGATGCTAGGAAAGTAAAGCCGATGGAGGGAGAAAAAAGCCAGGGAGTGGGGGAGGCAGCCATGAAAGAGGTTTGGAGGAAACAGAACGAGGGATGGCCCGTGTGGGTGAACCGGATTTGGGCCTTGGAGCAGGGCACTCCCTTCACCCACGAGGCGGCAAAGCAGGTGGTGACGGCCATCGGGCTGCCGTGGCCCAAGGTAGGGGCGATTATCAGAGCCCTGCCTGCCGATGAGGTGCTGGGGGGGGAGGTATTAAGGCTGGTGATCCGAAATTTGGGAGAGTACGAGCCTCTCAAAGATAACATGGAGGGGGCGCCTTGGAGAGATGTCCAGGAGGCATCGGCCTACATGTGTGGGAATGTCTTACTCCGGGTGTTAAAGCAAAGGGAGAAACCAGTGACCGCTGACTTTGACATCTTTGGGATGAATGTGGAGCAGGGGGATGTGGGGGTGCTGGCCTGCCGTGCTCCCGAGCTGCACAAGGGGTTTTTCATCAGTCTGGGGTCTGCTTTAATCGGCCGCCCCCTCGGGGAATGCGTGGCTACTTTGGAGAACATGGGGACCCTGGTGGGGGCTGAGGGGAAAGGGAAGGTGAAGGATGGGATGGGGGCAAAGGGGAGGAAATACATTCCTAGAGGGACAATTTGGAGATATTTAATAAACCAGGGGGTGAATGAAGGAGAGCTAGATAGTCAGCCCACAGGAGTTTTGCTTGCCAAAATGAAGAAAATAATTCAGGAAAAGGGAATGAAGCAAGAGGAGATTTGGGAAAAACTGAAGGAGATGGATACATCAGCTCCTCCCACTATCCCAAAGCGAAAGCTATACCCACCCGTAGCAGCCTTTAAAGATTAGGAGTCTCAGCCGCTGGTGTCAGTGGTATTAACCTCCACCACACTGACCTGGTGTGCAGGGGGAAGGGGCTGCGTGGAGGTACGATGTCTGTTGAAGGGGGGTGGGGGGTGGGAAGTTACTTTCTTAATTGTTACAGGATCAGAGACAATGTTGTTAGATTATCAGGGTCTGCTGCTCCTAGCTAAAGGGAGTGGGAAGGGGAAAAGATGTAGAAGCCCAATTGTGGGTAGGGGAAGATAAACTGGATGGGTGGATAATTCTGGTAAAAGGTGGGGGGAATGAATTTCCTGTCTCAGCTCAAGATAAATCTGTCTGAGGGAAAACTGTATTGTGCTGCTGCCTCAGAAAGTGAAGTGAACAGAGGAGTCCCCAAGTCAGTGAAGTGCTGGTCTAAAAGTAAAACAGAAACGGGTATTAAATGAAGAGTACGGGGTGGTTCCAGCCGGACACGCCCTCTTCCCGACCCAGGAGGCTCAGGAGGTGCAATGAAGGCTGAATAAATTGGGATTTAAAATCCCAGTCTTCACAGTCTCTGTGGAAGTCCATGGAGCATGTGGATGGTGAAAACCCGTTGCAATGAACTGTAAATCTACTTTGGCATTTGACCCCTGGGAGTGGGCACCGCTTGAATAGTGGCAAATTGATTGTGTGGGCCCTTTCAAGATGTTGAAGGAGGGTTTGTGTCGGTTTGTATATGTTGCCACTGATAGAACAGCAAGATGGACAGAGGCAATGGCAGCATGTGAGGCTACTGCTAACACTGCGGTTTGGTGTCTGTGTGACGTATTGAATGGATGTGGTCCTCCAGCCTTAACTGATTCAGATAAAGGAAACCACTCAACAGGTGTATCAGTCCAGAAGTTCCTGGAAGGGGTGGGAGTGCATCAGTTAACTTGCATCTCCTGCCATCCACAGTCCTCCAGGGTAGTGGAGAGAGCTAACAGGTCCATCAAGATGAGACAGGAGTTAATTGCTGAAGAAAGAGGACTGAGCTGGGATGAAGCACTTCTGCTTGTGTGCTGGGCTGTGGGAACAAAGCTCACCAGGTACCACTGCAGCCCTTACAAGCCGGCCTGTGGCCCTGCCCCACAGGCGGACATCCTCTGGTGATGCCAGTAAACAGCCTCTGATACGGATTCAATCCTGGGGCAGGGTGCAATCAGCAGAGAGCACCGGCCCATGCTGCTCTCCGGGGTCACTCGGCTCACGAGCAGCATGCCAATATAAACAACATGAAAATAAAACTTCCACTGGGAAATACGGTCCTGTCCGCAGCCCATGTACAAAGGGGAAGGCCAAGAGAAAATTTAGGGGTGATTGTGGTTTGCGGGTTGGGAGACACAGAACTAATTGGAAACAAAGATAGGGGAGGTTCATGGGTAGATGGGGCCCACTGCTGGCAAATCAAGAGACTCCTTCTGACTAATGTGTAAGTAAGGCTGGTTTTCAGGATCAAGTGTGGCTTTGGGATCAATCACCGGTGTGGACTGCAGAGAGCCTCACTTAGAACCATCTTCGAGGTGCTCATCATTGTGTTAAGACAGCATCAGGAATATTGTTAAAGCGTTGCAGGCCCTTTTCACTGTGTTCTGCTGGCTTCTAGGTGTAACAGCGATGGTTTGGATGTGCAGCATCACTGCTGTTTGTAATTTTATTGCCTTCAGGAAGGATGTCAAAGGAATTTAGTATGAGACCTGGAGACAATGGGGACGACCACGGATGTTTCATTTCCCACTAATAAGTGTTTGTTAATAGTCCTTCCAGAATTAACTGACTTCACCTGAGAGAGAGCACAGACTGGACAAAAAGATGGAACTAATAAAATAGACATTCAGCTTGGATCCCATGTGGGACAGCAGCAGAAGTTGCACGGGATGTAAATGGTACCTTTGCAACCAGTGTGATAATACAGGAATGCAGTTGTAGCACCTGATGTGCTCTTAATTGTTCAGATGGTGCAGACTTAGTTTTGGTCACTGAGCATATCCAAAACTAAAATCACACCATCTACAAGTATCCATATTAACCCTGTAGGACAGTATCCATATTAATCCAGTAAGATGCAGAAAGAGATGGGGAATTGATATGTGAAGCATGAACTATTCTAGAATACATCCTGAGTGTGACCCATATGTATGTGGGTTGTGCCTTGCTCATGATTGCAAAGTCTCCGTCCAGGGAGGTACTCAAAAGCTGTCCAGAGACAGTCCTGGGCAACCTCCTCTAGGGGACCCTGCTTGAGCAGGGGGTTGGACCAGATGATCTCAAGAGGTGCCTTCCAACCTTAACCATTCTGTGATTCTTTCTATGAAAATGGCAGCGATTTTGAATTGTATACAAGGTAAATGGGTAACAAGATTCAGGCTGTTGTTTGATGTAGCAGCAGTAATAACTACCTGGGATAACCAAATGTGGCATGTGGTAAAATTCATTGCCAAGCTAAAAAAAAACCCAAAACAAACAAACAAACTATAAGGGATTAAATTCAATAATATCCCTGTCTATTGTACTCAAGCTATCAATTGTTCTTAGCTATCAAAACAGCTTTTTCCGTTGGATTAGCTCTGTTCTCATGGGTAGTATAACAAAAGTATAACAAAGTATAACAAAATCCCACATTGTGAGGGAAGTTTCACCAATCACTGTTGCAAATGGACAACTAAATGAAATGTATGTAGTAGTTCTGCACAGTCGGTTGTGGACCACAGGAGGCTCTTGTCACAAGCCAGCATGGGGATGCCCGTGGTGTTTGGTGACAGTGGAGGCTGTGTATGCGTCGCCTCTCCTGTAATGGGAGAGTGGGAGGATAACATGACCTCTGTGGCTACAGAAGACCAAAGATGTGACATTGCATCTGTTGGTGGTGTACATTCATTTGCCTGTTCTCAAAATCAGGGTTTTGTTCCAGACTGAGAGGCTAATGATATCTGTGTGGGAGCCAAGAGGCCTCACTGGAACGAGGTGTTCAGACAGCATGCCAGCATACAGAAGGGAGATGAGAAACCAGAGAGCAGACAAGTTGCAAGCCTGAGGACCACCTTGGCAAGTAAGGAAACATCAGAGCTAGAGACTGAAATTGTGAGCTGTACATCATTGGTATGACACATCCATGGGTTGGTTTCCAAAAGCTACTACTATGCAGCACTTAATGCACTTAATCCTTTTCTTGTTATTAGTTACGATAGAATTTGTGTTGTTCTTTGTCCTTCTGTATATGCTTTGCTTGTTTGAAAAGGAAGGAGTGGGCTCACATGCCTGGTTGAACATCTTAGGTGTGTTGCAAGCTTAACAGTTGTGGAGGCTTCCAGCCGGAAGGGACTGAGCTGACGAGCACCTAGAGTGGTCTGAGTGTCCTTGGAGGAGGTCAGGCAGACCAGGGGGTGGCTTGTGAGCAATAGGTCCCGCTGGAGCACACAGCCCCACAGAGCCGAGGCCCCAGCAGAAGGGTCACAAACAAATGCCTCTGCTGCCGCGCTCCGGTATGTAAACTGCCAGATAAGGTCCTGCTAGCGCTTGGTCAGCTTGCGCAGGGATCAAGGCTGAGGTGGAATAGCTGTGTCTAGTAATCACAAGAGGGAAACTAAACCGAGTGGGGCAACCACAGGGAGTCATGGGGAGCCAGGCTGCCCACAGCAGGTATCCCTGCCAGTAACACTGCGTAAGGCTGCTGCTGTCTGGGTGATGACATCAGAGATACCACAGGTGTGGCTGTAGCAAAACCAGACCCACTGGGGAGGAAGTAACTGGGGGCAGGTTGTTTATTTAGGAGAGATGTGGGTGGAGAAGAGGTGGTGGCAAAAAGGTGGGCCCTGATGCTGAAGAATGAAGGATGAGGTATGAAGTCCACTGAAGACGACCAGAGGGCTCCTCCTGATGGTAGGAGCGTGGATGCCTACAGCTGGTAGCGACCCTGACCTGCAGACTCAAGCCCTGCGGGACTGGAAGGCATCACTGGGACAACCTGCTGGACTTGCTCCATCAGGTCTCTGGCCACATATTGTGGTGTGGGGGCCTGGACCTGTACCTTGGGACTCATAAAACTGTCATTGTGGGTTGGCTGTGCGTGGGACTCGTTAGATCTGAGATTGAGAGCTTGTAACTTCATAGCTGTGCCTTACAGTTTGCATAAATATGTAATTCAATCAGTGGTATGGTTATTATTTTTCTGGTTTGCTAGTTTCCTTATAACATGTTCACCAGTCAATAAACGTGTGTCTCAATTATGTCTTGGGTAACTGGTCTGAAGAGGGGAGCCACGCCTTGGCATGGTCGCAGACATGTGGTCCTCACTGTGGGAGTGCTGCCTGCCACAAGCCTTCCTCTAACAGGCCTGGGTGTCCCAGAGAGCACGCATCAGACAAGGTCTGACCACCACATGCCCAGGAATGTCTTTATCGACCTGCCTGTGCAGAGTCAGAGAGGTAAGAATCCATGTGTGTAGTGGCCAGGCAGAAATTGCTGATAACAGTGATGAACCATCAAGGCTACTGTGGGTCCCCCAAGTCCTTCCGCTCTGCCCTATGGTTAAGAGTGGCATCAAAAGCCTGCCAGGGCAGTCATGGTAGACGTGGCTTTGGGTGAGAAGCCCCCGGCCTCCAGCTGCCTGAGAAGAGCAGCAGTCCCTCAATGCAACAAACAAAAATATGTTAAACTTTGAGAAGAATGAGGGTAAAGGTCTGCTGAGGTTTGGTTTTAGGTGATGGGCAAATTAGGTCTATCATAGAAATGTTACAAATAAAGCAATCTATGCTAATTTCAGTTGTTTTAAAACCATGATTCTTACCAAAAAAGTAAAATTAAGCTGTAGTAAGGACATTCTTCTCTAGCAATGTAATTCTGTATTTTCCATAAAGTACCCTAGAAGCAACTAGAATCATGCTTTTCTTGGAACATACTTAATTTTTTTAAGTGAAGGTCAATATGTTCTTGCTGGGTCATTAAGAATCTGCTCTCAAGCATCAATACAATCACAACAAGGAGAGAGAGAAATGGGCATGTACAAGAAGTCGTTTCAGTTAATACCAGGTACCACATCGGCGAGTCAAACCCAAACCTCCCCAAGATACAGTCACCTTCTCTGAAGAGTAGCCTCGGGGTCCGGTAGACCCCTCCACTTAAAACCAGACATACCAGGTAAACCATCTGCAGTCAGTAGATGGCACTAAATCATTACTATTACTCGTATTTTTCAGCTAAATCAGAAGGTAAACTAAACCCGCAGCGCTGTGTGTGAGCTCCGAGGAACTCGGGCTGTGATGATGAGGCAGAGACAAGAGGGGGTGGCAGCAGGGAGGGAGGCGCAGGCGAGAGATGCTGCCTGGCAGGTGGTGCACGCCTAGAAACTTGCCGCACTCGCTCGAAGGCGAGGCCCCGAGCGCTCCCGCCAGCCTGGGCCGCACACAGCTCCAGGGACTGTACAAACGCTGCTGCTGGCCCCGGGCTGGCAGCTGCAGACACAGTACATTAATAACCACCACGCTCTGATCAGAGCATCACTCAATTACTTTGCCCAGTTTGTGAATCATCTCTGTAGCTAAAAGCAGGGACGTTTTACCACTGAAAGAATGTCACTTAGCTGGGAGGAGACACAACCTACAGAAACTGAGAGAAGCATTTAACAGGGCTTTTTTTTCTTTCTTCCTTTTTCAAAAGTCTGCTTCTTTCCACTTTCTCTCATGCATCAGTCTCGATGTACTGGCACCAAGTATCTTGGATGAGGCAAGTGTGAAAGTGGTAGAGTGCCTCTTCCCTACCCCCCCCCTCCCCCCCCCAACTAACGCCACTACAGCTTCCCCATACAGTACTAAATAAACCAACAGACAAAACATCAAACAAGCAAACGCGAGCATTTCCTCACATTGCACCACAGCCACCCCTGGCACGGAGCTACCCGGAGGCACCAGAGCCAGGTGGCAGGACCCAAGGGCAAGTCTTGCAATGGAAGAGCGCATGCACACCCTCCCAGTTGCCAGCCTTTTCCTTACTAGGAGCGAGGATAAGGCTAGCCCCATCTTTGCTGCCTCCCCACAGCAGACTGAGCTTCATTTGCTCTTCGTTAAGACTGCAGCAGGCAGCAGGCAAGTGACAAGGGAGGGGATAACTAGACACCCCTCCACCAGCCTCTTCAGCTAGGAGCTGCTGAACCAGACAGCTGCTTCAGCTCTTCCCCTTCCCCCTTCACAGACAAAGGGACTCAAAAGACCTGCTGCTGTGGGGACATGTATGGCCATTGTATTTTTTCCACCTGAACAGTCAGGAGACCAATTTCAGCTTTGTATCTTTGGAGCTACTTGTGTCCTGTGGTTGATGTCTTCCATGTACATTTCTACAGCCAAGTGAAAGGGCTCAGCACCACACTTCAGTCTGCCATCAGTCAGAGCCAGGAAAGTGACCCTTCTCCAGCAAATACTTTAAAAACCCCCAAATCTTGCAATAAAATCAGTCTCCAAACACTCAAGTCTAAAATTAAAGTTTATTTCAGTTTTAGAAAGAAACAGGAAAATATGCACACGAGTATCTTAGCGTTACACAAGTGACAGTGTGTTGTTTCTTTTCCACGTGTAGTTTGAACTACTGCCTGGCACTGAGATCGCTTGATGTATTACTCAGTGCCTTTTAGATGTTTTACAATACACACACAGAAAAAGAGCTTCCAGTGGAAATCCAGGCAATATGAATCCAGCTCAAAAAAAAAATAGATTTTTTAATTTGGTTCAGTATTCGGTATGGAAAAGACACACCATTGACACGACCTAGACCAGCAGCACGCACATAACGCTGGTGAACAACACACTCCGACAGCAGGCAGCTGCCTTCTGTGTGTGCAAACCGAGGCTGCCCGCCCGAGCAGTGCGAGATGGCTCACGCACTGTGCGGCACATCATCTGCCAGCCCCATGGACAGTATTGATGACGGTATTTAAAATTTTTTTCCTTCCACCTAAATGGCTTACCCAGCACTTCTTTGCAGACGCAGCCCCGAGTGCAACCGAAGGGAACTTTGCATGATCAAGGAAAGCAGGACTGCACCTTGCTTCACCAATGTACAATTAAAAAAGTATGGACCACTGACTGACAAAGCGTACAATCAGCAGCATATTCAGCTGGTACATTATCTGTATGGAATACAGCTTGTATATACTTACTTTTAGTATGAATATAGGGTTTTTTTATTAATAGCTTTTTTCTTTAAAAAGTAATGGTCATATTGATTTACCTGGCTCAATTTGAAAGATTAAACTCTTTTTGCCACTAATTCAACAGTTCTTCCACTTAACAGGTCTTTAATTCCCACGCAGAGGACAGCACTTTAAGCACAAGTGACTGTGCCTGATGTTAGGCCAGTGTTGGAGCGCTTTGCTGGACTGGGACTAAGGCCATCAGGTCCTTGCACTACTGAGCACTGGAGAGACATTAAAAGAAAAGCAACAGCAACAACGTCAACTCACCATGCCTAAGTCTGGGCTCTGAATATAGGTACTCTCACAGAAAAGTCAGCCGCCCTGCACGTTCAGTAGGGCAGGGAAACTCATCCTTTCCTCTCTCAACCAATTACGTATGGTAGGTAGAAAAACTAGTTTCCCTACTTCAGCACTACACTCAGATGCCCCTCAGTGGGAGTATTTACTCCAACTGATGTTCTTGTTAAGAAAAATGTGTTGGATGGCGAAATTATCAAGTACTAGGATCTAGCTAACCAGTGTTTGTTCTCAATAAAATCCTGATTAACATGGAAAATAAATGCCTTCAACAGAAACGGTGGTTAAAATATTTTATTTTTTTTATATCATAGAACATACTGCTGTTTACTTTAAATCACTTTAGAGTAAAGGCACACATTGTTAAAAATACTTCAAATTTACATCACATGTACAAATGCATAGAACAGATGTACATGTCACCAAAAAATACAATATGGCTTCATAAGGTTGAGGCGGGGCTGGGACAATTCAACATATATTTAAATTTTACAGGATGCTGTTAACACTGACAGGACTGACTAGAACAGAAAAGAATGGACCTAAATCACTGATTATGTTACATAAAGAGTACAACACATTGAATATACAACACTGAGCATTCGTGTATGGATTCATAGGATTGTTAGTTCTGGAAATTCATCAGGCTTTCCAGCGCCACTGAGTAAACAGCGCACACATATGGTCTGCCAGTTTGCCACAGTGGGAAGATAAACTGCAAATTCTCCATCCACAAACAGGATCCTTGAAGAATCTGCTGATATGCTTTGTGAAAAAAAAAAAAAAAAGAGTGAAACGATAGGCTTAAGGTATTAAGTGGAGGGAATAACTGAATAATGAACAGACAACTTGCACGGTGATCACTTCTGGCTAAAAAACATAAAACATTAAGTCTGCAAGAATGCTCCATGACAATCATTTAGCATTAGTCCCACCCAAGTTTAAGGCTCATATCTAAAATTTACCTTAGATTTGTTTTCCTTTGTGTAAAATTACCTGAGCACAGATATCAAAGATCTACAGAGCTTTTAAAAGATCTGCAGATGCCTTAAAAATCTGTAGATAACTTAAAGCAAAACATCGATATATTGAATTCTACCAGCTAAAAATTCTCAAAAAAAACCAACCAACAAAATATTTTGGTAGGTCAGTAAAGCCAGGAGAAGAATGAGTTTAAGTTTTTGCTTTCATCTTTTAAAAATATACATAAAATGTAATAGAATTATTCAAATAGGACTGCTTTATTGTAAACAATACATTAAACCTTTAAAAAAAAAATCAGGAATCAAAATTCAGGCAGTTTCTCTAGTCTTCTATAAATTGTTTACAAATGCTGTGTTTCCTCTTGCTAGAGATGGCTGGTGGTTTCCGAAGCACTGATAGACAGAAAATAAAAGGACCCGCCTCCATTGTGTTCTGTATTTTCATGTACACCTTGTGTCCAGGAAGTGTGAACTGCTGCCATTCTCTTTTGCTAAGGTTTATTCCCTGCACAACTGTAAGGCCCAGATCCAGAAAAGCACCCAGCATCATCTTAAGAGCTCTGCAGGATCAGGTGAGATTTAGTAGGTTTAAAGATAAACATGCTCTTAAATGATTTGCTGCACTGGGACTCAAATTTTCAAAGTGCAAGGCAGAAAAGCATCAGGTTGCATGGACAGACCAGCTCCCAGCAAAGTCAATGCCATCACAGAGAGGAGCATTAGACCCTTAATTTCATTTAAAAAAGCTTGGAAAAGACAACACTGCACAGAAGATACACATACATACTTTCGGCGAACAACAGGCTGTATGGGACAATTTCCAACAAGGCTTTGGAAATACACCCGACTAAAAGCAGTTTGCTGATTTTATTGAACCAACTGAAAACAACAAAGAAACACAAAACACAACATGACCTTTTCCTCCTCCTGCCTCACACACTGGTTCCTATCTTTCATTCCCAAAAGAAATTGATACAGATAAAAACTTCACTTTAAGTAATGAGCAACTGCATGAGCCTGAGGAGCAAAATGTGGCTCTTCCATTCAAATACATCAGGTTAGAACTTTGATATGACAGTTACAGTTATTTGTACTGTTGAACCGGGACTAGCTGATGGCAGAGGGCACTTTACAATCATTGACAATCCTGTATGAAGGGTACGAAAAGAATCTGTATGAAATATGAACCTAGGATTAGAAAAATATTAATAATAATAATAAAAAAAGAAGAGATCGATGATGGATGGCTGTCCTGGATAATTAAGAAAGAAAATCACAGCAGTCTGAAGTACCCATAATTCTATGTATAAATAGAAGGTAATCCAAATAAAATGCTACAGCTAGTTTGAAAAACTAAATCGAACACTGCTTTTCTATTAAATAGATTAAAATATTAATCCACTGAGAAATTACATTGATAAATAAAATATTTTCATGTATCAAAAATGAGGGGCAGGTACTGTCAACTCCAGACTTCTTGTCCCAAGAATGAAAGGTCCGAGAAACAGAAGTGAATGGTACAGTAGTTCTAGTCTCTTCAATTTACAATACTGAATCCAGCAGGATTTGGCTAAATAATACAGTTTAAATAAGCTAACCTAAAGGAACACAGTGTCCTGTAAACATCTGACACAAACCACATTGCATTCTGATGGTGTGGCTATACCTTCCCTATGCAGGAGAAAGACAATTCAACTGGTGGTGGTACAAGGGATGCAATCTAAAGGCAACGTTCCTGTTCTTCAGTAAGGCTTGTAAAAAATTTGAGCCGTGTACGTATGACAGCCTGTACAATTCTGAAATTTTTGGAAAGCTCTGAAGTTTAAAAAAAGCCTAAATGTTTTAAGTATAAAACACATATTGAGAAGATGTCCTTCTAAATTATGTGTAAAAGTGTCTGGCACCAGAAATGACCGCTAGGTATTATTATACCTAAGGAAAAAAAGCAAAGAATCACTCAAGACAAGTGTCCCTGAACTTTGGAGCAGATCCAGCCAATTAGGTTACTTTGCGTTATTCTGTTCCTCTGGAAAGAAGTCACGAACATACACTCTTTCAGCTGTCTGTACTACATCATCATTAATATATATTATATATACAGTATGCATACATAATATATATACTTGCGTACATATTTCTTTTACCTCAATCTGGAATCACGTGGTTTCATGCAACACACTTACCAGGAATCAAACCCATTCATTAGATCATAGCTGGTGTAACTTTAATATTAAAGATTTTATTATACAGCGATTCAGCGTTGCTCAGCATCAATCAGCTCGGTCTAGAATCCTCATCTCCCTCTTCTTTCAGTCCAGTTCATGTTTGTTGCCTCTGTCACCCTTTCTCAGCCACCTTCTTCACATAGTGCCTCCACTCGATGTTCAATGCTGAGACCTCATCTCTGTCAGCTTCTGAAGATAGCTCTGTGCTGCTGGCATTGAGAGAATAAACTGCACTGTCCTTTGACCTATTCGGTAGCAGCCATATCCCATCAGTCCAAAAACTGTTGCTTTTATGACAAATTTGAAAATCTTACTTGAAGCTGATGGAGGAGGCACACTGAAGCAAGAGATACAAAACAATGTTAACACCTGCATAGCTGGAAAGAACAGGTGTTTTCCAATCAAAACAAGGATCTTTTCTGCCCTTCCCCTTCATAGTGCAGGAGACTTTCAGGTAACAGATGTGTCATGAACGAACAACGTGTTCTTTCATGTTCGAAGGCTACATCCAAATGAAACAGTAACAACAACACAACAAATCATAATAAAGCTTCTTCCACTTATGTACGATGCCACTCTTAATGGCTATGGGCCTTGACTTCCCCATCACTCTACCAAAATAGCACAGACAACATCAAGACTTCTTGAAGAATACTAGAAGTTAATATTGTTTGTCGAACTGTTAATAACATTACTATGCATGTCTCTGCACAGAGATGAAAGTCAGAAGAAGCACAGGACACAGCCTAAGTCCAACAACTGTACAGTCAGCTCACTGTCATTCAGGGTAATGGAGGAAAACAGGGCTGGGATATTCTGGATAATGCCTGTCAGGACCTGGTTGGGTTTGTGCGGCCAGAAGGGGTAAGTCTGGAGGCAGGCTAGCCGCGCACAGATTCGGGAGGGTGGTCCAGCAAGGTGTACCCCTGGGTGCCAGGCAGGCTCACCAGCCTAGCTGTAGCTCCCAGCATGAGCATCTGGAGGCCAAGCCCCTGCAGTACTCTTGGCCTCTGGAGTGCCACAGACGACAGCGCAGACAAATCAGAGAGGCTTCGTGTGAAGCTGTCCCCGGTCTGGCATATATTGCTGGCTTTGAGATCTTCATAGAGCCACTTGGAAGTCTCTGCACTGGCCACTTGGAACGAGGAGGGCAGAGGACAACAGCTACACTAGTCTACCCCTGCCTTCAGTCTTATTAACTTAGCGTACAAAGCAAACAGTTAATATTACCTTGAAAATAAAGCCTACTTTGAAAGCACAGCAACATGCACACGCAGCCCTGCACCCGCCGCATGCCTACACTGCAACTCACAGGGGACGGCGAGGTCTCTGCGTGTCATTTCAAAGAAGCCACCAGTTCTCATTTACTGACATCTAGAAAATGCCTCAGGATCAATTAGAACCAGTCAGTTACAGTAGCGCAAAAACATTCCGGGCACCCTCAAACAAGATTAGATGTGCTGAGATTAAAATACAACTAGACTGAGTTTAGATCCACGCACTCAAACTAGGGCAAAGTTATTACTGGTAAGATTTTGCATATTAAGGGAATATATAGGAAGAATTTTAAAAAAGCATACACGTTGAACAAAGGATGGGGTAAAGGCATCCTTTTATACCTTCTTACATGCTTCTTTAGAGCTTCTTTCTCAACTCTAGTCCCCCAGTGCAATTTAAAAAAAATCAGTTCATAACAATCTGAAGCAAATATTAAGGTCTGCTCAGAGTCAGGTTCAATGCATGGACTTAAAAATTAGAGGTCTGAGAAATGTATGTGCTTCTATCCAGACAATTTCCAACATCACTTTACAACTTGTAAACCCTAACTAAATACCTGTAAGTCTCTAACATTAGAGGTGACAACCACTGACGCACAAAACCCGCCTGTAACTCTGCTGCTCTGCAACTGCAGTGCAACAGCATGAGGGGTAAAAAAGTTTAACGCGAAATGAGTCTCAAATATAGTAATCTTATGAATGTAATTTACTTCATATTATTTTCGAAAGTCAATGCAATATTAAAGTCTTATGAAAGATACTGATAACCATTCCTCTTAGTTATGGCACTGGCATGGTAAAGACAGTCAAGTCAAAGAGCTTAAACTTTAATGAAAAAGACCCTCTGTGTAAACTTGAAGACACATAGTCAGGCTTTTGGCTATTCAGTTCTGTAACATCCATGATGCAATCAACACTAACGGTACAGTTATAAGGATCTGGGCAACGTCATTTCACAGGTTATTTGCGAGGGTGCGAAGGAACACAGACATCTAGTTTGTGACTCCAGGCTTAGCCTTGAAAAAGACTTATAAGTGGCAACGCAGGGCTTCCAAACATTGCATTCTTGGATCCAGACACCAAAAGTCTCTCTACATCACATTTTAGATGCCTAAATACACCATTCAGCTGTGGCACAGTCTCTTCTGTTTTTCAGAGCCTCTGAAGAGATGGGTGAAATGCTTACATAAACACAGTAAACAGATGTGATAAGATAAAATGCTAATATTTGAAAGGCTCTATTATCCTAAACCACCGCAGACCAGTATTACTATGCTATAATCCCTCCTACATTTCTAAAGTTCTGACCTTTGTGGCTTTATAGGAAACACATAGTCTGTACATTTTGGTTCTTCAATTCCTTCCCTTACAAAGCACACACACCTATTTTAATAGGTACTTTGGAGCAAGAGTTCACCAGATAAATAGCTTAAATCGGCTCATATTTAGGTTTGCACATTGAAACATGTTATTCCTTTTATATATATATATACACACACACACACACACACAGAGTTAAAAATAGGCTATGAGCAATTGTGATAGTAAGCTTGCCAGAGCCAGCAGTGTCCTGACACAACGAGAGCTTTGAATCCAATAGTTTATATTTACCTAAGCTAGTAAGCTAGATGGGAAGCCTGGTTTTGTTTTCACCATCTTCTACAGCCCTCATTTGAATTCTCATGTTAAAAGCCTTAAATATGGATCAGTGAATTTTCTTTCTACGCAAGGCCATCTTCTCACCTCTACTTCCCTCAATATCCAACTATTTACTTTTTTCCTTTAATATGTTCCTCTCCTTTGCTCTAAACACAATCTGCAAGCACTGCGCAGGAAGTCAGTGAGCCGACAGGGCAGGGATGACAGTAATGATGTTTCAAGCGGTGACAAACAACCAAAGAGACCCCAAACCAACCAATTATCGCTGTCTTTTAGCAAGAGAAGCTGTTAGGTCAACACGGAGGAAAGGATGACTGTTACCTCATTATTTCTTGGATGTTTAAGTCAGAGTTCCAGTTCTTTTCAATTCCAGGAACATGACCCATCCCGACAACACCAACTACAACAGCTGGGATATATTTTCTAGGTTCAGCTGAGAAACAGAGATGGAGAGAAAGGAACACATCAGTAAAAGAACTAATTTCAAGCTATAAATAAATAGGCAATGTGTGAGATTACAAAATTGAATTTTCCAAGGGACTCTTATTACTAGATACTAAAACCCTGTTACATACTAAAAGTTAACAGTCATGTCACCCCACTGGCTCTTATGTTGGAAGTCCGAAAAAAATCAGCATGGTTTCTGGACTTCAGGAAATGTTTGTTTCAGTAAACAGAGGCTCACACTCCAGCCTCAGGGTGAGAGGCTCAGCAGAAGCAAGCTAAATTAATTTCTTTCCTCCCCTGTGTGGGTCATGTTTCTGTACTGCTTATCGGGAACAGCCCTGTTCTGTGCTGTCTCCTGAACAGAGAGCTTTTTCTGCCACTTTGGACAATGGCAGCTGGCACACATCCAAATTGTGACAAGACCTGGGCTAACACACAGAATGAACAACTGGAGAACAGCACTGGAGACCACACCTGCCCCTGTTAAGTTTGTTGTTACAGACCTGGTCTCGGCAAGTAACAGCAAAACCCACACCATCTGTGTGCAGCAGCTAGCCAGTCACCATTAGACTGTTGCAACACGTGCCAGCTCTCACCCTCACCCCCCATCTACCATCCAAATTCCACAACACCCAGTGGAAGTTAAGATGATATTCCTTAAAGTTTTGGGATTGCCTCTCCCCCAGTGGAAAAATGGCACCGTGCCATGATAAAAATAATTCACAGAAAACTTTAACAGTCATCATCAGGCTGCCTTCCTATGGGGGAAATTATACACAAATATAATACATAAATATAAAATGTAAGTTCCACTGTCTTGCTTTAAATATCCACCCTTGATTTTTCCAGGAATATGTAAAAAAATTTGAAAAGTAGCCCTACCCCACCCCGCCTCCCCCTCCCCCAACTGAAACACTGTATTGAAAACACTAGAATTATTATACACATTGTCAAAACTGTTTCTTTGGACTTGCCTTTTCTCACCCTATTCTAGGGTTGCTCTAAATCAGCGCTGCAACCAGAACCGAGGCAGAGCACAGCACCTCGGCAGAACGGGCTGTCCACAGCACATCACATCCACGCCAACCTCCACCCGTATGTTCCTGCCAGCTTCTGGGCAGGATTCAAAGATGACGCCAGTGATGTTTAAAGCCCTGCCTGAACCTTAGTCCTGGAAGAAACTTTTAACCCTTTCTCAGAATATTTTGTGTGGAATAAAGATAGAATGAAAAATTAAATGTGAAAATTTCATTTGCAAGCTCTTTGGAAGAGTTCACCCAGTCAAATAGTCAGAAAAAGGCCAGGAACAAATCAGACCTAGTTTAGGAACATATCAGACCAAAAATACAATTGAGTCCTGCAAACAGTGTCCAGGAATTTCCCCTTACTATGCCCCTACAACAAATGAAATGGAGAATGGTGACAATGCCCTGCTTCTGCTCATTTTAATTGTGGGGGTGTGCATTTTATTATGAATCTCAAGTATATAATTTGCCTTTTTTTGCCTCTTGTGAGCATGAATGCATAGAACAGATTATATGTATATAATATAAACGCACACGCTTCTAAACACTTCTAAACACTAAAGACTTAGACATGTGACTGTCAGTCAGGTGGTCCTTCACATTCATGTCTTTCATGATCCCATCTTCTATTGTAAGTCCTTCATGATGTATATAAACCCCTTCCAGTTTCATAGGCGTTCACTACACCAGTGATCCAGAGACTGAGCTTTTAAGAAGGCCTATTTACAGGGAGGAAAAAAATAGAACAGGGGAATTGCTAAACAATTCCTCTTGTGGCTCATGACCCAGCCAGGACCAACAATAAAACTAAATTTTCAGCCGTATCAACTGAGCTAACAAAAAATACAGTGTGTTTGGACAAACTTTATGAAGGCACCTCTAAGGTAGTACTAGGCAAGGGAGACAGAACATTAAGTGCCATCCCTTCACTATTTTCAATTACAAGACAGTGCCAGATGTCTGCACTGAAGTGATTACAAACAGTATCTTAAAGACAGCAAATAAGAGGTAACCCATAACCTCAGTATGCTTATATATAGGAAGGGCATGCAGGTCACATACAGCAGCAAAATACTTACAGAGGCTAGAGAAATGCAATTATTTTGTAGGCTTATACCTTGCTGAAACATGCAGAGTCACATGTTTCAAGCAAGAAACATGTTCCTGAGCTAGTGATGACAATGAATTTGTGGAGGTAACAAGGCAGAAATGAGAAAGGCAACATAAGCCTAGACTGCCCCGTGCTGTGCTGTAATACCAGATGCCTGCCTTCTGAAAAACTTGTCACGCTCATTAGTATTTTCCAATTTTAAACAGCACAATGACAAAGGAATCATAATTTCGAGTCTACTGCTGTATGAAAATTCTTTACTTCTATAGGTGGTTGCACCAGAAGACTAATATCCCTTTTTAATTTTTTAAGCACCGTAGTCTTATGTGACACGTGGCACACATGAACAGAACATCCCAGATTTCTTGAGAAGAACTGAACTTCGGACTAGTACACAAAAAACACCTTGTTGGTTATGATATCTGCTTTAAAACAATTACTTTCTGAAGCTCGAGGTAGTTCTATCTGCTTTGCTGCTTGCTTCAGCATGTAGGTCAAGTAAATATCTCGTTCCGAGACAATTGTTCGATGAAGATCAGGAAATTCTCCAATCATTTCTGCCATCATCTGCTCCAGTAAATCCTTCTGTTTGCATTTCTCCACATCATCTTTACTGAAAGAAAGGTAAGTTTTCTCAGTATCTGTTATGCTTTTAAAGCCCAATACAGACAAACCAATGAATAATAACAATTGGGTATTATAAACATGGCTCACATAAACTGACACCCTACAGTTCTCTTCAAAAGCAAAACTAACTCCCTAAACCTGTAAAACTGGATATTAACAACGCCTCTACAGTGAGGGAAAGGGAAAGAAGAGAGGTCACTTGCCTTTAGGCAGTGCAACTGGATTTTCACCCTTCCCTGTTTGAAAGCTGACAACTCAACTGAGCAAAAGCAGTAGGGCTTCAAAGGAAATAGTTATCATGGTGCCCCACTTTCAGTGTACATTAATAAGCTTAGAAGAGGCAACACAGAGCGCTCCCGAGGAAGCAGATCTGATCACTGAACACAAAGAGGCTCTATTTAAGGAACACAAAAAGCACACCGTAAGGCACAGTCTGAGGGGATGGAAAGAGTTCTGCAGGTTCCTAGTGTCAATCACAGGTTTTCAGCAGGGAGGTCAAAGTTATAAATCAATTCCCTAAACAGAATAATAGGAAATGAGCAGGAAATAAACAAATAAATAATGCAGGAATAAATATAATGAGCTTTTATGCTTTTTTTTTTAATAGGTGCTGTTAACCTTCTGTTTGCACCCACAGCTGTGGTACAGTCATAGTTTATGGCAGCAGAATCATCTGTTTTTGCAGCACTGTCTACTGAAGAATGATGCCAAACATACTTTCTTTAGTTTCCAAAATCAAAAGGACATTGCAAATGTCAACAGGGACAACCAAAAGGAGGAATGCATTGCTAGCTTTCAAAAGATCAGAGAAAAGCTATCAGACTGACACAAATTTGATGCGGAATTATTAGTCCATTTCATGGCTGGGTGCACAATACCCCTCTTCTCCCAACAGCTTCTCAATTATAAACACCTTTCCTTTTCAACCCCTACCCACATGTTATTTTTGAAGATCAATGTAGCAGATCAATTGTACGACAACAACTGAGATGTTATGTCCAAGCTTCAGTGGGAAGCTAGTGTACATATACTGTAATTTTCTTAATATTGCAGTTGAAAACCAAAATCTTCTTAGGATGGATAAAAGAACGGGGGAAGTTGCAGAGAAATATGTCCTCCAATGCCCCCCAAAAGCCTGTGAATAGTTTCATGCTTCTATTAGACTAGTAAGTAAGAAAACTTACTTTGCACACAAAGTTAATGTAGTTAGTGGATTGAAAGAGGGTCAAACTCATTTTGCAGATGAATATAAAAGCAAGTATTTACAGGAAAGGACAATTAAGTAAATGCTAAAACTGGAAACCAGAAGATTTAATTGACCGGACTACAGTTTGAGCCCTGGCCCAATTTTAAAACCCTGGAAAAAACTATCACAGATCACTTCCTGAACTGTGCAGAGCTCTGGTCACAGGGTATGAGAGAGACATTGAGATTCCGAGACCACACGCACAGGGAACCCATTTCTGGCAAGCCTCCCACCGCTGCGAGTCTGGTAGGAGCAGACTGAATTTAGGAGGACAGCTGTGCCTGTGTTCTCACCCAGTTCAAGCAAGTTATCACACCCCTACTTGTGGAAAGAGGAAGCAAACTCGGCACAGGGATATCTCTGAAGGGCAGGGGAAACCAAACCAAGCAAGGGAACAGCTGGCTGAGAAATATTACTGTAAGGCAAAAGTTCCTAACAACGTCCATTTATAAAGGCAATAATCATGTTGTCCACAGACTTTAAATGTTTTCTCTTGTTCCAAAAATCTGCTCAGACAGCAGATCCAGTTCTCAAGCTGCCCTGATCCAGATGTGACTTAGCATAGCAGGCCCAAGTCCTTTGGAAATCTTAAGGAGGTATAAATCAGCATACTGAGGCCCGACTCTCTTCTATTTACAATATCCATACACAGTAGTGGGAAAGATTTTATTTTCAGCATAAAAATAAAAAATAATTTTAAAAAAGTTTTTCTTAAGTACACTAGGAATCCTCCAGCACCAAATCTTTCACTTCACCTGGAAGTAATGTATCAAGAGACCATTAAAGAAAGAGCTGGCACAAGAGCTGGCACAAGAGCTGGCTTGCTTTTCAAAAATATGGACTGTGCAGGGTAGTTTGTATAGCTATCCTTCTCACTAACTTCAAATTTCACTGCATCAGGCTGGGTGCTGAGGACTTCCAGCTCTTAAAGTCAAACTGAAGAATTGAGCAATTCACCCCGATAAACATATGGGATGATTATTCATACCTGATTGGATCAGATAAGAAGCAAAGGCCCCAGGCAAGCTTGACTTTTTGCCAAAAGGAAAGTGCAGCGATTGCTCTCTTAAATGTAACAGGGATGGGTCGGTCTCCAAGATGGAATTTACAGAAAGGTACTTTACTGGCCTGAAAGAAAAGATAGAGATCACTATTCAACATTTCATACTGCAGCATAGTACATCCTTATTAAGAAAATGTTTGTTTTATTGTGGTATACAAGGTATCTTAAAAAAGAGGAGCAAGTAGCGTCATACTTCAGCATCCAAAATATTTTGGCTTTGCAGTAAATAATTTCCAAAATACTACATCATAAAGGGATACATCAGCTACAAAGTGTGGTACGTATGCTTTCCTTTGCATACCTGTGTAAAAATTTCAGACAACCACTTTACAACAGGACAGAGCTAATATATGTATTTTTTTCCTTTCCCACTTAAAATGTTTCACTGTGGTCTGGAATGCTCAGGAAAATAAGCCTTTAAACAGTTTTCTTTTTATTATGGATAAATAAATGAAATTATTCCAGATTCTTTAACTGCTATGTTATCTTAGATTTCCTTACTAGTACCTAGTCTACATAAAAACAGCAAGACACATTCTGTGAGGTGGATACATACAGTCAAAATAGTGTCTCAGTATTCCCAGACAAAAAAAAAAAAACCAAACAACTAGCCATGACATACAGTAGAAGTCCAGCCGCTATTTACCTCCCAACATCACACCTGGCAGCAATACAAAAGGGAATGTTAGAAGACCAGACAGGACTAACAGACCAGTCAGATATTTTACTTCCTCAAATAATCTTTTCAGATTAACGTGTTGGATCTCATTAATGCTTTCACAGCCTGAAACCACCAATGGTGAGACTAGGATCCATACCCAGAATTCAAAACCAACTATTTAACAGGAACAAAAATTAATTAAATGAAAACAAATGCCATCAGAAATATAATCAGGAAAACCCCTTATCATTTGAAGCCGTTTTGGAGTTGCTTTCCTGCCACTTAGTGCTGCAAACCTCTGTACTTTTGAGTACACTTTGAAGCCAAAGATGATTTTTACTACTTGATAGGCTCCAGCACAAGTATGACCAGAGTGCTCTTTTCTAGTCACTAACAAATGGTTTTATTTAGTTCAACTCTGGGAGCAAAAGGCCAGTAATTTGACCTCAGAAAAACCACTTCAAGTTCGCACCTCTTTGAATGCCTCCCTGAATTCTCCTCCTGGGGCCATTCCCAGCTGTTCTGTGATGTGAGCAGAAACCTTCAGAAGCAGCATTTGCATCAATCCAGACATGACTCCGTTCTGACAGAAGAGGCAGGAAAGCATTAAAAAAAAAAAAAAAGAAAATCAACAAGTTGTGTGGGTTTCTCAGAAGATCATCGCACCGTTTAGTCATGAAAAAAACATTATCTTAGCAAAAAAGCAGCACTGAAGCTACCTTTTGCAGCCAATTCACTGAGCAATACAGTTCTTATTTCAGTTTGTACCAGTTGTGAAGTAGCTTTTCACTTCAGCCAGCAGCCAAAGTATTCTTCCTTTCAACAAAAACGTATGCCAGAGTTAAGAAAGGAGGGCAGCCAGACTCACTTAAGTCTGTATTTACTCCACCTGCATGAAGAAAGTGCCTGAATAACTGGGAAAACAGCTCTTAATGTGCATTTAATTCTTCCTGATCTGGTTACAAAAAAGAAAAAGGGCAGGGGACGCACACACAACCACAAGTATATTCACTGCACGTTCAATGGAATGCCACATTATAGAGATACTGAAAGGGAAACAGCTAGTGGTCTAATCATACACACTTACACAACCCTGGGAAACACTAGGCTGAGGACTGGTTAGGTTAACAGCCACATAAACACAGAGAATCTAGCGTTGTGCAAAAATTGCAGTGCATGACTTCAGCGCATAAGACCTCAGAGCAGACCTCACAGTCCTGAGTATGACTCACTCCCACAAGCAGAGTGAAGGCCCCTCCTCACAGTCTGTTACTTTTTGAGTAGAAACCTAAAATCAAAACTCTTCTTTTTAAGAAGAAATTTCTCCTATATATACTTATGCAAAATTTCCCTTCCCTATTCTTTTACAAAAAGAATGAAAAAACATCTCAAACAAATCCATTTAGAGCCGTTCCTTCTGTCCAGCTCTGGCTGTTCTCAACCAGTTATTTTTGCAACTAAGACTCAGTGGCTGAGTGTTACTTGTCCCCAAGCTTAACCTGTACCTTGGTTAGGCATCTCCCCCAATTTGCCATCAGTCCATACTGCTCCCAAAAGGGGCATTCTCCCTTCCCCTGCCAAAGGTTAATTTCCTGCTGTATCACCAGCTTTACGCAGCTGAAAACGAGGTTACACTGGATAGCTTGAGTTAATATAAGTGCCTGAAGTTGCCAGAGGAAGGTCCAGGTCTCCATTCCTTGAGCATGCCCCTGGGAGCAAATGACCCACCCTGTGCCAGATCTGATGCTTGTGTGACCTCTCCAAAGGCTGTAGGCAGTTTCAGCAGTTTGGTGGACTCAACAGTCACTGAGGACCAGAACAGGCCAGATAGGGACTATTTTCAAAGCCAATTGCTTATCTGCTTTATCATGCTACAAACTAGCAAACATGACAGAAAGACAGGGCACTGGGCTAGAGACAAAGAAGAAAGAGGGAAGAAAAAGGGTTTTCAACATCCTTGAGATCTGGTTCAAAAGCCTGGGGGACAAGGGTTTCCAGAAGTTCAGAAAAGATGCCCCCAAAGAAAAGAAAGCCAGGATAACACAGCCTGAGGTTATTTGCTGGCTGATCTCCCCATCAGGACTGATGTACTTGAAGTTGCATTTTTACACTGAGACAGAAAGATTCACCCTGCTGGCTAACAGAGGGATGCACCTTTGAAGTGCATCTGAGTCACTTGTGCTCTTACCCTGCATGAAACTCAGCACCTGCCATATTTGCTAAGCATCAAGGAGATAAAAGGTGACAGGCAGCCGTACGTAACAGCAACCAGCAACAACTGGCCAGCCAGAAAGTGCTGGGGGATAAAGAATAAAATGTATGAAAACTGATGGGAGCAAAACAGTAAAAGAGGTTATTATCAATACCAGATTATTCAATGTCAGACAAAGGAAAGCTGACCACAAAAGAACATTAAATCCTGAGTGGCTGGCACAGGTTAGATGCAACAGCCATAAACACAAAGCAATGCACGAGTAGGCAGAAACTGAACTGCACAGGCAGAGGGATGCAGAGCTATTAGCACACAGGAGAGAGAAAGCAAAATACTGATTTTATCAATCCAGTCAGTGTTTGATAGCAGTCAGAAAGCAAGAGTGAGAGGGATTACCAGGAAAGGAACAAAATAGAAACATCAGTGAGTTGCTGTACAATCTCTAGCAGACTCCTGTCTTGAAAACAAGATACTTGAACTAGAAAATGTGCAGAGAAATACCAAACATGTGAGAAGAGGCTAAACAAATACTCATGAAGGGAATGATGACTGAGGAAGATACACTCTGTCAGACACCATGACTGGCACGGAGACAGTGAAAAGGACAGGAAGAGAGGAATACCCAGGCAAAGTACGACTGCAGGTTCTAATGCCTTTCCCCAGGCATCTGTTATTGGCAGCTGCCAGAGAGCTGCTGAAGCAGATAAATCTTCCACCGGACTCAGCACAGAAACACTTATCCTAGGTATGGGAACACAGCCTTAGGAGGGGGTCCTGGGGCTACTCTTCGACTGTATAACAAGTTACAGATCCAGCACTAACTGGAGAACTGTGGGCAGAAACAAACTGTTTGTATTTTGGTCCTCTGGATTTCTTCTTTTAAAAACCCTAACTCCCATGGACACAGCCCTGTGCAAACATAGTCTTGCCACCTGGAGCCTGGAACTAGTTTTCCTACTCTGCAAGCATGCTGGAGGTTAAACTTTAAAGCACAAGTGAAGGTAGCAAGTGACAGCAGCCAGCTCCTGTCCATATGGACGTATCTGTCATCTACCAATTCACATCATATCCATTTAATAGGACAATCCTATAGCTTACCTTAGCATGGAGGGCTATATTATACAGTGCAAAACAAGAGCTTTTTCACTGGCCAGAAGCATAAAAAAAACCCCCAACACTACAATATATTCCTGCACAGGTAACTTCACCCTAAAGGAGTAGGCTAAAAAAAAAGTGAGGTTGAGCTAAGATTTTGCTTCCACCAGCCCACTTTCTCTTCTGCCCCAGAACAACACTTCAAGTCCTCCTCTGTGTCAGGACCAGCAATCATACAACCACATGATGCAGCTAAAAAGCAAGCCCTGTTCAGACTGCCACGTGGCCAAGGTATGGACACAGAAGGGACGGTGGAAACAGGCAGCCAGGGGAGAAGATAAGACAAAACCTGTCTTACCAGTTTGCTTTAAGCCACCTGTTACTGTCTCTCTTCAGGTAACCTGCATTTGAGCCAGATACCAGTCTGCACTGTGCTGCTTTGCTTAATGGAAAACAAACACATAGTTCTCTGCAAAGAGCTGTAAGCATTTTAAAATTCAAGGAAGGGCTGGAGGAAAGCTGTTTTTAACCTGCAACAGTTGCTTGATAAGCTGTGAATACCAATGACCCATTTGCAAGCGTGTAATAGTTTCATACTAACACTCTGCGCAGTTTCCAACGACAATTAAGAGCAATGAAATGCAATTTTACTTCCTAAGGTTTATACAGTGATTATAAAAAGACAGTTTTCTTTTCCTAATTTGATACTCAAGGATGAAAGTAACAAGCAGTTTTGACTTTTGGTGTAACTTTTGGGCCTGAATGCACGTTTCAGTGAGAGAGGACAACTGAAGCATGACTGAGCAACTTACCAGCTGGTTTGATTTTTACTGGACAAAATCAAAGACGCTACAATTTAGCATGAGGCAGTTGGACTGCTTCTCCTGATTTTCCCTATATAACCCATGCTGCTACTGAATCAAAGGAGGAAGGTTGGTTGTTTTTTTTTTTTTCTTGAGACTACAGTTGGAGAAATATATTGTTTAAAAGGCTCAATGTCCAAATTCAATTACTTGCATTACCCCTGGTGACAAAGGAGACTAACGTTGAGCTGTAACAGTAGGAAGGGTCTTTGTGTTAATTCTCTGGCTTTGGAGCCAACACAGTCTGTATTTCCTACAGTCTGCACACAAGAGCACTTCAAGCCCTGGTAGGAAGTGCTAATTACAAAGCTGCCAACACAAATTTACATCACAGAAAAAAAAAAGTCTGCTATTTTATTTTCATTGCCCTTTTCCTTTTAACAAAGAAGCACAGCAAAAACTGTTGCATTTATCTTTGATATTAAAAGAAGGCTTCTGTGCCTGTTTACCAGGTCAGAAGACTCCCAATAATGCTGCTCTGGTTCTTGTGGACATGCGTTCTTTTGGTTACATGCATCAGAACAATCCACCTTACCTAAAGTAAACAGATGGATGCAGTAATTGATGCAATATGCAAGTATTTTGCAATGTTCTTTTCTTTGATAGGACATAAATAAAGAAAACAGGAAAGACACTTTATTGCCTAACTCTGAGTCAGAAAGCCTGCACTGAGACACTGTGCACATGCGCGCGCGCACAAACACACAAGCAGACTAGCTCCTAGCCACTGCAAGTGCTTCTGCATGGATGCAGATTATATTCTTCCAAGGGGTGCAATCCTGCAAATTGCCCAGTTACATCAATAGAACAATTCCAATACCCAATTACCACACAACCAAAATAAGAAGCTATGAATTTGTTTATTCAGCTGGGTATTGGAAACTCTTTTTACTATTGATTGCATACTGCCATTCTAATAAAACATCCTGTCATTTTTAAGTCAACTTTGTGCTGTTTCACTGTGCCTAGCTTAAAATTACTTAAATACAAACTAACTGTGTGAAACTGAAAAAATACAGGACAACACTTGTTTTGCGCACACATCCCAGACAGCGTCAAAGTGCCAGAGTGGTTACGATTTGAATAGAATCCCACACTTTTCAGCCCAGATTTTTCCAAAACCTCCCTCAAGGCCCACTTTTAATGAGCAAGTGGATGGGAATTTAAAAGAAAGAGCAACACACTAGGATGAAGGATTGCAACTGAACAGATCATGACAGACAACACGAAAATTAAGTGCTCCTTAAAAAGCTGTGATATAGAAGCAGACTGTAGGGATAATAATCATATTTAGGTGAATTAGTAGAACATTACAATGACAAAGTTAAACTTGTATCCTGCAAATGGAGCAACTGTTAAACCCAGAAGGATTCCTGCTTAGGTCAACAACTGCCCAAATAATCCTGTTGTGGAAGAGAAGCCCTCAATACTCCAGCTGAAAACAAAATACCAAACCTAACCTTGCCGCTGTAATGGTACTCTCATCTAGGTGAGTAGTATCGGGGTTCCCAGCTGGTGGGAACGCTGGTTTTGGTTGTAACTTGACAAATTGCTCTTGACAGAAACCTTTAATTCTCCCTGTGAGAATCATACCTGCTTTATAGCTTGTTGAAGTTTTTCCAGATTTATTTCTTTGGCTTCCTTTAGTAATGTCTTTTCATCCATCTTCAACATAGAAACTCTGTACTGGCATAGTTCCACCACAACTACATCAGGCTGCACTTCTTGTATTGTCTGAAAAACATTAATTTGTTTACACCAGTTTAGGAAGGATTAAACAGAAATGCAGCCAATATCGATACTTCCATGAGAAAAGGGACTTAAAAGCGCATTCTAGCAATCATTTTCAATTAAAAGAACAGTGAAAGAGTAAACAAGGCTTCTCCAAACAGCTATGTATTGAGAAAAACATTGAGGAAGATAGCAGAGAAATGCTTTGGGGCAGGAAGATGGAGAACAAATTGTGCTGGGGGCGGGGTGGATGGGGAGAAAAAAAATTGATGTTAAACTTTTCACATTCACAAAGTTTCTTTGACCATACTCTCCGATCATTTGCAATCTCAGTTAGAATAAGCTTTCTAAGAACCAGGGCTGATGATTCTGGCACAAGATTCCTCTCCCTCTAGCTCCTGGAGAATAAAGCTACTCTAAACTGCAGACTTTGCATGAGGTACAGCATGAAATAGTTCCTACTTCCACTACAGCTTCAGACCTATTTGTATCTTGTATTCCATTCTCAGGTTTGGGGTAGCACGGTTTTACAGCTCAGGGTTATTCACCCCAGCCACACAGGTGTAAACTGCAGTTTCTTTTCTAAGCTTTCCATCTTCTCAGCACATCCCCATCACAGTGTGTACAACCACCACAGTATGCACTGTTGGTGTGACTATTGTGACAGGCAGGGTAAGCTTCGCTAGTGAGACTTCTACTTTTGACACTGGCACTGCATCTACATTTGTTGTTTAAGGGTAAATAAAATTATTTGGGATGGGAGACCAATGTATTGCATAAAAAAATTACTAAGATAATATGCTGCCTCTTAGTTCATCCCAAGCACTGTCAGCCCTCAGCTAACTTGAGAAGAACACAGTCTGGAGGTTACAGCACAGAATGAAGTCAGAGAGTTGGACTTCATTCTCCTTAACATCGTTGACATCATCATAAACACACTGCTGAAGGACTTCCACTTCGTACTTACCTTCACTACGTCCTTTTTGCTGCTGTCACTGAAATGGGCTGTTCCAACCACGTATACTTTAGAACCATCCTCTGTGTCAAGCTCAGTCACAGTGCTTGGTAAATTAGGTTTTTTCTGCCTCTTCTTCATCTTCATCTCCAGAAGAATTTTAAATGCATCTGCATCAGCTATAAATGTAAAGAAAAATAGAAAAAGAAAGGACACATGACTATAAAGTGCAGCTAAGTAAAACAGAAAATAAAAATGTCACCACTAAACAGGAGATCAGAGCTAAAAGGCCATTGATTTACCACTGTAATCTTACATTCAATTCTGAGGCTACATCATTGAGAGTGCCACCACTGGAGAGGCTGCCTCCAAGCATGGGTCTCAGTCCAGGTTTCCTACCCTGTGGACACTGGGACAGGTTGTCCATGCAGTTCAGTAAGGGAAAGAGAGAAGCTGTGTGGCAGGTGAGGTGGATAGAGAAGCAAAGAATACTTAGAAAATGTATACACTAAATTGAAGAGAAAAAAAAAGGCATTTTTTTTTCATTCTAGAACAAAAGTGTTCCCTTTTGGGATTTTATCTCTACAAACGATAGCAACACATGTACAATGGTGTGAGTATGCTGGTAAAGTCACCTGCACGTATTGGCACATACAGGATATCTAGAGTATCAGTCTTAGCCTTTTCTGTGTTAACACACCAGGGATCAGTACAGAATTGAAAATTAAACCTTAAGAGGTATTCAGGTCAGGAAACCAATCATTCTTCCCTAGTTTCAACAACAAACTACTTAAGACCAAAATGGTACGACATGAGTTCAGCCCATCTATGTCAAGCTTGCCATGGAAAATAGGAAGATCTATCACAATTGCTTGCTCAATGTCAGAAAGCCTCACAACTGAGATAGAGAAGCTTCAGTTTTACATCAGTGGGAAATATAGTAACTTTGAATGAGTTTTCTTTAAGCTGCAATGCATCTTAGAAAAAAAAAAAAGGCATCAAGTAGGAAAGCAGAGTTTTGTTTCCAACCAACTCTCTTTCTCTGGCAAGCTGCTGCACAAGTGAGCAGAGGTCTCAAGTGATCCAGACCCTGGATAGGATCATAATCCCAGGAAAAAAAAAAAAAAGGTTAGTGAACAGTTTGCAGGCAGGATGTCAAAGGTGCAGACAAGTTACAGCCTCCTACCATACATTCATTCATTTCATGAATCTGGTTTAACTACGTGGCTGTGGCCCCAGATCTGTCCCACAAATACTTATCGCACAAGATTTTGTCAAGAAAGTCAAAACCCATAACAAAAGCCACCCTCCATCATCCTTCTTAGTCAGCATTTTAGCCGCCTAGTATTTCATGGTCAATACCCAAGAACATGGTATGCTGCAATCAGTACGGTCTGATCTAAGACCACGTTACTGCTAGTAGAGATGGTGAGGAAAACATCACTGTAAAAGGAAGGAGAAGTTGCAGTTGTAGCACTCTCAGTCACATAATCTTAGGAGCAGCCATAAATAGATCAACCAAAATCAACCTCAGCAAATATCCTGCCTCTTACAATGGTCAAAAGTGGGTATCTAAGGAAGAGTACAGGAAATGGGGAAGCACGTGCAATACCTTCCCCAAATACTCTACCAACATAAAGCCATTTATGGCTTAGATACCCCCCGTTGAAAGTGGTTTCTATGTATTCAGTAACCCTTAAAGGATTTCCTGTCTATTAATTTCCCAGCCTTCACCTCAAACATATATTCAGAACTGGAATGAATAATGTTTCATGTGAAGAAAAACTGCTATAACAGTGCAGTACCAGACGTTATCATTTAAGGACATAATCAAGGAAAACATTCTCAGGAGCAGCTACAGTTTTTATTAAGCTAACGTCTTTATCTGAAGAAAAAAGCAACATAAAAATGTAATCTGTTTCTTTAGGTCTGAATGCTTTCCCATAGCTTTAGTTAGGGCTCTGTTTGCTCCCATGATTGTTATTTCTGAAGGCTATGATCCCTAGGGATTTTTCAGCAACTTCAGCATTATAGTAATGTTGCTGTTACCTGCTAATTTGCCCTAAGGTGCTCCAGAGCCTGTTATTTGCCAGAAAGCACAATCTGAATGCTCCTATTGTTCAAAATTAGGATTGTATACGTTAACATCACAACAGTATATCAATGAACACAAAGCACATCCTAAGAAGCCTTTGTTTTCTCCTCCAGAGAAAGAGATGTCTGTCATTATCTCATCCTTACCACTAAAAGGTAAAGACTGATACTCTTCCTGGGCTTCACAAGACAGTTTTGGCTGGAATACTTCCTGTTCCCACATCCTGCAGGCTTGGCCTTCCTATCAGAAATATTATCATGCAGGCATGGGCAAAGTATTCCATCTGGGATGATGGATTCAACATCGTAACACTAGATGCCAGAATGCTGAAGCAAACGTACTTATCCATCTCTGGCTTAGAGAGCAATGACTGAGCTTAAACCAATAGCCGAGAATAGGTTTAAATAAAAAAACATTTACTTTATTTTGTAAGCATGGGAGCAGCAAACTGACAATCAATATGGCATTGCTCTTTCCAAATTTGGTTTACACAACTAGGCCCTTCTACAAATCATGAACAGATTAAGCCAGATATGACCTCATTCGTATCTCACTTTTGTGCCAACAGCCACATCCTTATTAGGTAAGGAGAAGGCATGGACATTTAGCTTAATACACTTCCAATGTGATACACCCTCCCCAGTCAAACCAGAAACATACAGATATTCTGTGATACACTTGACGTTTCCTTTGGGCCATCTTCTGGTGCATCAGAGGAGGACATTGGATCTGCAGCAGCCTGTGTGAAACAAATTCAAAAGGAGGCTGGGAATTATAATGAAATGTTTTAATACATCTTTCCCCTTGTGATTTTGCTTGATTTGAACCCACATATAATATTCAAGCAAGTAAATAATTTAAGCAGTGTCAACAGTTCAGAACGTCTGCGGTTTTACAACTGTTTTTCTCCTAGCTGGGTAAGTATGAGAAAGAACATGTGACAAACTAACTATTTCATGCCTATTTCAAAAGACAGTATTTATAGCCAACATGGAGTTTTTTAAAAATCTGATTCTAGACTAAAATAACAAATTTATTGCTAACACTACCATAGTGTTTTCTGTGTCAGAAAATAAAATGTGTGCTGATTATTATAACATCATTGCCCTTTATAAGATGGTATATTTGACTCAACTACCAGTCACCATTAGTCTTTCAGGAGTCTGACAAAGTTAATCCGCACTCACAAGAATACACATATCCATTCAAGAAGAGTCTGCTCAAATATTTTATTCTGTTAGAATAAGTGTAAGGCAATTACCCAATATGCACACCCGAACTTACAAAACATATGTCCATGTTGACGTTATATACTTCAGAAATCAAAGTCAAAAGGATGAAAAGCATCTGCACAGTTTTGTCCCCTAAGGGATCAGAGGTTAACTGAAGATTCCCAAAGACTGACTTTAAGTATTATCATTAGAAGTATAGGAGGCAAGTCTTTGTCTAACAAAACCTTCCTTATTTTTAACTACCAGGCAAGTTTTAAAACCCGTGCATAGAATTCAAACAATCCCAGTCATTCAGCCTATGTCATCCAAGCTAGAGAGGCAGAGTTAGTGCAGAAAAGAGACACTTAAGAATCAGGGAAAGCTCAACTATAAACTATCTTTAGGCAACTACATTAATTTAAAGTTGTATCAGGGTGACTACTGGGAGAATCTGAAATCCTTGAACAGTCAAAAAGTTAGAGACAGGATCAGAATCCATCATCATTCAAGTACCTTCCAAAAGAAAAGCAAACCTAATGAGTTAGCAAGCAGGCAGCCAAATTCTCCTGAAGGATGCCAGCTTTTTAGCTAGAGTGACTGGTTTACTTTGTACTTAGCCTGGTAAGGTTTAAAATAGGACTGTACAAAGCACATCCAATTGTTAAGAGCTTTCAACAACAGTAATTAATTTCTTCTTGCATTCCATTTCACCAAACAGTAACTTTCAGAAAATAAATCCTGAGTGTCTTACTTCAGCCCCACTGAAGGTAAGGCAAAATTTATCATGCATTTCATGGAGTAAGACCAAAAAGTACAACAGCTCTACAGCATAAAGTTTAAAACATTCACAGCGACATATCATCCTTTCACTACAAAGCAAAAGTCTGTTTGTGGACAACTGTAAGCTGCAATTACACCGCAAATTACAATTACATTCACAAATCACAAACTTAACACCAGCTCAGCTTTTTGATCACAACATATGGCTTGACTCTACTGCTTGCATATGTAACTCTAGTCACAAAAATATTTTGAAAAATCTATCCATCTGTAACATATGGAATTAATCCTGTCACTTATGCTGGCTTTGTCATCATAACAACATTACAACATTGCAGTGGGAAAAAGCACTAAGCACCACATTAAGAGTCTGCCATTCTATTTTTTTTTTTTTAATTAACTAACAGGACACAGGAACCAACATTTTTATGCAAGAAAAAAAAATACCTGAGCTTCACCTGTTACACCAGAAAAGATATTTGGAGATACATGGATATGAAAGGAGAAAAGGAACAGAACGGGTAGAAGAAAAGCAGGTAAGTTTACTTTGGCAAGGTGCTTAACCTACGTACAGTGAGATCATTCATACGCAATTTGTGTAACTTACAAAACATTTTTTCCTCCTAAAGGTTTAAGCTCATAGGTTAGACTATTTTCTGCAAGTCCTCCCTTGCAAGTAAATGAATTCAAAAGACCCGTTTTGGCTTTTGCAGTTGTAGGAACAAGGATCCTGAAAAGAACCTAAACGTGGCAAAACAATAGCACCCAGCCCCCAACCCCCTACACTGGTAGTCTCGACCCAGACTTTGCAGACCTTCCCTGAGGATGAGTGGAAGAGTCTTGACCTTCCCTGCAATTCTACTGTGAGAAAAAAAATCTTCAGCTCCAAGCCCTACCTCCGGCTGTTGCTCCGCTTGCATCCCTGCGGCGTAGGCTTATTTTCACCAACCACACAAGAACTGTAGGAAGTAAAAGGAATGGAAGAGTATTAAAAATTAAAGGCATAACCCAGAATATTTGTTTGAGAACTCCAAGAAAAAAACCCCAGAAGTGTCTCTACAATCTCTGATAAAAGCTGAAGTAATAAAAGAAGCAAACTGAAGATGCACAAATCCACCTTTTCAACTCTGCTTCTCTTAAAAATAATAATTAAAAAAAAACAAACAAGAAAGCCCCCCAAAATAAAACCCAGAATAAAACAAAAAACCCACAAAACATCAATAGGATAAAACTAGCCCCTGTCTCAATCTATTTTTTGGGTTGACTCTAATTCCAGGCATAGTCCTAGAATTCTCACACCCACTGCGAATACCTTGATAAACATGGGTGGATTTCATGGGAACTCAGAATTTGCTTTGTTTGCTGTCTTAGATTCTGCAAAAATGCCTGTTTCCTCCAGATCACTCACAAGCAATTGAAGATATAGGATGGCTGTCAGAAAGGTTCCAGCAATAGTAAAAATCTTGCTCAAATAGATCGATAGTTCTCTCCTCCAAACAAACTATGTCAAGACAGTATTTAGGCAAATTTTAGGAATTACCTGTGTTCCTGCGACTTCACTACTACAAGGAACAGGAGAGTGGACACAATCTTAATATTGAACTAGAGCGCCACATGCATTAACATCTGATCTGCATCGTGTTATGTACATATTTACAAATATGCCAGGGTCAGAACATGAGTGAGATAATGCCTGTGCGAAAAACCCTGGGAACTGGGCTTTTAAACCCTCGGTGAATGGTTTCCATGTCTTAGTTCTGAGATTCCTTCTTCCACCCATATTGTTCAAGTCCCAAAGTTCTCCCTGAAGCTAACAGAGTGCTATAATTTGGCTTTGACAGTACTCTAAGGGGTCTGCACAAGCTACTGACCACATGACTAGTGCTCATTCTGCTATCTCACGAAAATCAAAACACTTGTAGAATAAAGTGCTGCTTCTTCAGTGCAGTATTTTGGGTTAGTTACCTCCCTCTGAGCTGTTTCACAGTACATGTGAAAAGTGTTTTATTTTATTAGACTGGAGAGCAGTCCTGACCAACTTATTCATACAACCAATTTGCAGCCCCACTCTGAGGCGTGGAGGGACAAGTTAGGCTCCTGCCTATACCCAGTCAAGGCTGGAGGAAAGCTGGCTGGAACCAGGGTGATGGCATATTCCAGCACAGAAAAGTGATGGCAAAAGCCCCCCCATCCCTTCCCCAAATGCAGCCTCCTTCAGTCTGATTAGTGCTCTGTGTCCTGGTTTCTCACCTTGTTTTCAAGTGAGTGGTTTTGCTTAAAATACGTTTCTATAAAAAGAGCATTCGCCTGGGCAGCATGAAGCATGCAAGTGTAATTCAGACAGCTGGCACACCTCCCTCCACACACGTACGGAGGGACTTCAGCAATTCACGCCTTCGTGTTGTCCACTGCTAGTGGTCAGCCAGCAAACCACAGACCACAGCTGCAGGCTGGGCAAGAAAAAACCAGAGTGACCAAGAGCCTGGCTTCTGCGTGCTCCCTGGAGCAGAATCCCCATGAAAACCAAGAGAGCCCCATGCCCTGAGCAGGTAACAGCTACAGACGCAGCTCCGAAGCTGTGAGGCAAATACCCTGTTGAAACAAAAACTACGCACTGCAAACGGTCCAAGAGGTTCAGTAACAAACTATTTATTCAAAAACACATGAGAAGCCTGCAATGTAAGACAGTTTCCCAAGTAGTCCATTGTTTTTGCTACAATGCATAATATAAATTTAAAACCATGACCATGCCTTCCCCCTTTCCAAGGAGTCAACTGAAGGAAACTTGGATGTAAGCTGAAAACTGCAGGTGAAGCAGAACTGCTCTTTCTGGTTCAGTATTTCCATGGCTTACATACGGTGTGGATAGCTCCAAGTGCAGCAGAAGGAAACCCCTGCCCAGAGACCCACACCCTGAACAGGCAGGCGCCAGCCCACTGATACCTCACACCGTACAGCCTGGCAGCATTGTGGGCTTAATTGAACCTAGCACTTGTTTTTATGCTGTCCTGTCTCTGATAGACTGGTTTAACTATTTGTACACTTGTGCAGTAAACCAGACTGGAGACCAGATTCAGGTTAAAAAGCAACCTTTCCCCCCCCCCACCCTACCAAGGTGCTTTATGCTCAGATGACCAAACAGCAGCAGAACTGAAGGGACAGTGTGAAACAGAGATGCTGAAACCAACATCGCCCTCTGAGAAAACATTTGTCCAACTACACCACCAGTCAGGGGTGTACCAATACTCTGATGCTCAGCTCTGGGCTTGGTTCTCAATTGTTACATGCAAAACACCAGTGTTTTTCTGCCAGTTAATCAGCTGGCCCTAAATATAAACGTAAGTTCTGAGCTTGGTTAAAGCCTGCTGGGGTCTGAAAACAGGTCTCTCATCCATGGGAGTGCTCTTAAAAGTAGCAAACTGCAAGTTTCAGGTAAATAGGCTTCTGTACAGAAGCATCAAGTGATTCTTTTCCACCAAGTGACATTTTAGAAAACCTCATCCCATTCTCACCACTGGGTAAATGACATGTCTGATACTGGAAAGAGATCTTCTCTGAAGTATACTCATGCTAACTAGCACTTCTTTTTATCTGACCTGTACAACCTTTGGAGACAGCGAAGCTGTTCGCTCAGTGTGGTTCCCAGCTCCACCATAGTGGGGTTCCAGCCTCTGCAGGAAACCCACAGCCCAATACCATGAGGGTCAGATGAGAGACTGGGCAGCCCCATTGACAGGCAAGTCTTCTCCTGGTGTCTTTGAGGTCTTGTTCTAAGGTGCTTAGATCTGCTCAAGACCCACTGGAGGTGAGATTTTCCATGCAGAAGACCTGTTTCTAGATTTTTTTTTTTCTTCCTTAGAACATGCCTGGGAATTCAGGTTATTCAGTCAACACTAATCACAGAATGGTTTGGGTTGAAAGGTACCTTAAAGATCACCTAGTTCCAACCCCCCTGCCATGGTCAGGTACACCTTCCACTAGACCAGGTTGCTCAAAGTCCTATCCAAACTGGCCTTGTACACTTCCAGGGATGGGGCATCCACAACTTCTCTAGGCAAGCTGTTCCAGTGCCTTACCATCCTCACAGTAAGGAATTTCTTCCTTATAGCTGATCTAAATCTACCCTCTTTTAAAGCCATTACCCCATGTCCTATCACTACATGCCCTTGTAAATCTCCAGATTTCTTGTAGGGCCCCTTCAGGTGCTGGAAGGCTGTTACAAGGTCTCCCCAGAGCCTTCTCTTCTCCAGGCTGAACAACCCCAACTCTCTCAGCCTGTCCTCACAGAAGTGCTCCAGCCCTCTGATTATCTTTGTGGCCCTCCTCTGGACTTGCTCCAACAGGTCCATGTCCTTTGTATGCTGAGGGCCCCAGAGCTGAATGCAGTACTCCAAGTGGGGTCTCACAAGAACAGAGTAGAGGGGGAGAATCATCCTGGTCATGGTTCTTTTGACATGGCCCAGGATATGGTTGGCTTTGAGCTGCAAGTGCACATTACTGGGTCACACTGACTGATCAACCAACACCCTCGAGTCCTTCTCAGGGCTGCTCTCAATTCATTCTCCGCCCAGCCCGTATTTGTGCTTGGGACTGTCCCAGCCCATGCGCAGGGCCTTGCACTTAGCCTTGTAGAACTTCATGAGGTTCACATGGGCCCACTCCTCAAGCCTGTCAAGGACCCTCTAGATGGCATCCCTTCCCTCCTGCACGTTGACCGCACCACAAAGCTTGGTGCTGTCAGCAAATTTGCAGACAGTGCACTCAATCCTGCTGTGCATGTCGCCAACAAAGATGTTAAACAGCGCCAGTCCCAATACTGTCCCCTCACAGATGCCACTTGTCACTGGTCCCCACTTTGACATCAACCATAACTCTGAGTGCAATCATTGAGCCACTCAGTGGATGAGGAATTGGCTGATCTGTCAAATCCACGTCTCTCCAATTTAGAGACAAGGATATAATGCGGGACTGTGTCAAATGCTTTGCACAAATTAAGAAAAATCTTACAGCTGGTTGTCATCAGCAGACAAACTCAACTGAACAACTGCTGTGAAAACCTGTGTGTTCAAGTTCTTGCTTAGCATGAGTGACGATAGGCACAAAACATGTCAACACCAGAGTGCAGATAAAGCTGGCTACTCAGACAGCCAGTGTCGTCATCATCAACAGAGGAGAAAGTACATGTATTCTGGGAACTAGTCAAATACTATGGACTCCAGGCTGACGTAGCTCATCCACAAGAAAAAGCTACCACCCTTGTATACCTATGTATTTGCAGAAGATATCCCCATCCCATGATACTTGAAATAGTAATCCTGAAACGTCTGCGAGAGGACTGAATATACCTTGCTGCTACACAGATAAGGAATTGAAGCATATGAATCTGTACTTCCTCCTGCTGCGTCCAACAACAAGAAAAACGGTGCTAATTCAGATCAAATCCTGGCAAGCATGTGGGCAACTTAAATCCAAGCATTTCCAAGTTTCTTAGAGCTTGATTTTTCAACCTTGCGATTTTTTGTGATTTATTCAATTTTCTAAAGAAATTAGACTAGGTAACAAGGCAGAGCTTATTTGTCTGTGCTTGCTAACCCATAGGTGAATTTTAAACAAACTTGGCATGGAGGAAGACTCTCAGTGTCATTCAGAGGTCCTCCAGGGAGGACTGCTCCTCCAGGAAAAAAAGATTGCTGAAGACTACAGAGGGTGGTAGGTGTGCATGTGAAAAAGCGGAGGTTGGCAGAACCTGCCAGGGACTAGAAGGAAATGCAACCCCAAGTTGTAAAGCCACAGGCAAAAAGCTGTTCAGACAATTATTTATTGTGTTCCACAATACGTACACCACATCTCATAACCTCATGTTACTCTACTTAACATAGTATTTGGCATGAACATGTGAAACCCATCAAATCCCTCTCCTCCAGCTACTTCAAAGGTCTGTAAGAGGCCCTCATGAGACAAATCACATACTGAAAATCTCAGATATGACAGTGCATTTCTTTCAGACAAACTGGGAGATGCAGCATCTAGGCACTCATCAAGATCAGAGATTAGAAACTATTTCTGGTCTCTGATCTGTCAGGAGACTGTCTTAATCAGGGATTCATTCCTCCTGCTGAGAGTACCACCAAGAAATTTCCTGGAGCAAGAAGAAACAAGGAGGAGTCTGACTGGGCTGTTATGATCCGGCAAGACTGGGTTTTGCCTCTGGAATTTTCTTGAAAGGACTCCTTGATGACTGAATCCTCAATTTGATCCCCAATTCCATCACCTTTTTTCCCCAGCAAGTGGAATTCTTGTGCTTGCTTCAACTTTGCTAGTCCTAAGGGGCCTGCCATTCACTGGGTGATAAAAATTGTTCTTTACATATATGTATGAACAAATGAAGCCCTTTCCCCAACTCTTAAGATACCTAGCAACCAAACAGGAATTTTTGAGACCACCCAACAAACTGCAAGTCTAAAATTTAGCCATTAATCATCTTACTGGTAGGCACCTATTTCCTTTCAAGGTTTTCTTGTCCTGACAGCACATGCAGGCCAGCCATTCACACTGACAACAGCACTGTGGAGAAAGGCCTGTATTTTCCCCCTACACTTTGGGGATTATTCTCTTTCCCCAACAAAACAAATTCAGAAAGGAGCACACAGGTAAGCACATCTTCTAGCGATGCCTATCCAGCACAGTGGCTGACAAACGCAGAGTGAGAAAGACCTCCTTGCCTTGCTATTTCACCTCAGTCCTCCACCTTTCCTAATGTAAAACAGCTTCAGCAGAGCTTCCTCTTTGCATGAAATCTGCTCATGAACTACTGGCTCATTTTTTGTACTGGGTAGCCTTAGCTGACCAAATTGTTTCATTTCTATCTGCATATTTAGGCATCTGAAACTCTCTTAGCTCACAGTCTTGAGGAGACAAAGGTAGACTCACAAGTCACAGGTTCTAGGATGGCAAGTTATAAGGCACCAAAACATGAGCTACCATTAAAGAACAAATGCCCTCGTTTTATTTCAACTAGGTGGTTCGGTGAGAAAATTCAAGCACAACACAAAGGATGGCCAGGCAGTTCATTAAGCTACCCTCCTACTGTAGGACTGAATTTCTTCCTTTATTACCTTGTCTAAATTTGCTTCTTTCAGACAGTGATTCAACTGAATCAATAAAAAAAGCTTTTTAAAAACTCTCGTGCTCCTACCTATAAAACAATGTAGTCTGCTACTCTTTAAAAAGAATATTTTTATTGAATGTTTTCTTCCTTCTGAGCCATACAGAAATTCAGAAGCAGCATTTGCTTTCTTCAACATGTTGACATTGCAAGATGGAAATTAAGTTCTTTGTAGTCTTATAATTGCTCCGTATTTTCTATGCACTGCATGCACATCAGAGTAACTAGTAAGAAACTAGGAGTCACAAAACTACCACAACTTGTTTCACCTTTTATTGAAAGGGAAAGTCAACAATTTTTGATTCCCCTGCCCCAACAAATCTAAATGCATCTATTGCTGCTTTCAACAGTTACAACAGTCACTAGCACTGCAGAAGGTATCCACATCTATCAGTACTCTGAGTATTAATCTTACACCTCTGAGACAGGACAGTATATACTCCCTATTTTACAAATAAGGAACTCAGGCATATGAATAGTTAAATACATCTACAAACCTGATGTGTGGTATCTAAACAGTTAGGAGGCTGCTGGAGCTTTAAAAGCATTTCAGTTTTGCTTTCTGAATTTTCCTTTGTTTTTAACCATTGGCCCTTCAGAAGATCCCCACACACCCTTCTGGGACAGCCCTTCCTCATAGTAATATGCCAACATCACTCATCCTTGTTGCTCTAGAGTCACTGGGGGAAAGATGAGAGGTAGGCTAAGGACTGAATTTGATTCAAGAGCAAGCTGTCGAACAATAAAGTGGGCATTCTCCAGTGAGAATATAGCACACCTCACACAGGTAACGCTGTAACCGAGCTAGAACCAACCTGCAATGGACGTAAGCCATGGGCACACGCATACAACTATTTAACTAACAGCCTCCAGACCCAGCCCTCTAACACCAGTATCCCTGGCCAGAATACAGCCTCCATCCACTCGGCATGAGACACAGCAATAAAAATTTACTTACATCAATGTGCACCAAGTGTGCCCTGTTCCTTTTATCCTCTAAATCCAGAGTTTCACTAGCAACAGTATTCAGTCTAGCTGGTACAGCCTGTGTGCTTCACATTCACACCGTGCACTGCAGAAGCACATTTTATTTGAATGCTTCTATACGTTAACAGGACCACTTATTTTGTGTGAACAAAACAGGCATATCAATACTTCAGAAGATACAGACAACTTTTTCTCTCACTGACAAGCCATTGCACTCATTACTCACTGTCTGGAATACCTAACAAAGTACCTTCCCTGCCCAACATTTAACTTACGAAAATGAAACTAAATCAACAGATACCCACTTATGTCTCAGAACCGTCCTCTGCAATGGAAGCAGAGTACTTAAAATTGATGAGGATTTTTCCACGCTTATGCTCAGAAATCTTACAAATGTTTACAAACAATCATCAGCTCCAAATTGTGTCGCTTCTCTGTTGACAGTCAACCACTCATACTCAGAAGGATGCATCAGCTGAAACTTGACTGACAATTAATGCAACAGCCACAAATTCAGAAATTGGAACGTATTTCAAAACCATCACCAAGGTGACCTACTGTACACATTGCACATCTCTTTGACACAACCCACGCCTTTGAAACTTAACTGAGCAACTGGTTCTGTGATCACAGATGGTTGTAGATTGTGGCTCTGGTTTCTCATGACTCAGAAGTTCATAAATTTCAAAACAGAGATTTTTATCCTCTGAGCATCAATGAAATGCTCCTGCAACACGAACTGTGCTGATGTATGCAGCCTAAACTCAGCTACCTGCACGCTGGAGCCAACATCCATTTGCACAGTTTGGAAGCTAAAAGATAAAAGTCACAGACAACTACACTAATTTTGTTTGAAAGCAGGTGTTGGAACAAGAATACCTGGTCTGGAACTCTGTTGCACTGAAAACACCTTTATCAGTGAAAGACAAGAAGGCACTCTCATATGTGTTTTGTGTTTAGTAATTATTGCTATTGCATCGACTAGGGCTACCAGATGAAATGAGGTGAATCAGGATGCTAATGCAGAGCAGGATTGAGAACAAACAATAGGCCAAATTCTTACTCTTTTGAAAGGCTGCTAAATTTAGAAACATTGTACAGAAAGACCAAAGTGAAGTGGCCCAAGTCTGGCCAGCCACTCAAAAACTCATGCTGTCATAGAACCTACACACCTATTTTATTCTAGTATGAATCACATGAATTCAGCAAAGATTTGGAACCAAAATAGTTTTATTAGACTCTCCTGCAATCGGTGGATTGGGGCAAGATATCCACTCAGCTCATCTCCTCCCTCCAGGGAGGTTCAAAAACCATGAACCAAGTGACACTTCTGAGTGGTCAACCCTCTACAAAACACTCCCAAGCAGAGCAACAGGAAAAGAGCACAGCTGCTGCATGCACAGATTCTAGAGTGTTCTAAAAGAAGCAAATTTTCCGCTCTATTCATTACCTACAAGCAGCCAGCAAAGCAGATGGGTAGAGAAGTTCTGCCATGGACAACTAACAAGTGGCTTGGAAGATATTTGACTGTGGTCCACAAAAGTATCGCTGAAGTCGTCTTAAACTCCACATGTACATTTATTCCACGTGACAATGGCTGTCTACTGAGATACACAGAAGCTGGGTCTCAAGAGCACTGGCACATTCATTAGTCTTGTTATGAACACTTTTAAATGCAAGCCTTATGATGGTAAAATTGGGATTTTGTAGGACAGAATTTTGCCCAACTGCCAAACACGTTGTTTATCAGTGCTCTTCTGCCTGTCCTTTCCATCCCAGTCTCCAAACAGTACCTGGGAACAAGCTGATCTACTGTTTTTCGCAATCACCAGGTGATCACAAAAGCTGAAAACAGTTATATGACACAGGTCCACGTGCTCACAAGCAAGACACACAGCTCTACTGTGGCAGGAAACTGAAGAAAGAGTGTCAGGTTTCAAGACAGACCTAAGAGAGACAAAGCTCCAGGAAAGCAAACTAATTCCAGCCTGCCAGCCTGCAGGTGCAGAAGCCCCACGTTAGCCCTTACTGTTCAGACTCACACTTACCAGGAAAGTCATCTTGCCTGCAACTCCATCCAGCTGCTGCACCGCTCATTTAATGTGTAAAGCACCCTGCACCCAACAAGCTCGGTAATTTAAAAAAAAAAATTTCCTCAAAAGATTATCTCTATTTCCATTCCTATCTGCTGCCCTTTAAAGAAATTAGAAAGCCCCTCAGCAATTCCTGATCCTTGTTCCTCATGCACAGGCCTCCTTTATCAGTTACCCTGTAATTGTTTGTCTTACTGTCCTTCAGAAGGACTGCTCCCAGTTGTGCCACACGCGAGATACGCATCCTACTGAGGTAAGATCAGGGTCTCTGGATGTACTGCACAGGTGGCTGGAGACCTTTTTTCAACTTCACCAGCATTCGTGTTGCTGTTCAGCTGTGGTGCAGGCTCTTGCTCCCTCTCACAAGCGTGCACACCCTTCCTGCACAGAGACACAGACCTCTCAACACGTGTGCGACCTTGCGCTGTCTGTACAAGACAAGGTTATTTCACAGACAACCTGCAGGGTTTAACCACTGGAAAACATGAACCCCTGGAGCTCCAGTGTAGTCTTTGCAGCTTGATATGTGGTGTCATCAGGACACTTAAATTCTTGTATGTGGAGATGCTAAGTCCCTGCATCCCTCAGTCATTTCAACCAAATTGCATAGCATGTCAACTAAATGCTTGGGGTGGGGGACATGAAGGAAGCAGGAGGAGAAAACAGCCCATCTGACTATTTTTTTGGCTTGTTAGAAAAAGAAGTGAAAAGGAAGAGAGCTTGTCTCTGAGTGCATGTGTGCTTTCATACAAATCTATGAATTGCAGTTAATATTAAAGTTATATGCCCCTGAGTTATTTTGCAGGCAGGGGGAAAAAAAAAATAAATAAAATCAGTCCTACTTTAGAGTTTTTAAGTTCAAATGCAGAACCACAGTATTAACTAACATGTTCACAGCATCTCAAATTTGAGTGGCTATTTACAAAACCCTTCAATAACTGAAGGTCTGACCTCAGAAACTATTGACATTGGAAACCTAACTGGAAATAAATACCTATCTAGTAAGAACCATCACCCACAGAACGTACTGGTGAGATCTAGCACTAAATAACCTATGACAGACAACCGGGGCTGCTAACCACTGTGGACTTTCCCTGGCAGGACAAGGAGAGCTGCAGAACCCCTCCTTCCCACTGGCACTGGCTGGCAAAGCACGTGCCGCAATATCACTTCAGACAGCTGTAGTTACACGCCACTCCCACGAAATCTGGAGTACACTTACCTCTGGCCCGCTCCCATTTTTATTTTCTAAGACTGCCTCAAATCTTTCTTCACTTTTCCCAAATAGTGAATAAGTAGAAAGAAGATGCTTTCTGAAAAGTACTATTTTAAGAAAAAAAATCAGATGACTCTCCCATAAACAAGATACCAATATCACTGTGTTTTATTCACAGCTGTTGTGGCGGCAGCAGAGATGTTTCATCATATTTACCATATGGAAGAAAGAATGCACTGAAAAATACACATAACTCTCCTCGCACTGAATTAAACAATATCTGAGTCTATGGTTAAGTCACAAGAGTGCCAGATACTGAGATGGCTGACAAATTTACAATCAGAAACTCAAGTTACTGAAACTTGAAAGTCTACCGAAAGCCACAAACAGCAGAGCACAAACCAGCGCTACAGCCAAAACCCAGTATTTTCAATTAAACAACTCATTTAGCTTAGGATAATTAAATGTGTGCGTGTTTTTGCCCTTCTGCTTAAGTTCTATCCCCTACAGGGAACAGAGCAGGGAAGCCCCTGAAAGCTGCTTGGTTTGGGGTTTTTTCCTTTTTTTTTTTTCTTTCTTTATTGTGTTAGCTTTCCACGAAGGAATATGTGCATTAATGAGCTGAGCAGTAGGTGCACTGACATACACCTCTAAAAAAAATGGAGAAGCGAGGCCATTCTTGGGACTACTACTGACACCACCGCGCAGCCAAAGTAGCATCTAACTTCTAAAAGCCCATCCTCTTGCTTTTCCAACCCAGCAGCAACCACTCAGCAGTCGCAACTTTCTGCAAAATTTTACCAAACAAAAACATTCTCCTTCTTCCCTAGCCAAAAATAAACACATTCATTGTATGGATACCAGTGCACAGGACCATTGGTACATGTATTTTTCTCAAAAGCACAAGCTATGCCTGGAACACGAGTTATTTTTGAGACCTGGGTTAATTAGAGCTATTTTCAGAGGTGAACTCAAAATCCCGATTTCACAATTTGTTGCATGTGATGCACGACACGGACAGCCTGAAAAAGTCACAACTGTTGAGAGACCAAAAAAAGAAGAAAAACTGCGAGTCTGCTTTTCTCCTCTCCGGCTCACCGTCACAGCCAAAACCGCAAACGAATCCCACGTCCTTATCGCTGAACACCTACAAAACGTACGAGAGCCCGGCGCGCTCTGCCCACGCCACGCCGCCCCTCCGCGAACCCCCAACCCAGGAAACGGCCATAACGAAGCCGTGGAAAGGTGCTGCCGCAACCACGCGCCGCTCTGGGACATTAAGAACGGCCCAAAAGGCCGCGTTTCGCCCCCCCCCCCCCCAAGTTTTGTGCCCGGCCGGCGGGGCAGGCCCCCTTACAGGGCTCCCCCGGGGAGGCGGCGGGTAGCGGTCTCCCCTTCCCCGCCGGAGTTGGGGCTCGCCCCTCACCCTCCCGGCTGCGGGGCCGAGGAGAGGCCCCCCATTCCCCGCCGCCCACAGGGTCACTGGCGGAGCAGCGCCGGCCTGTCCCGGCCTCCCGCCCGCCCGTCCCCGCGGGCGCTGAGGCACCGCCCGCCGCCGGCGCAGGGCCCGGGGAGCGCTTCCAGAGGCGGGAGCGGGGCCACCTGGCCCCAGCCGTCCGAACGGGGCGCTGCCCGGCGGCGCCTCCGGGCCGGCCACCTGGAAGGGCAGGGCTGGCTGTACGTGAGGCGGGGGGCGGGCGGCGAGGGGCATTTCCCGCGGGGCACCGGGAGAACTGCGACAACCTCCCGCCCCAGCTCCCCCTCACACCCGCCCGCCCACTCGCCCTGCACCGGGGCTCGGCCCCAACATGGCACCGCCGCCACCGCCCCCCAGGAAGCGGGCACCGCGGCGGCCGCCTTCCCCGCCCGCTCCCCGCCTCGCCCCGCTCACTTGCCGTGCTCGGCGGCGGAGCCGGCGGGTGCCGCCGCTGGCCGAGGCGCTGCGGGAGGCGGCGGCGCGACGGAGCTCCGGCGACTGGGGCACGCCAGCCGGACAACGCGCCGCAGCAGTCATTCATCGGGGAGGGCGGGGCCGGCGCCGCCGGGCAGCCTGGGCCTTGTAGTCTCCCGCTGCTCCCCGGCCCCGGGCGGCGGGCGGCAGCGGGCTGCGGCGGACTACAGCTCCCAGGGCGCAGGGGCGGGCGCGGGGGCCGCGGGGCCCGGCAGCAGCCGCCGCCCGCCCGCCTCCTTCCCCCTGCGCGGCCGCCGCCGCGCTCCGGTTCGGGGCTCCTGACGGCTCGCTGGGGCCGCTCGAGCCTGTGGCAGTAAAGGGGCTTCCGGGGCTTGCCGGTGTCTCTGCGGGAGCCCCGGGGCTCGGCCGGGCTCGGCGGAGCGTGCGGGGCGGCGGCCGGCGGTGCCTCGGTCCCCTCAGCTGCCCGGGGCAGCGGGGGTCCGCTCTGGCGGGGCGGGAAGCCGCGTCCTCTGTGGGGCCGCCTCGCTCAGGCCGGCGGAACAGCGCCCGGGGGCCGCTGTGACCTCCCTCCCGCCTGAGCCAGGCCTGGTCGGCGCAGGAGGTCTGGGCTCGGTACCGGCCTGCAAACCCTGGGCTTTAACCCTGCAGCCCTTTCCAGATGCCTCTGCCTGTTGCGGCTGCTAAGGAAAAGGCTCCTGCTCTGGTGCCCTGGCTGCTGCAGGCGGTTTGGAAATGAGTGCAGCGAAAGGGGTACGAGAGCACCCTTATGTGTGGGACTGCGTGGGGTGTCCGTGCGAAAATGCACCGTGGTTGTGGATCTAATGGAGGTGGAAGACATCTCCAGGCTATGTCACCTCCGAACCTAGCCGTGACTTCCTCTCCATGCAGTCCTGCTGCTTACCGCTGCCATTCCCTCCATCTGCTTCCCCTCTTCCAGCGGACCTTTCCTCTTCTGCTGGACAGTAGTTAATGTTTCACCCATGAAACCTGAAAAATCCGTGTTGTACCACCCGTTTAAGCACAGCAGCAATTGATGGTACTTCAAATTACTAGGCTGACGCGCACAAATATTTGATTCATCAAGAAAACTTTTCCAAGGAAGATATGTCAGGAGTTGATGATAGCTACCGGTTATTTTCCAAAATGGTCCCTATCCCTTCACCAGCTTCTCTGTTCTGTCTCTGATAGGTCACAGTACAATGACAGTATGGCTGAAACACCCATTTAGTCTCAGCGCGTGTTTATTACCTTAATAAGTTTCATTAGAATGGATTTGAGTGTACATTTTGTGATAATTTCTTAAATATTTTACTTCATGGATGTATTCTAGCCAGGGATAGTTTAGGATTGGGCTGAGCTTTGGAAGTACATGGTATGTAGAAATCAATTAGAGACATGTTGAGACAGTTGGGAATTTCACTTCCCGTTTCGTGTAATAATAGTTTCAACTTGCTGTAAAAGCACAGAGCAGGCATTTCATGCGCGAACATTCAAAATACACATAATCAAGTAAAGGAATAAGCTATGCAGACCTCCACTTCTGGGAAAAAAAAAAGCCATCTAGTGTCTGACAGATAAGAAAACTTCACTTTGGGCATTTTAATCTACTGCAGTCCCCAGATTTCAAACACCTTTTTTTCTTCACAACTGGTGGGTGAAGGCCAGCAAGAAAGATGGGACACTATTAGACAAGTTGGTTGCTGCTTTTGGGGATTGTGCCAGGCGGTTTTCTTGGCATCCAGGGACACCCCCGCTCCGAGTACTGCCGTTTCCAGCGCCGCCGCTCCCCGCTGACTACAGCTCCTTGCTTCTGAGTCTCTTTTCTAATGCCACCTCTGCCTGGCACTGGCCTTGCCCTGCCACAAGCTTTCCGTGGCACTGGATACGCTCTTACCGAGATTTGCTCAACTGTCAGCATGTGCCAGGCTCCCACTGAGGCCCCGGTTATTTGCAGTGTAATGTGTTTGGTTCAAGCTGTGCATCCTGAATGATAGGTCAGCATTTTTTGAGCTGCAGCTCTTCCTGCTACACCCCGCCTGGTGTTATGCGCAAACTTAGTGAGACCCTTGATAGACTACCGATGTCTTCCCAAGCTTCACACTGCTTCAGCTGGAAAGGTTCAATTATTTTTGGTCAGAGCTGGGGAGCACTGCCTTAGCCTCAGGAAAGACCTCACCTGATCTCATCTGATTGGGAAGCCCTCTGCTTGTGAGAATACTGTGAACCTTGCTGGCCTGTTTTTCCTTTAGCTCATGATGCTGCACCCTGATTGTGCCAACAGTGTTCGTGCTTTCATGTAGGGTTACTTCAGGCAGTGTTTCCTTTGCTGGCCCAGCCAGAGCTGTGGTGGTTGAACATGCCTTTACAAGGACCAAGGTAAGATGCAAGTCTCTACTGACATGAAACAGTGCGGCTGGAGGTTCTGCCTGTGCTGTTTCAGCCCAGTCTGTGGTGCACAACACTTCTGAAAGTGGAGAGGGAGCACTGAAATGGGAGGAAGTTTATCAGACCGCAAAGACCATGGCAATACCATGTCCGGCGATCCCAGGGGTGCAGGGCTCTGCAGCTCTGCCAGCAGCAGGCGCGCCGGTATTGTCAGAAGCAGCCTCTTGCCAGGGCTGTGCCAGTGATCCCAGTGACAGCTGTGGTGTCGCTGCGGGAGTGTGCGTGACTGCACATTGTGTTCTGATCCATATTTGCAGAGCGTTGCGGTAATTGAATGCCCCATTAATTAGCAGTTGCAAGATGGGTCATAGGTGTCTGCTAACTGGCCTAGTGTAACATATAAATCTTGTTCTTAACTGTTGTTTTTAATACTTTGTATATCTTTTTCTTTAAATGTCACCATTGATGTGGGATTGTTTTGAGGTCAATGGCAGATGCCAGTAGTGAAGAGAGGCCTTGGCAGCTGGTGATGGATTTCTTCAGTGTTTCAACTCTGCTTAAACTGCATATTATTTTTTTTACCAAAACTAAGCCTCACTGAATAATCACCAGCCACAGCATGGTGTATCTGAGGTCATTTTATTGTGTAGAGAGTCAGACAGGTTCCTCATGTGCATGACACTGCTCTTAGGCATAGGTGTTTCCAGGACGGATAGGATCAAGTAGAAGAGCTAAGTGTACTTCTGCCTGCCCTTCCTCCCTCCCTGTTTTCTTCTCTCCTTCCCTCCCTCAGTCCTGCCCTCATCCTTCCATCCCTTCCTCTCTCTTCTTTCTCTCTTCTTTCTCTTTTTCTTGACAGGCTGTTTTTACATAAGGTTTCTTAGGAAGTGATAGCAGTGATGGTGGCATTAGCTAGACTCGCCCAATTGTCTTCAGCGATCTCTGGTTTGTAGAAGCCAGTGCGACACTTGAATCAGCCCCTGAACAGATTGCCAGGGAAGTCACCAGCCTGCTTCATGGATGGGCATTTGCCTGTCCCTGTCACAAGTCCTTAAGTCACAAGTCCTTAAGAACTTGTGATAACAAAGGATTCCCACCACCATCCAAAACAACTGTTATCATTGAAAACCTTGAGCGTTAGGAAGGTTGTCCAAGCGTCCAATGTAAACTGGTGTTCGCTTGTATCCAAGCCCAGTAGCTCTTGCCCTCCTCACTGCGGGTCTGAAGGACAACTTTCCCCCCATGTCTTTGCAGCAGCCTTCACCTGTTGAAACGCTGTCACGTCTCCTTTTGCCTTCTCTAGACTAGCGAGTCTTAAGTTTTTCTCCACGAGTCCCAGCCTCTGGGCTGTGGAGGCAGGTGCCGGGCCCCGGGCTGGGGCCGATGCTACATACTGCCTGGAAAACGTGCCTGAACCGACCGCCACTGAGGCCCTCCCCAGTTCAGCAGGATCCTTCACCACACCTCTGGTGTTTCAACCGAGGTGGAGTGAGGCAGCGGTGCCGTGACCACTCGCCTGCACCGCAGGAGCTTACGGGGCCCGCGGGGACAGAGGTGGGAGCCTCGCACGGGCGAGCTGGGGCGGCAGCAGAAAACACAGGCCAGGAAAAAACTTGGCGGCCTTCGGCGACCCTTGCTTCGTGATTGCCAGCTAATCCTGGCTTCGCCTGTGGTGACTAGAGAGTTCACCTGGCAGCCGTTCTGCCAGTCAGCGACGGACCAAACGGAGGTTTCTGGAGAGAGCGTCGCCCGGGCGAGCGCCGGGGTCGGCGGGGGAGGGCGGCAGGCGCTGGGCGCCAGGGGCCGGGGCAGCTCCCGCGGGAGGCGGGGGTATGCATGCGGTGCCGCCCACCCCTGCGAGCCAGGAGCCTGCCGCTGCAAGGGGCGACGGGGAACCGCCGCGGGGGGCTGCCGCCAGAGAAAGGGCTGCTGCCGGTCCGCGGGGGGGCGGGGAGGGGGGGCAGCGGGCAGGGGGTGCGGCCAGCGGGCGCGGGGTGCGGGCAGGGGGTGCGGACATGGCGCGCGGACGTGGCGGTGCCGCGGAGCTATGGCGCCCTCTGGCGGCCTCCCCCCGTCAGCGCCCTTCGGGGCTTCCGCGCGCTGCAGCGGGGGACACGCTCCCCTCCTCCCCCCGTTTCATTTTTCTTTTCTAATGTGCTTTTCGGACTGCGGGTGAGAAGAAGAAAGACAAGTAGAATGATTAGTATCTCTGCAGAGTTCACTTGACCGACTTCTCTGGCAGAGAGACAGATTTATGTCATTTCAGTCTCCCTCGCTGCATTTTTGTTATCTTTCAGAAAAAGCACCCGCGGGCCAGCTCTAATATAATTTTCTAAGCTCAAGACTATGGAGTATATTTATGTTGCTCTAAAATAGCATAATCTCAGCTGTATGTGATGTGCTGAGAGGGAAATTAAAGTGCAGTTCTGCTGCAACCAGAAGTGATACGGCCTTTCTGTTACTCACGCAGAGACAGCCAGGGCAGGGCAGAGGTTGCAGATTGCCATATCAAAAGATTGCCAGCCAGACCCTATGTCCTAGGTGGTATCAGTGTATCTGCTTCTGAAGGCTACAACCCAGAGCAGCACTGGGAAGGTCTCAGAGTTGTTCAACACTGCTTCCACGACTGAGCTGCTGTACATGGCTAGAACTGGCTCCCACAAAGCTGATTTGGTAAATCATAAGAACCAAACGACACACTGGACTAACTTAACCGCCTCTGGACTTTACAATTTGCCCTTAAAATTTGCACGACGCTTGGGGTCAGTCCATCACGAGTGGTTGCTGCGAAGGGAAGCTCCGTGGGAAGCTGATGACTGTGAGCAATGCTTTGGTACCCCGGGTCCAGCCCCAGCTGCTGTGCTGGAGGCAGCGTTGTGGGTGCAGGCAGGCGTGCAGCCTGCAGCATGCTTGTGGAAGGGGATGGTGCTGGTGGCAGAAGGGGAGGAAAGGCTACAGCCCCCTTGTTCTTCCTCTGCATCTTCCTCTTCCTCTCCCCCCCCATTAAATTTGCAGCCAACCTGCATGGCATGACACTGTACAGTGTAGAGGCACTCCAAGTAGCTGTGAGTAACGCAGCTTGGGTAGCAGAAGCTGTTGGCTGTGTCAGCACAGGGCTGGTTTTGGGATCATTTACATGGGAGGCATGCGGAGCGAGCAACATGGCACTGCAGTGACAGCAAGATGAATGTGAAAGGCACGCTCTGGGCTTTCCTTGTCCAGGGAGAAGGAGCCAAGTCAGACATTGTGCTTCTCTACAGGAAAGGCTGGAAAAGAAGGCAAACTAGAGATATGCCCCTCTGAGGGAGCCTGGGATTGCACAAGATAATCTTTCTGTTCACTAGAGGTAACCAAAAGTGCCCACAACCGAGCCTAATGCCTGTAGGCTTTGGAAGACAAGGAGAGACAACAGAGCTATTATATACAGTCTTGTTCCTACACAGGAACAATCAAATCACTCAGTACTGTCTTCAACTAATAACAGGCTGGTTTAGAGCTACAGAGCAGAAAAGGCTGGGCTAAAGCCAGCTTGCAATACTTAACACACACTAGTCTGCCCCAGATTTGAAATCTCTATGGCATTATGGGAGACTTTAGGTGTAATCCCTTAAATAAACAAACAAACAAACAGGTTGAAGATGAAGGCCAGATTATGAAGCACTGAAAATGACTGCTGATGTCAATGTGAGATGTGGACACAAGGAGTAAAAGCATAGGTCCAGACCATGCTTTAAAGTTGTACTGAAAATGCTGGTTTAGCAACGGGACTTTTCTGTTAGGTTCCTTCCTTCTCACAAGATTCGGAGCATACATAAAGACTAACAGCTTGTCCTACAACAAACTGAACTGAGGATTGAAAGAGCGAGGTGCTGCCTGCTCTCCATTGACTCCTCGGGGGATCGTTCAAAGCAAACCGTAAGTTAATTTGGAGTAGGTGGTGCAGTGGTTTCCCCACATAAAATATCCATATGGGGAATTAATCAAAGTGCTGTAATCAACTTGCCTGCTTATCAGCTCATCAACTATTTGCATGAGCTCTAAGACTTATGTGTACATGCGTTCATTTAAGGACATTGCACAATTTCATTTAAGTCTTGCACAACTGAAGTCCCTGGCAAAGTTCTGTCACACTTCAGTGGCTATAGGACCTGCTCCAGGAGCTTGCTGTGAGTGGGCTAAGGCTGGAAAGCATCAATACCGTTAATATCCTATTTCCTTCAACTGTGTCATCTCATGCTCTGTTGAGAAGGACCTGGGAATGCTGGTGAACAGCAAGCTGACCATGAGCCAGCAACGTGCCCTTGTGGCTAAGCCGGCCAATGGTATCCCGGGGTGCGTTAAAAGGAGTGTGGCCAGCAGATCGAGAGAGGTTATCCTCCCCCTTTAGTCTACCCCAGTGAGACCACATTTGGAGTACTGTGTCCAGTTTTGGGGCCCCCAGTTTAAGAAGGATGTGGAACTGCTTGAGCAAGTCCAGCGGAGAGCTACCAAGATGATCAGGGGGCTGGAGCATCTCCCTTATGAGGAAAGGCTGAGACACACCTGGGTTTGTTCAGCCTGGAGAAGAGAAGTCTGAGCAGGGTTCTTATCAATACTTATAAATATCTGAAGGGTGGGTGTCAAGAGGATGGGGCCGGACTCTTTTCAGTGGTGTCCAACAACAGGCCAAGTGGCAATGGGCACAAATCGGAACACAGGAAGTTCCAGCTAAACATGAGAAAAACCTTCTTTCCTGTGAGGGTGCCAGAGCAGTGGAAGAGGCTGCCCAGGGAGGCTGTGGAGTCTCCTTCCCTGGAGACATTCAAAACCTGCCTGGACGCGTTCCTGTGCCCCCTGCTCTGGGTGTGCCTGCTGAAGCAGGGGGGTTGGATGAGATGATCTCCAGAGGTCCCTTCCAACCCCTACCACTCTGTGATTCTGTGATTAAAAAAGATCAAGCCTGACACATAATTACAATCCCTTTATTACTAATACCCAGAAATACTCCGATTCACAAATCCCAGCTGCTTTTGCCTTCATAGATTAGATGGGAAAAGTGCTTAACTCCTGAAAGATCCCTTCATAATGCCTTTCTCCTGAAAAAAATTAAGTTGTTAATAAAATCATTGGGCTGCCTTAATGTTGCCTTGTGTACATGTTTCAGTAGTAGGGAATAGTTGTACAATGCAGAACCAGAACCTAAAATTCAAAGTTACACCTATTGCATATCAGAATATTTTATTACCTCCCATGGATTTGAGTTCAAATGTCTGTTCCTGTGCCCATGTCCTCTAATAGACCTTGAAATGAGGAGGTGCAAGCTCCAAGAAATAAAACTTGTTCAAATTCTCTGCAGAAAATCCTGGGGCATACACCTAAGGATAAGAGTGAACAGAAGGAAGGAGACATCATCAAGAACGATAAATGATCCTTATTTGCTTGTTGAGCTTAAACTGAAGGTGTGAAACAGGGAGGTCTTGAACATGCTTAGGAGCTGGACACAGCAATTTCACCTTAAGCCAAATGTTTTCTGAGAAGGTGGAGAATGTACTGGGGAAACAAGGGCAACAAGTTTGAAAATGACTCTGTTAGGGAAAAAAAGAGGTGAAAACTACCATACAATCACAACGGACAGCATGCTTCCACCTGCACTAGGGCTTGTGGTTCTGGTGGAGTGGTTTAAAGAGTTACCACCCTTCAATCAGAGTTTAGTGCCCCTGATGAACTTGTGAAGGTTTATGCAAATCCATCCTACCTGGCATGAAAGTGGCCTAGAAGCACTCTTGTAATCTGTCCCTCCATCTCCAATGAGAATCTAGGAGCTAAGAGCAGTAACATCCTAAACCACTTTCTTACGGGCTACCAGTGCCCTGCAACAAAATTCCTCCATCTGAAAAACTGAATAGTCTCCAGCCAGGTTACTGCCTAAATTTGCTGCTTTTCATGGGAAAACAAAATCAAACAAAACTACAACAATATAGAAGTGTGTGATACCTATGACTACAAAAGAAATTGTTTTAAAACAGTGTTCACAGCACACCAGAGTCAATCATGTCTTCTGAATGTTCTAATAAACATACTGACCTCAGGTTCCTTTTCTTGTGTAGTTAACCTTACTATTAGCAGAAGACTGTGAAATAATACTACTTAGCTGTGAAGAAGTAGACAAGACACACCAACGCAGAGGACTTTGCAAGCCCACAGATGGTAAATATCAGTGCCAAGAGCTTTACTTGGCATGATAAATGTCCTGTTGACATATCTCAGAGCTGCCATTACAAAGCAGAAGCATTTGTGATACAAAATATTTACAAACAATTGTAAATGTGACATAACCCAATTTAAATTTGGAACTTATTTTAGCATATGTGGAGACTCCATATCAAAAGTGAAGCTCTTCATAAGCAAAATTGTCTTGGGGATGGTAATAATGACCAGAATTGTGTTAGAGAGCTATGATATGCTAGCTGAATCTGGATTTTTTCCTAAGTACTTAGAATAACTGAGCAAGAAGATGAAGGGTGTGGGTCCTGTGTTTGTCTTTTTCTTTGAATGGGATAGTTGTCTACAAAGCTGTTGGAGAACACGTGAAGGGGGCAAATCAGAGATGTGGCTGGTGACAATAGCATCTAGAAATTTTGAAGGATAATGAAAGGTAAGATAACATTCCCATCAAAGTTTACAGGTCCTGATTCCTGTGTTTACCCTGGCTTTGTATCAGCCCAACACTGCTGTACTCAAATCTGGGCTTGCTTTTAATGAGTGACCTTTCCATGCAGTGGAGAATCAAGTATTATATGCCTAGGGGTATGTTCTGCTATACCTATTTGCATAGGAAGATTTCAAATATTGTTCTGTAGCAGAAATCCTCCTTTAGCTGAAAGATAAAAGGGTGTCTTTTGAATCTGTAAGACTCAGTAAGGAGGGATTACTGTATTTTTTATTTTAGGGAGGAATTAGGCATCCCTGAGTTGACTGCAACAGTCCTTGTCTCTCACCAAAGGTAAAGGAAGAATTGTGTACAGTTAAGATTCACTGCAAATTTTTAACTCATTACTTACATGAAGAACTCTCTCTGCAGTGTTGGATATTATAATTTTCTTATTCCTTTCACTATTTTTAGTTTGTTTGACAAATCTGGATTAAACCTGTCGAAGGAGATGATGTGAAATTTTAGAATGAGGAACCGTGCACTGATTTCAGGTAATCCACCTGAGACACTGAAGATTGTGGGGTTTTTTTTTGTCAGAGTACTTAAAAGTAACACTATAAATTAAAAATAAATATGTTCACAACTCAGCTTCTACTCACTGTCTCCTGGAGGTGACAGGCTAGTCTGAATTGGAAGACTGTGGCTGTCTCCACATCATTCCTCTTCCTCTCCTTCTGATTTCCAAATCCCCTCTGATTTCCTGCCCCCATCGAATTTATTTTGATTAGTATGTTTAAATGGCCTGTAATTCCATTTTCCAGGTCTTTCTCCCAACTTACTCCTATGTCACCCCTCTTACCAAACCAAACTTTGTGCTTTGGACAAACTTTTGTCATTGCATTTGCACCTGTCTCTCCTTCCTGCCTGCTTGGGTACCATCAGCAGGAACATGGAGAGAACAGGAAAATTAGAATTCCAGTACTTGGCCAAAGGGGATGAGAGTAGTTAAGAGCACAGATATCAGGGAAAAAAACTGAAACCCTGGCCTGAATCATGCTCATAAGGTATCTCCAGCAGTTCCAAACAAAATCTTGACTGAGGAGGTGTGAAATAAGGTTGCAGAGATTTATAGTTTGCCAAATTTAACCAGTTTCATGTGAAAATTACAGGAAAAAATCCTTCCTAGTCCTCTGCCAGCTTTCAAGTCTCTAGCCCACAGCCTGAAGGTGCTATAAGGAGGTGGTTAAATTAATATTTTTAAAGGAGAAAAATAGCGTCTTTTACCCCAAACTTTTTCAAAGCAGTTTTTCTGGAACCATTGTTGCTGGAAGTTTAAAAAAATGTGTTTCAGACTTATAAATATCTGCCCTGGAAAAATTCAGCTCAGGTAGTGAAGAATATATAGAATCACAGAGTATCTTGAGTTGGAAGGGACCTATAAGGACCACCAAATCCAACCCCCTGCTCCTTGCAGGACTACCTAAAACTAAACCATATGACTAAGAGCATCATCCATGCTCCTTGAACTCTGACAGGTTTGGTGCCATGACCACTTCCCTGGGGAGCCTGTTTCAGTGACTGACCAGTGAAGAACCTTTTCCTAATGTCCAGTCTGAACCTCCCCTGATACAGCTTCATTCCATTTCCTCGTGTCCTATCACTGGTTCCCAGAGAGAGGAGATCAGAACCTCTCCCTCCACTGCCCCATTTGAGGAAATTGTAGACTGCCATAAGGGCACCCCTCAGCCTTCTCTCCCCAAGCTGAAGAAACCAAGTGACCTCAGCTGCTCTTGCCCTTGAGGCCTTTCACCACCTTGGTCACCCTCCTCTGGACACACTCTAGTAGTCTGATGTCCTTCTTACACGTAGGTGCCCAAAACTGCACACAGTACTGGAGGTGGGGCCGCACCAGTGCAGTGTAGAGTGGGGCAATCACTTCCCTCGACTGGCTAGGTGTGCTGTGCTTGATGCACCCCAGAACAAGGGTTGGTAGTTTTTGCTGCCAGGCACACTGTTGACTCATATTCAACTTGACATCAACCCAAACCCCAGCCCTCTTTCCATGGGGCTGCTCTCCAGCCTCTCATCCCCCAATTTGTATGTATAACCAGGATTACCCTGGGGAATCCTGCACTTGCTCTTGTTAAATTTCATATGGTTGGTAACTGTGCAGCTCTGTAGTCTATCTAGATCTCTCTGTGAGGCCTCTCTACTGTCAAGGGAGTCCACAGCTCCTCCTAATTTAGTATCATCTGCAAACTTACTTAATGTACATTCGATTCCTGCATCCAGATCATTTAAAAGACATTAAAGAGCTCTGGCGCCAAAACTGAGCCCTAGGGAACCCCTCCAGTGACTTGCCACCAGCCTGATGTAACCCCGTGTACGACAAATCTTTAAGCCCGACCCGTCAGTCAATTGTTCACCCAACGTGTTACAGACTTGTCTAGCTGTGTGCTGGACATTTTGCCTGGAAGGAATCTGTGAGAGACAGTATCAAAAGCTTTGTTAAAATCCAAAAAAGCCCACATTTTGTGGCTTCCCTTAAGCAACTAGGTGGGTGACCTTGTCATAAAAGGAATTTAACGTAGTTAAGCAGAACCTCCCCTCCCGAACCTGTGAAGACCAGTAACTTTAAAAGTACATGAAAATTGTCTCAAAAAAAAAAAAAAAGTATTATTCAGCAGTCCTTATTATAGAAAACTCCAGTAAATGCCTGTCAAGTTCACTATCATGGTGATTAATGCTTTCTTGCATACAGGCGAGCTCTATAACTTAATGAATAGTGCAACAGGCATTTTCCAAAGAAAATCACAGTAAGAATGTTTAAGTTTTACCATCACAGGAGAGCTAGGCAAGATTCTTCATATCTGAGAGTATCAGAGAAGACAGGCAGGCTGACAAATTATTGCCCAGATTAAGGCAGTGATGACAGCGTGGTGTGTTGTTTGCACACAGACTGTTTCCTTTAAATAAGTCTTTCCTGACCTTTACAGCAGGTGAGAGTGATGCTTGCTTGAGGACAGCATACTCCTTGTGAGCGATTCAAGGGAGCTGTAAAAGTCCATGGATCCGGACCCCAAGGCTTGGAAAATCCTCTGGTGCTCTAATGGTGTTGTGCTATAGAAATGCCCTAACTGTTCACCTCAGCAACGGCACAGGTTTCAGTGACCCCAGGATAACAGTCTGTGCCCCATGGTGTTCTTTAACCAGTCCACAGAGAGTGTGTGGTCACCTTGTCCTCTACCTGTGATGGCATTATCTGTCAAAACCTGGAAACATGTCAGAGTTAAAGAAGATACATGTGTGGGTGTGAATCAGCCGGTGCATGTGGAATAACTACCTTTTTATTGGACCTCAATTTTCAGCTAGATGCTTCAGCTGTGGCAGTTATCCATGGGATTTCCCAATTCCTGACCCAGGGACCCAGAAAGCATGAAGCTCGCTTGTAACCAAATATTCATTCTCCCCACCAGCCTTGTGCCAAGCACCAGTAGGAAGCAAGGGTCTACTGGTAGATATTTGTTGATACATATACATTACAGGCAACATGTTGATCACCTCTTTATATCAGGCTGTGTACGTAGTAATTTGAATATAATCAGCAATGACAGATATTCATTCTATAAAGCTACACTTAAAATATTACTAAAAAGTCTACTGTCCATTGATTAAGGTCTCAAAATAATATTACATAGTGTATTGTGGTCTCTTGTATGCATCCACAGAGGAATAGTCTTCTCCCTTACACCACTATCCTGCATCAGCATTTGTGAACTGGAAGCCTCCAGTGTTGTGATAAAATTAGACAGAGAAGCGGTTGTGCTATGCTACGTGACTCCCTAATTTACCCTAATTTATTTTGTTTTGGATTGGCTAGTCCACAATTAGTATAATGGCATTTGTTCAAGATAAGATAGGAAAAGAAAAGGGGTTTTAGAGAAGCAAGGTCTTTAATTTTCAAAACTGGCAAAGGTGTTACAAAATTATACCAATCAAGTGAAAAGTGGAATAGATTTTTGCTACTGCAGATCTTGGAAATCTCCCTTATATATGGAAATCCATATCGATAAGTGTAGGTAAGTATTATATTAATTATGACTTGCTAAGTACACTTAACTGCTGTCAATATGCACATTACATAGCTCCCAATATGTGAAATACTTAATACCCTCAGCTCCTAATACAACAAATGGAAATTGAGAATTAGTAGTAATATATTAAAATCTTTTTAAGATCAAGCATAAAATGCGGCAATGTTTGTTTAACCTTGTCTTCCCATTGCTCCCTGAAATGAAAAGCTTAAAGACCTACTTCTTTTTTGATTCCTCTGACATGGTATTTTGGCAGTCTTTCCCACCTATCTAGCCTGCATGCTATTTGGATATACTAGTGTTGAAACATATCTGATGTTCAGCACATAATAATTTTCTGTGGGGTAACTGTAAAGTGCATTGAATTTTCCTTGAGAGACTTGCTCAAGGCATGGATCATATTATCCCCTGTATCTAAGGGGAAGCTACAGCTAAAATTAAATTTTGTGCTTTATTTTAAGGTTAAAAAACACATTAGAAGTAAATCATTAATCCAAAGGAGCTCTGATTGTTGCTATTAATAGTAAAGTAGCTGATCTATAATAGAGATTGTATACCAGGGTTCCTAAAATAAACTCAGTGTGAAAAAAATAGCACTCATGCTTCTACTGTTGGTGAAGTACATTCCAAGGAACAGCAGGCTGAGTTCTGCCTTAGGATCAAACTTGCTGCAGGCGAAGACGTCGCCTGCTCAGCTATGCAAGCTGGCGGGAATCCCACCCGAATGCCACTCTGGTCTGCTCAGGCTGCGTCCCTCAGCCTTGCTGATAGGCCGCAAACAGTTCATCCAATATTTCCTCTTCAGTCAAGGGTTTGCAAAGGAGCCAAGAGTAAGTGGTGTTTCATAATCTATTAATTTTCCCTGAAGGGACTTGCAGCTGGAAGTGAGTTGTGTTATGAAACGTTAACACAGTCCTTTCCCAGAGTTAATGGGAAGATCAAGGGAAAATTCTATCTTCCTCCAAATTCATCTTCTTTTCCCATCCAGCCTGGACTTGCACCACATCCATGCTGCACAGCACTGGGAGAGTGTAAAACTATGACTTCTGTTCCATTTGATTCGATTTAGAATAAAGATATCATTCAGTTTTACATAAAAATAATTTCAGTTGGATTTTGATAACTTTCCTCACACTGAATAATTGCTTCTCCTATTAAGAGTTCTGTTGAATTCAATGGAATTGAATTTATGTTATAAGAGATCACTCAACATGACAAAGCATCACAAAATCAGACTTTATCATAAGAAATCTTTTTGGTTTGTGTTTACAAGGTTACCACCCAGTAGGCATCTTGTCCATGGGAGGAGCTCTTAAGCATATCACCAGAGAAAAAAACCCCAATGATAAATAGTTACAACATCAAAAGTACACTGGTATAATGTCAGCAGGACACTATGGTGGCATCACAGCAGTTCTAGTTTTCCCCAGGGTAAACAAATGCGGGTACTTTGGCAGCTATAGTACCTCTCCGTGAGTCATGACATGAAAATCTCATTCAGGTGTCTAAGGAAAGCACGCTTGTGAACACTAAACTGATACTGCTTTTTTGAAGCTACTCTTGCAACCCCTGTTTTTTCAGTAAAGCTCCCAACTGCCTGATTTTGTTCTCTGTGTCAGTGCCACTTGCTCTTGTAGCCAGAGCTACCTTAAATAGCCATGAACTGGGGACCACAGAAGGACTCGGTTTCCTTGAGAAGCCATGAAGAATTCCTGCATTGTTTTTCTCTCTGTTACAGACTCATTGGAAATAGTCACTTCAGAATTGCAAGTGTAAACTCAGGCAAAAAAATCACAGAAAGCAGAGATGGAAAACTCTATTAAAGTTGTCATGCCTCTGCCAGGGAAGAGACATAACACTTAAGGCATGCCTAAACTAAAACAGTGAGGAAAGAGGAAAATTCATGCCTCAAGCAGATTGCTTTTCCTTGCCAACTAGTATTGCAAAGTGCTGCCTAATTAGCTATCTGCTATCACCCACATATCCTTCAGATGCACTGTGTGGCAGGCTTCTTCCTGCCACTAAGTACCAGTTTTCTCTAAGATTTATTACTTTGCATTTTCCAAGGTCAATCACACTGTATTTGCTGCCCATTTTTGTAACTACTTGTTGATAATCAGCATGGCTGCTCTCACTAGCGAGTTAGGCACTTCTGAATTCTCACTTCTTATGGTATTTCCACGACACTTTGCTTTCCAAAATGACAAGTAAAAGAATATCACTTCTCTTTCATCAAATTGTCAGTCCACATATCACATGCAGTATCATGAACATTTATTCAGGAGTATGATTTCATGAGATTCTGTAACAGTTTTCTTACTAAGATATAAACATATTTTATGATTCTGCCAATGTCTGAAAAATCAAGCTATTCTAGTAAGATTATTTTTCAGACACTGAAGCGGCTTCATCATTTATGGCTTCACATACGCTGAAGGAGCCAGATCCTACCTCCTTTACTTAACCAAACAGTTCCCGTGGCACAGCTTATGAGAATGGGCAGAATTTGGCCCTGTATATCCATTTCATCCTGGTTAAAAAAAAACGCAAATGTTGATATCATCTGGCATCTTCTAACACTGAATGCTCGATATGATTTTTGGGGGAAGCTCAGCACTTAACTGCCAGTGAAACCAAGACAGAATGGCAGCAGGTAGTTTTGAGATGAGGATAGTTAGAAGTTCAAGGATTCAAAAGGAAAAAACACTGCTTTGAAAAGGTGTAAAATCCTAAGAGAAAAGGCAGGTGGTTGGAAGATGGCAATGCAGAAATGATCAGCCCATTCCGAGGACAGCAAGGACTTTTCCCCACATGGCTGACAACTGCCTGGCCAGCAGAGACTCGCTGCTTCAGAAGAAATGTAGTTTCACAATTGTCACCTCTTCAGAGCCTCCCAACACTGTGTGTTCACTTAAGTGTGAAACCGTGAAAACCATCACCTTTTAGCCATTGGCTATGAAATTCCATACCTGCAGACCTCTAGTTTGTCGTTGCTGTGAGCTTTTATTCTTCCCTGTGAATGTTAGTCATATGATTTAGTGCTAAAATGGGTAATACAATGCGATGTACTGGGGAGTACTTCTAGAGCATGGAAATCATAATTCCGAAATCATCTGGACACGGAGATCTGGGAATCTTCTGAGAAGATCTGAGAATCAAACAAACTAGCTCAGACTTGATCTGTCAAGAAACTGATGAAGAGCTTAATCTCATAAAATGGCAAAAGAAGAGAATCTGTAAAATGCAGGAATGATACCAGCCTCCTGCTAATTAAATTATTAAGGCCTCTAATAACAAACAGGTACTGTTTCAATGATGATGATGCTACATTAATGTTTTGACAGCTATGAGTTTCTGGTTGTATATTAAATGGATGTGTTAAAATGTGATACATAAAGCACCTCCTTTCCTTCCATGATTCTGTAACAGAAGAAAACCAACAAAATGTTTTTCTCAATGTTCCACACAAAACTTACCACTGGAGCACAATTAAACCTCAGAATTCAGTCCCAAAGCAGTTTGATAAAGATGTGAACAACAGGGTACTCTGACCTGATTTTTTGGTGTGGCTATTGCATATATAAAACCTCCAATTTCACTCAAAGTTATATTGCTGTAAACTGAGAGTAGTATTGTCCCAGGATAAGGAATTAAAAAAAAAAAAAAAAAAAAAGACCGACAGTTTGAAGTGCACAGTGATCCAGTAAACTGCACAGGTTAAAGATCTTTCACCACCTAATGAAGCTGTAATAATAAACATTTTATTAAAACATTTTTAAAAGCAATATAAACACTTTACAGAAGGCTGATAGCATGTTAGTATATAACAATTTATTTCCTGAGCGCCTGAAGACTCAGGAAAGTCAACTCTAGGTCTCACAATGCCTTTGACTAGTTTCTGTATTCAGAGCAAAGACAGAGTAATGAAGATGGTACAAAATCTTGAACTGAAGAGTACTACATACCTCTCATGGTGCTGTCAAGAAATGCTAAAGAGAAATTGGTCACTTAGTATGGTCAAAGACTCACTAAGCAATTAATTACCACTGGGGTTTTTAATTCTACCTCTGCCTGAGATCCTGTCTCATTTACAGTTTCCTTTTCATCTTTTTCTTATCTGGCTTGTAGGAACAGCTTATCTTTTGCAATGAGACTGTACTGATGGTGGAGTCTCATACCGGACCTTCCTGGGCCACTTGTTATATAGCAGCATCTACCGTGGACATTCCTGCATGGCCATTTAATGGCTTCTCTGTGGCTCAGTGTTACCACAGGCTAAATCAAGTGAATATTTAACAGAATCAGGCCACCCAGAAAAGTTTCCAGCTGAGAAAATCAAGACTGACTGACTGACTGAATAACTATGTAGTTAGTTAATATTCAGGTACAGATTTATGCTTGTGTTGGGTTGACGTTTGGACTTGACGATCTTAGAGGTCTTTTTCAGCCTTTATGGTTCTATGATTGTTTCTACAATCAAAGTGTCCTAATAGCACAGCTTGATGCAGTATAAGAAATAAAACCTCTCATTTAATAGATTTCTTATGCTTCCTGTGGATTATTGGTGGAGTTTTTAGGTGCTACTCCTAATGCTTACAAGAAGTTTAGTCCCTTGCCTAGGGTAAACATGTGCTGCAGCATATACCAGTAAAAGTTAATCTTGAGCTTGCAGAACCTTTTCACCCGAGGGCCTGCAGCAGGAGCTGCAGGTCCACATGCACCCCCCATTTACTGCACCCCGAACCTTGGGAAAGAGTGGGAAGGAGCTCACACATCTGCTCCCCACGCTGGGTATCGCTGGTTGCCGGGTACGCGCTAACCTGAGGCGGCTGAGCGGTGAAAAGAGGACGGAGAGGGGAGAGGAGGGGAGGGGACCCCGGTCCCGCCCCGGCCCGGCCCGCCCCCCCCGCCACGCCCTGAAAAAGGGGACGGGAGAGGACGGGGCGGGAGGACGGGGCTACTTGCACCAGCTGCCGTGGGGCGCGTTTGGGGGCTGCCGCCAGAACCCCACCGAGCGCTGCCTGGGAGACCCCACCGGTACCCTGAACACTGCCAAGGCGCCCTCTCCTCCCCGGCGGCACTGAGGCCCGTGGGACCCTCTCACCGTGACCACCACAGCCCACCTGCCAGCACCACAGCCGCGGTGCCAGGGCCTGAGGGCACCATGACCGTGCTCAAGCTGTCCCTCATGGCCTTCAGCTTCGTCTTCTGGGCAGCAGGGCTGACCATGCTCATCATTGGCCTCTGGGCCAAGGTGTCTCTGGGGGGCTACCTGGTGCTGTCGGCCAATGACTGCCCCAGTGCTCCCACCATCCTCTTGGCCACGGGAGCCGCTGTCATCATCTGGGGCTTCCTGGGCTGCTTCGGGGCTGCCACGGAGCACCGGGGCCTCCTGCGTGCCTACAGCGCCTTTCTGACCGCCGTGCTGGCAGCCGGGCTGATGGCAGGGCTCTCAGCACTCTTCTACCGCCAGAACATTGCCCAGGGTTTCCAGGAGGGGCTACGCCAGGCCATGCTTGCCTACGAGGAGGACGAGGGGGTGGCGGACGCCCTGGATGCTTTGCAGCGTGCCTTGTCCTGCTGTGGTGTGGAGAGCTACCGCGACTGGCTCACCTCGCCCTGGGGAATGGAGCAGAACGGCTCGGTGCCCCTCAGCTGCTGCCGGGCCCGCCGGGATTGCCAGCGCAGCCCGCCCAACGCACGCAGGCTGCACCGCGATGGTTGCTTCAGCAAGGTGTCGGCCTTCGTCAGCAGCAACATGTTTTATGTTGCTACGGCTGCCCTGGGGCTGGCACTGCTGCAGCTCATTGGCATTGTGCTGGCCTGCCTGCTGGCTGCCCGTATCCCTGCCCACCTGCTGGGCATTGCCACCCCTCGCTGAGATCCCCCCGGTCCTGCCCCTTGTCCCCTCCAGCTTGCTTCTTTCCCCCAGACCTGGGCACACCCCATTGGGAAAATCCTCCTTTCATATTCCCCACTTCCACCTGAGCTTCCTCCTCCAGTCTCCGTTCCTCCTGTGGAGCCTGTGTCAGGTACATCGATGCCACAGGCATCTCCAGAGCCCCTCAAAGGTGCCTCCTGGCCTGGCTGTGCCCGCAGCAGGGCAGCAGGTCCCCACTGCCACCCTGCAGCCTCTGGACCGCTTCTGCAGACAGTGGTGACAGCATGGACAGACAGACATTGCTCTCTGGGGCAGTGAGAACTGCTGGTCAAGGCCGACCAGTTTTACTGGGTGATGTAGCATTTTGAAGCACTGAAATGGGGGCCAGGAAAGAGTAGAGGGTCTGGGAGAGCAAGAGGGGTATCTCAGTGTTACACTGGGTGAGTGTTCTTCTGAGACTGGAAAATTATGTTACTGGAAAACAGCTGGAGTGCACAAGGGGCAGGTCTAGTCTGGGGACACCCAGGTAGCCATGCCAGCAGCTGCCAGAGGGATCTGCTTGAGGGACTGCCCAGCAGCATGCACCCCACTGGAGCAAAGGTTTCCTCCCTTCCCTGTGTGCAGGTTCCAGCTGCCCGGCTGCCACAGGCGCTCGTTTCCTGCTGTGGTTGTTTCGATTGCTGATCTCCATCTAAAGGTGGAGCTGCAGCTCCCTCCTTCAGGACGTGCCTGTCTTAGCCAGTGCTTTGCTAGTTATGTCTTTGCACGGCTAAGACCTTGAACTTGTGTCCCTGAAATACAGGAGGATGGCAAAAGCCGCAGGATCAGAGCCGGCTAGGGGTGGCAAGAGGAGGGAAGAGCACATTGCCCTTCAGAAGTTTCTTTTGGACTTTTGCTGTTATCTTCAGGGTGAGCAGAACTAAGTCTCTGTTTTATAGAAGGGTTTCTAAAATCCAGCCCTCAGACTGACATTTTTCCTTTTTCAATCGATTTGTCTCTGAAGTGTGCACCCACCTATGTCTTTGAAGCCAGCTCTATACAAACTGAGACTAAATAGAGGACCTCAAGACTTGCTGTGTAGCCCTGGGTGTGTGCAGGACAGACAGCAGTGTAAATCTACAGGGTTTTGTTCTTCCCAACAGTTCTGGGCTTGCATCTGGAGCCTTAGGAAAAGCAAGCCCTGCACTTTAGAGGGTCCTGAATTTTTAGAGCTTCACCCCAGCTACTTCCTACTTCCTTAAAACCTGTGAACAGGACTTTTATGTGTTTCTCTGCCGCATAGCACAAAGGCATGCTGAATAACCCCTTTCCGCACAAAACTGGGGAGGGAGGATTTCAGAAAAGAACCAACAACCACAAAGGAACTCCAGGATGCGGCATCTAGGAACGTGACTAGCAAAGCTGTGGAGAATGGTCAAATGCCAAGAAATCCAAGCAGGACAGGAGATCTTCAATGAAGATGACTGATAGCTTCATGGGAGGAGTGGAGTACCCATGGGGGAAAGGGGAGTTGCAGTGAAGCTCTGGTGCCCGGGCAATGAATTCATGGGATGAGGGGTGAGGAAGGCTTGGCTCGTTTTCTTCCTTGCTTGCCTTTACTACTTTTGACTACATTTCTGGCTTTCTTTCTTTCTGCCACTGGAAAGCGACTGCTCGGCTGCAAGGGCAAGCCAGGCAGAGCCTCTGTCCCACTGGTGTGGGAGGTGAGAGCCTCTCTTCCCGCTCACTTTGGGAGATGGAGCTGGCCCTGCCCGCTGGAGCAGCCGTGCCTGCTCATCCTGGTGAGGCAGGGAAAGGAAGTGCAAACCCATCCCTGCCTCTCCATGGGGAAAACCAGATCAAATGCAGAGATAACTCTTCTGCTGCTTAAATTCTCACAGTTTCTATACCTAAAAGAACTATGCCTTGGTATTTCTGTGCTTTCCCCCTGCTGAAGATAAGCTTCTAGGATTTTGTTTGACAATGCTCCTGGGGGTGAAACCAGGGCAAAATGTGTATTCATTTGGAAAGATTTCGATTTCAGGTATCTTCACTGCTTTTAATGGTTTATACCATTTAAAAATACCTGAAAATGCTACCATTTCCCTGTCTTCTGTGATAGTGAAGCCCTTTTGTTTTTTTCTCCCACCAGCCTTCTTTTATGGGAGGGGGATTGTTCAATTCTATGGTCAATTTGTTCCACCTGCAGGATTGTAACTATTTCTGTCCTGGGGACAGTGCTGCAATTTGGCCTGCTAATAACAGCCCCTGACTCCCTGGACTGCCCTCGTAAAGGTGCAGCATTCCTGCAGAGCAAAGCAGTCTTGTCCAGGGAACATAAAGGGAATTCCCCCAAATTATATTAACAATTGCTCAAGCTCGATGGTAGTTGAGAATGTAAAAAAACCCAACCCAAACCAGTGTCAATAGGTGTTTCCATGGAAAAGTGATGTTTTACTCTCCAGATACGCGAACATAGTCTAAAGTTTAAATGAAGTTTCAGCTGAGGACTGCTGAATCCAGAACAGTGTTTACAAGCAAAAATGTACAGAGATCAGGAGGGACTATCCAGCATTCACTGGAGTCCAGGCACACAAACTGATTTTACTAAATTCATAAACATTATCTTTGCTCATGGAAATAATTCCCTTGGGGTCAGTTCTTTCAACCAAAGCTCACAAGACCAAAAGCTGAAAAAGAGAAACTGGGTTTTCCTTTCTGGAGAGAGGTTCTAGTCCGCATGGATGGGTCTTAGGGTTCTGAGTTAGCAGCTATGTTGTGCTTGGGTGGTAGCTGTGGCTTTGTCATAACTGTCCCTTTGCTCAGGTATTAGGTGGCTATGTAATCATGATAATTGCATTCCAGGTGAAGAGTACAATGTAAACAGACTTCTCAGTTATTTGACTATTCATCTGAATAGATGAACTTTGAAAATGTGTTGGGAACCTGTCTTTACAGAGAAAACAATGCTTCAGTTTTTTAGTGCTGATGTTTATTTTTTATTGGTTTACATAATATAATTTTTTATTTTTGTTGGTAAATGTCCCTGTTTTAACACCACTTTCTTTAGAGTTATGCACTAGTGGAACTCCTGTGATTTTTCTGGAAATCAATGTCATGTTGTAAAGTTTTAAAAGTATACTTTGTATGGGAAAGGGTACTTCAGAAATAAAGTTTAGCAAGTGATATGAGCAAAACAGGTCACTGTTTCGAATCCAATTCAATATTTGTATTTTTGTATGTCTCCGCATGGTTCAGCTAAGTGCAAGTGTAATGAAGTGTGCACTGAAATGTAAAGACAGAAGCATATTGTGGTATTTTTATTCATAAGATCCATTAAAGAAGCAATAAAACAGGCACTGTGGAGAGTGTGGGAAAGGGACATGGGGTTGCACTGGGTTTATCACAATTGTTGTCTTTATGCAAATCAATAAGCTCTGAAAATTTACAGTAATATGGCTTCTTTTTTTTTCTCCACTGATTCCTAAAATGATTTTTGATCCTGGTCTTGATTATGTTATATGACACATGACAGTCAGTCAGAATGAAGGATGCTCTTAAAACACATTCAACCAAAAACCTTGTGTAGATATTCACTTCAATTGATTTGTTGCATTTTTAAGTTGCTAAGAATATTAAAATAGGAATGATATGACCAAGGTTTAAGCATACCAGTGCATGTGTGTATGGTGGCCAGGCCTGAATCTCAGGACATCAACTTCACGTAATGAATAATTCAAAATTTAAACCATCACTCCGCACTCTTGGCTTATACTTGCTGAAATAGGATAAACCTTGGCAATGACCACGTAAATGTTAAGCATACTTGCATCACTGAAGATTTCATGGGCTGGCTGTGTATTTTAGTTGAATGTTTATTGCTAGTTCCTAGAATAATAATTAACAACATTAACTTTTGCAGATGTATGGAACAAATGTCATTCTTCTCTAATTAATTCCCAGAATAGCAGATTCCCAGTAGCTGTTTCAGTTGTCTTGAATTCTTTGTGCTTGGTGACCAAATTTTAATTTAATTTTTAGAATTAACCATATTCAGTGTTACTTTTGTTCTGGATGGTCAGAATGGCTGTAACTGGAAAATGTTACACCATCTAGCCCTTGCTGGAATATGTATTTGTTTTCTGTCCTCCTCTTCACCATGAACTCACTCATTAAAAATGGTATACTTTAATAAATGCCACTCTCATCTTCATCTTTTACAAACAGCTAATCTCAGTTTTAACATGACTGGTTATTTAATCAATTAAAATCCATACCAAATTAAGTACAGGCGCAAGCTGTGTTGCAGTTGTAGAAACAATAACTCTGTTGTTTGGAAAAACTGAGATTTAGGATTAACAGGGTGGTAAGATTAGACCCTTGTTATGAAACAAGGACTATTTTGTAACATTGATGTAGAATACCAAGAATATGACTCTTTCAAAGTTCATAAGTGTTTTGATATTTGGTCCAACATCAATTATTCGCTGGGCTTTTGTGCAGCTGAACTTGACATTACAGATAACCAGAACTGAAAAATGGCCTTTATAATGGATTGTGAATTTTTAGAGAGGAGATGGCTCTTCTGGGCTCAGAAAACTTAAACAACAAGTAAGAAGTAAGATTGGGTAAATCAGAGGAGAAAAAGATTTCTTTGTTAAAAAGAAATTTCCATGCTTATTTCTGTATTTATCTTATTATAACATTATCTTCATTGTTCTGGAGAAAATACAATCACTTATTATCTCCATGACTTCTACTCATAGCAGCTGATATTGTACAAAGCCCTTGACAAGAAGAGTACTCATCCTTCTACTTCCACAGATAAATTACAGTAAAGATGCCCTTTTTCATAAGTCCAGCGACCTACAGGAGATTTTGATAAATCAGATAGCATGGGAAGAGAGCTGGAAATTTAGTGTTTTCCCAGTCGTGTATTTTGGGTTCTAATAAAAAAGGCATGTCCGTGGCAAGTTTGGGAGGTCAAGTTAAGCAGTCTTACAACAGTCCTGTTCTGAAACAGCTCAAAATACTGGCAGAAACTTAAAGTCACACAACTACCAAGAGTCTGAGACTTTCTTTTAATCTGAAATCGCTTCTTCCCAGAGGATAGCAGATACCTTCAGAAGGATATCACTGGTTTTGATATTATATTTGTTTGAGCTGTGTTGGTATCGGCATTGAACAGAGCAAGTCAAAAGATACCTGTCACTTAAAAAGATCTCTTTAGTTTCTAAAAGTATCTGTAAGGATCAAGGGAACATCTGTAAAGATGTTACATGTCCAGTTCTTCCCCTTCATCCAGCCACACATCTCTACCTCAGGGAGCTTATCAAAGCCACAGTCACTTCCCCACAGCATCCCAAATTCTGTCTCAGTTAAAAAAGCATTTATTTGTGGGAAGAGATTTTTTTTTTCACTAGAAAAGCAGACAGTTCACATTGGTTTATTTTGTGTTCATGTTGTTTCTTGGGCTTTTTGGTCCAGTACCAGGGCATGAAGGAAGAGCTCTAGACAGAAGTACAGCTAAAATAATTTAGATCTGACTAGAGACCTGAAGGAGGGAAAAAAAAAAAAAAAGAAAATGCCCAAAGGTGAAGGCAGATGTGGTGATGGTGAGACTGTGAAGGAGGAGAAAATGGTGCCAACTTCTGCACTGCCATAAAGAAATTATTTGCTGAGCAGAATTTAAGCACGAGCTGTGAAAATGATTTAACACTGGGTGAATCCCTTTTGACATTAGCTTTCTGATACTTGTAGTGTTTACTTTTTAATGCCTCTGTTTACTTTGTGCAACTTGAAAAGTTAATGGAATCACATCATATCCTTGAATTTGATGCTTTTCAGGATGATATTGTGGAAAAACATGCAAAGTGTATTAGAGGGCAAAACAACCTAGTGGTAGGACCTCCTGTGGTTCTTCCCTGTTTCCTGCTGTTTCAGAGGCTGACCATTTTTGTAAGGTAAGATTTTGGACACCAGTATGTTAATTGGCTAAACATATCTATCTGTGTAATTTTACTTTATATTTCAGTGTGTGCCCATTGTGCTTCAAAGTGGTAAAAATACATGCTCCTACCCAAATCAATTTGATTGAAAACCATAGATTTCAATCTGTTCAATATGCCACTGTAGTTTGCTGAGAAACCAATTAAAGCATCACAATTTAACCTTGTTTTCTTGTGCCCTCTACTGTCCTGATCTACTTTCTGGGCCAGGAAAATTCAAATATCGAAGGATACAGCATTCCTATGTTATCAAAAGAACATGAGCACACATGCATATTTTTCAGAAGCTCTGTATTTATTGGTCAGATATGTGGATTTGCTTGTGGATGAGAGAGCGACAGAAAAAAGGAGCTATCTAGGCAACATATCGTTCTGTCCTTGACATTAGCTTTCATTTGCAGTGAACACTCAGTACTATCTATTGTAGAGAAGAAATCTTTTGTTAATGATTTTAATCCATGTAATAGAATTTAGTAGAGAATCTTATCTGGGCTACAGGATTAAAATTATCAAATTAAACATTTCAAATGCTCTAATTCTGTAAAGATTTTTCTAATCTGCTTGAAGCGATTTCTGTGAAGCCTTGCTTCCCCTGTTCTCACATTCTGCTAATGTCTAGAGTTACTCAGGCTGGCTTCACAGCAGGAAAGTTTTGAGTTAATTACTGTTTGAAGCTTAAGTATTCCCATTTTGTAAATATTACTCCTGTTTTATTATATTAGGATACTCAGGCTGATACACAGTGAGTATAACATTTGTGTTTGTTGGTTTTGAGCAATATTTTGAGTCTTAGGCAAGACCACAGCAAAATAAGGGGAGGTGCAATGCTCGTATTGACCAAGGCAGGCAACTCCTTGGAACTGGAGATTCTTGGCAGAATATCGTATTATATCCTAGCATTGCAACAAATAGGTCAAATACTGCTTGGTGATTCACGTCATTAGATTGCCCAAAATAGCAGTTCTGCAGCTCTACTCTGTCTACATGAGATGCATGCATCTTGAGGTATCAGCAGTTTAAAGCAGTGATATGGTCTCATAAAAAAAAACTATGAAAAGGCATTTTTGATGCTTAGCGTTAATAATTTCTGATAGCTCCACTTCTTGCAGGTCACAAAGATGGGGTGCTGAGAGTATCCCTGGTCAGTTCTAGGACTGACTGGAGAGTTGGGATTGATAATATCTTGGTTAAAATGTCAGTGTCAATTAGAGTAGTCCTACTGCTTTGTTCTGAGTGCATTTTCCAGGGCTGTTTCTTTGATGTTTGGTTTCCTGACCTTGCAGACAGCACTATGTAGGGTGCCTGCTACCTTTTAGCAACTTGCAGGCAAAATAACTGAAGTGGTGGTGTTGGGAAAACGCCCTGTGCAGTAAAGTGCTCTACTTTCTGAGCCTTCAGCATCCCTGCCATGATATAAAGGAAACCTGTCTAGGTAGTAGATGTCTTTTACATTGTTTCTGAAATTTGTTGTTGTTTATTGGAAGGGTAATAAATAAACTTTTTTCCATGAAAGCTTTGCCATGTAATAAATTTCCCTTGGAGGACTGGAGTGATGGTGTCCCTTCTGGTCACGTCAGCCTCTGCTGTGCTGAGGTTTGCAGGAATCTCTTCTCACATAGCAGCTTGCTACTGAGGGGGGACTGCCTTGAGTAGACTTTGGAGTTCATCAGCACTTCAGTTTCCTGAAAGGACCCTTTTGACAAGGTGCTTTTCTCAGTAGTTGTGCTGGAGTATTATGCCATGTTCCTTGACACAGTGTACTTCTCTCCCAGTAATCCCAGGTACTGTCATTCTTGCCTAGGAGCTCTCAGAAGAGATAGAAGTGTAGGCTTGCCGTCTGCAGTAGCACCTTGAGTTTCGGTGTAGAGTTCAGCCAAAATAATCATGAAAAAAAAGCACAAATCCAACAGCTAAATATACCTATGTCATGATTTGGAATAGATCTGTTCACTGAAACTGGTAAAGAGAACACCAGGATGGCAAGGTAATAAGCAGAATTTGAAACTAATTAATATTGCAGAATTTTGCAGCAGTGTAGCATGTCCACACTTTTTTGTCCATTTTGCAGTTCCAAGACCTGTCTCTGTAACTCTCACTTCTTATTCAGTGTTATTATCTGTAATGCTCATCTCAGTTTTGTTGCTTTTTTGCTGCCTTCTGGGTCCTTTGAGCCAGCTCCTCTTTCTTTTCTAGCTTCGCATTCCAGAAGTCAGGCAGTCCTTCCAGGTCTCAGCTCCTGGTTGGACATGTGTTTGGAAAGAAGCCTCTTGATCTGACTGGCTTTAGTAACAGCAGCTTTCTAGCACTAGTAGTCACCTTTATGTTTTCTAATTATATGAAAAATTTGTCAGAAAGTAATAATAATTTCAGATAGCTATTTTTCTATTAGGTAATATTTGTTTCTTACCAAAGCAAACACCACCAACATCCACCTCCCATGTGTCTTCTTTGTTGGCTTGATGGTATTGTTTGTTGTTGCTTGTTTTGTTAAAATGATAATACTTTGGGAAACTTAGGTAGAAGCTAAATTAATTATTTTACAAGGAAAATAAGTGGGTTTGGACCAGTTCTAGTGATTACATTAAAAAGTTAAAGAAGTTTAGAATGTACTATTGAGCAAACCCATCCTCATCAGAAAATAAATGTGTCATCAGATACTTCCCGGAGAAAGCAGAGGGCTCTCTTCCAGACAGACTTCCAGACAATGAGCTTCATGGTTTGAAAGCAGAACAGAGATTAATTTTAAGTCTCCTGATAAAGGGCATTGATACATATACCTGCTTAACACAGCTCTCCCTAACAAGTAGAAATGGAGATGTGAGTGCTGTTCTGAAGCCAGCTTTCTAGCATATATTGTATACATTGCACTGCCAGTGTGTCAGGGATGTCATCCTTTGTTTCCATTCTGTATGAAGTTCCTTGTGTGCTTATGACATTCACATTTATTTGTTACTCAATTTTTGGCTCAAGACAGTTTCCATCATGTTCTTTTCCCTTTGCAACAGGCTTACCAGCAGTGTTGAAACACCATTCTGTCCCTGCAAGTGGATCCAGTAAGATTTCTCCAGCACTTCCTACATATTTCACCCTTAAAAAAAAAAGACATTACTATTTTTCACTGAGTTTACACTGTGCAATATCTTGTTTGCTTCTAATCTATGATATGAAATACAGATTAATCTTCTTGCCCACAGAGCCTTCTATCAAATAAAAAGCATTGCTTGCCTTTAAGCCATTTATTTTCCTGAGTTTGCTCAATGGTACCATCTAAGCTTTATTAATGTAATTCCCCTGATGCTTCTTCCTTTCTAGCTTTTAATTATGACATTGTAGTACAATCAGCAGACTGCTGCTCAGCTCCTTAGATGTTACATTTTTGGGAACTGCATTTCCTTTGTTCTTCACCCTGGCTTTTATAATATTGATTATTTCTATTTGGTATTTACATGTTTCCAGGACTGTTCTGTTGCAAATGAGATTTGAAAATAATTTGACACCCTAAATGTCAGATCGGTTTTTTCATATTTAACTTGATCCAAATTATTGCAATACTGAATTCTGGGACTCTTCCAGAGCTGGTTGGCACAAAGCTGGAAGCCATCAGGAACTTAAAACTTCCTTCCACAAAAGTGGGGTCCGTAGGTTCTTTTGTTTTATAGCACTATTGATGGACACCTATATACATGAGCATAGAAAGCACAACTGTGCAACCTATATGGTAGTGTGTGCACATATCCATATATCATTTGGCCCAGGCTCAGCCATTAGACATGACCGGGCTAGCAGAAACAGAGATATCACCTTCCAGGGCTTCAATGAGCTCTGCCCTTTTTCCACAGTAGGGCCAAGACAACCACTAGAAATGCAACAATTTCACCAAGGATGGTGTTAACGCAGACTAGAACACAAGGAATCAGCCGTTGTTGCTCTGTGTTTTCTTTGAGGGCATTCATCCTCCCATAGCCTAGAAGGGCCGTGCAGACCAGCCCAATGCAGTGAAGGGTGTGTGGTCTGGGCAGCTGGCACTAACCCATCAGATATCAGCCCACAGACAGTTTGCGGTGTGCCCTGTTATCAGTGGCTTGTGCATTGCTGATGGCAGAAAGGTCAGACACTGCTTAATAAAACCATTAAGCCCAAAGCCCATTTGAATCTGTAAGCTTGGGTATGGGAATGGAGAAGATGTCATTGCTGCTGATATGTGCACCTACATAGCACGCTGTGGAAATCTCTCTGCGAGCTCTGTGCTCTCCTTGCTCAGACAGAAGCTGCCTTATGGAAAGCAACATCTCTCTGTAGCGTTTGCTCCCTGGCTCCATCAGGGTGCTTGATTCTGACTGGGACGTAGACCGTGGCTGAAAGGAGGTTGTAGCAAGGTAGGTGTTGGTCTCCTTTCCCAAGTGACAAGTGATAGGACAGAGGAAATGGCTTCAAGTTGTGCCAGGGGAGGTTTAGATTGGATATTAGGAAAAATTTCTTCACTGAAAGGGTTATCAAGCATTGGAACTGGCTGCCCAGGGAATTGGTTGAGTCATCATCCCTGGAGGTATTTAAAAGATGTGTAGACGTGGCGCATAGGGACATGGTTTAGTGGTGGGCTTGGCAGTGTTAGGTTAACGGTTGGACTTGATGATCTTAAAGGTCTTTTCCAGCCTAAACAATTCTGTGATTGTACGATTACAGCCAAGGTGTTTATCAGAGGGTGGTTTCATTCAGTGCTGAGTTCCAAATAAACTAACATAGTTTAGCACAAACCCCAGTGCAACATAAGCAGCTGAAATGAATTCTTGTTGTGTTCTGACCCAAAAGGAAAAAAGGCTTAATGTTTAATACAGAATTTCAAATATTTATATCTAATCTGTTAATAGCGTTAGTTCCTGCGGTTTATGAGATGTCTTGCAAGTCTCATCCTTAGCTCTCATCTGAGATAAGACAAGTTTGGATCATTTTCAGTTCAGTTTATATTGAACAATCTATATAAAATATAGGCCTAGGGTTTACTCTACCTTTGTTCTGTCAGCCATTACACAAAACATAACTACAACCTCAAATCTTCTCTTTTATGCATCATCCCTTTGTAGATCGAAAGGATACTTGGTTCCCAAAAGTAGTTTTCACAGACACTATGAACATTTTGCTAAGCCTGTACTCTTACTAAAAATGCCTTGCTCTTTAAACATATATTAACTGAGGCCAAATCCTTAATTTCTTTTGGACCTCAATATTGTTGTATTACTGCTTACGATCCAGAAGTCATTAGTTGATGATATTAAGAGTATCGCCCCAGTCCTTTTCAAAAAGCTGTTTGGTGGCACTTCAAGTTTGCACTTTCTCTGGAAGACCCAGACTTGGTGTTATTGCTTTTTCTTCCACAAGTTAGTGTAGATTTGCAAGCCATTGAGTAAAGGAAGAGGTAAAAAGGCAATTTTGAGGGATCCTGAGGAGTGGGTGTATTCTAGTAAGTAAAAAGTATCTTGATGTCCCATTTCCCATCTGGCATTTTTCATCAGTGTTTCACAACACTGTGGTTCTTCCGTGACATAGCACTATCCCACTCAGAGACAGGAAGATGTTTTTAAACCCACTGTTGGGGAGAGTCAGAAGTCCCTGTGCAGGGTAGAAACTGAAGAGGCATGGAGGCAAGTCAGAAGGGCTAAGCGTATGGCAGCAGTGGTTGGTAAGGGCTGCAACAGCATTTAAGGGAGATGGCTGATTTCAGGATGTAAAAAGAAGGACCGTAGGACTCTGGTTGTGACATGGTGTTTCCTGGGATGCTGACTCTAAGCAAGCCACTTAGGAGGGCAGATCTCAATCTTATTAACTGGTCTAAACTGGGGATTTTTCTTCTCAGCGCAAATTTTCTACAGTTCAAAGGGGGTGTGTGTGGTGTGTGAGTTTTCCTACATGCTTCCTGACACCTTTATTCAATAAAGCTGGTCTGACAAAACAGCCGGCATCTCTAAAAGCAGCTGGCTGTGATACAGTGTAGTAGCAGGAGGAGAAAGAAAAGGAAAAATGGGTATTTTTCTCCTTATTCTGTCACTGCTGGTGCTGGTCAAACCAAAGTGCTCTTTAGTCATTCTTCCTAATTTAATCAGTGCAGTACAGTCTACTGAGCTGTACATAGGTGGCAACAGGGAAAATGAAGTGTTTGCATTTGTCTTTGTGCTGAGCAATTGCCTTGGACAGACACCTTCTGTGCAGAACTCGTCCCCACCTGCTGGACAGCAAGGAGAAAGCAGACCTCGCGCTCCATCCCACCATGGCTGCCCAAATCCATGCTGATTTATGCAGGGCTTGTGAGAACAGTATCCCCCTGGTTATTTTACAGCTTTTGGTGCTGTATTTTTATAGACTGTGTAAACATATAATTCCACATGGAATGGGTCAATGTAATGCTAGCTGTGCTGTGCTGGCACTGTGAGTGATCATAGCTGATGCAGGGGCTGTTTGCTGACATGGATGATCAGAAATAAGGAGCTAATGTGGAATGGGAATGTTAACTGAGGATATCAATTCGTTGAAGTTTAGACAATAGAGACAAGAAGAAAATATTAAATCATTCTCCTTGGGATTACTTTTGATGTCCACTGCCCTAGAATTTTGTTCCATTTCCAGTTTTTCAGAAAAGAACCTGGCAGCTGTGGAGGATGGAGGACGAGTCGAACAAGAATCAGCAGGGTGCTATTGCGGCAAAGGTGGTCAACCACATTCTGGGCTGTATTAACAACACTGTTGCCAGCAGAACTAGAGAAAAAATTAATTCTCTGTCTCTGGCACTCATAAGGTTGTGTCTGGAGTACTGTGTCCAGTCTGGGATAAGAAAGAGTTGCCCAGCTGGAACTCATCCAGCCAAGGGCTACCAAGCCTGTTTGGGACCTGGAGAGCATGATATATGAGGAGAGGCTGAGGAAGCTGGGTTTGTTCAGCCTGGAGAAGAAAAAGCTTAGTGGGGCATCAAATTGCTGTCTTCATCTGTCTTGTGGCATGATTTTAGAATGCCCAGTATACAGTTCTCTGGATATCAGAGCTGTCTACATTTGCAGATCCTGCACTCCTGTGTTTAATCACACCATGGTCACTTGTAGGAACTGAGACGCGTGATAGTCACACTTCACATTTGAGGCAAAACTGAGGGGGAAAGAACAACTTCTACATGAGCAAACACAGTGTGTAGGATATTGCCACTGGGCAGTCACTGCATCGCACCTCCAGATAGATCCAGGCAATCTATCATTACTTGCAAGGAAGATGAATGCTTAATTTCAGTCCCACTATGTTAGAGACAAGAAGCAGTGATTTTTTTCACTACTTTATCCAGCCATTTCAGGACAAATCAGTTAATATTTATGTCTAGAGGTTTTGCACATCATTCATCATCTCCTGTTCCTATTCTCAAGCTGGGCTGACTGATTTGAAATTGTGCTGAGTGGAGGCACTTGGGATGAAGTGGTATGAGTTCCTATTGTGCAGTTGTCCTTCCCTCACCCATTCTTGAGGAGGTTTTCCACTTAGAAGGGACTGAAGAACCATGGCATAGCCAGGAGGAGAAACCCAGAGGAACTCAGGACAGACATCCCAGCTGGTAAGTCCCGATGGCTCAGCAGACCACCACGTAAATCTGCCAGCCTGGGTCATGTAACTTCCCAGCAGGTCTGTCCAGCTGGGGCAGAGCATACACTGGTGTATCTAACCCTGCTTCTGGTTGCAGTGGTGGCTCCCACAGAGCTAAATGAAGTATCTCTGCACACCATTTCTGGGGTTTACTCACTGTGGTTACTAGCTTGGATGAGCCTGTACTCATTGTGCACACCAGTCAAACTGCTGGTTCATAGAAGGAATGAATGAAACCTCTTGAAAAATGTAACCAAATGTTGAACAATAGTCACTGAGTAGTAACAGATGTGACTAGACCAGTCAAGTGTTTTTGAGGCCTCGCCTCGGCATGCAGCAGCTTTTGAACTAGAATATGGCTATACACAGTCCTGCATTTTTATTTTTTGTATCATGGGAATGTACACACTCTGAAGAGGACAGGATAAATGACAATTACAAATGTGTTACAAATTCTAACCTGATAAGAGAAACTTGATCTTGAAAATATGCTACAATGATTTTTAGCACATTTCAGCTACATTTTGTTTACATCTTCAGTCGAATGGTTGGATGCTTGTGTCATGGTAGTGCACTTACTAAACAGTATGCCTTGAGGTTATTATTGGGTACTTTTATTCATTTGGGCACATTTTAGAAAGCAGGAGACCAAAGGTATCATCTCAGGAGGTAGCCTTGGGAACTCTGCTGAAGTATGCTGCCTGCCGGGACAATTGTTTTTTGGAAATAGGAATTTTACAGGCACAGAGGGAAGGTTTCCTTTCAGTTAAGTCCTGTGCAGCAGCAAGCTGTAAGCAAATTCAGGGAATAACATTACAGTTCAGGGAATAACATTACAGTTGAACACTGACATTAAGCTTGGCCCTGTGCGGGCAAGCAGTGCTCTGATGTGATTCATACCTTTGGTGTATACATTTGTGTACACATGCAAAAATAGGAGGCAATTATGTTCAGTGCTAGGCACTTTAGATGGCTGTCAAATGCTCAGTGAAGGTTACTGACATTACAGGAGACGTAAATATAAAAAACTCACTGATATCCAGAATTGATTAGTCATTTCTAAACCAGTTTTCAACTGGCAAAAGAAACTGCAGTGTGAGAATGGCAGCCTGCATACTCTTAATCTTGCCCTTTGTCTAATGAGGCAGGTGCCAGAGCTGTATCTCTGACAGAAATAAGATGAGATTAGTATGTAGAGGGCTTTGTGAATTGAAATTCTTGGAAATACAGTGTTACTTTATCAGGACATTGTTGACTAGCAACCTCTCAAATCCCTATTAGGAAGAGATTGGCAATATGGACTTTTTTTTCCCCGCTCAGAGGTCTAAGGCATAAGGGAGACTTAGAGAACACAGGGAGAGCAGTAAGAGACATTTTCTATGTCAGAAATAGCAGAAGATCAGACACATGCTCATGTCTCATGTAGACTTCAGCTATTGTGGACTACAGAGTTGATGCTGAGAATGCAAGAGGGAATGGTTTGGCTGTTTGGGGCCACAGATCTTCTCTCTGGAAGCAATGAAGAGGTTACTGAAAATCAGAATTGTTCTGATAGACTTATTCTTATTGATGACATGTCATCTGACACAGTCCTTGAAAACATGGGATGCTCAAAATGAAACCAGCTCAAAGTACAAGGCACCGTATACCTAATTTCTTTACTGTCTGACAGTGCCCTGTTGCATTCACTGGGTGTGAGTAAAGCTAAATCATGAAATCCAGTTAGCACTTTTTTTAGTAGGAAATAAGTAGGAATAGATAAATATTTGGAAGTGAGCTTCCATTACTAAGTTTGGAACAAGTAGAGTAATTTGATGGGTTAGTGGAACATCTCTTTGAAAACACAATTATAGAACACTAGAGAAAACATCAATGTTGTGTAATGTACGTTTATCTTATTAATGCCAGAAACCTTTTCATAATGCCCATATATAATGATTTCCTGGTTTGTTGTT